>NW_004443957.1:877219-900442 GCF_000243295.1 Trichechus manatus latirostris | reverse complement strand
TTTCAGGATTGTTGATTCTCTGTTTGGCTTAGTTTTTCGGATCTTTGTTGTGGAGGGACGGCGTGGTGCTTCTGCCTAGACCGCCATCTTGCCGGAGTCCTAGCTATTAATTTTTTAATCCCCTTGATAAGAATTTCAAGAAGGAAGTTGATCATGTTTATAAACATGTGGACAGGATAGTTTTATGTGGATGCCTCCCAGATCTTCTCTCCCTCGCTCTCTCTCCGAACTCACTCTTCTGGTTATTGTCCAGTTCAGCCTGAACTTTTTGCCACTTCTTCAACCCCAGAACTGCGATTTCCTCCTCTGTTAAACTTCCGAGTCATTATTGGAGCAGGGGAGTAAAATCATGACTTTCTTTTCTTATTCTTAATCATTTTTATTGGGTTGCAGCCAAATATACCTATAGTTTGCAGCTAAATCCTTCATTCATACAAATATGCCTTTAGCATTACCTTCTTGTCAATAATATTGCTTGCAGCCACTAAAACAAACTTCCTAAATTGCTTTTGTTTCTTAATGCCTTGGCCTTGTCAGTCCCCCCTTCAACACTTAATCTTCTGTCTTTGCCTCACATTCTATGTAAAGACAATTATTCCTACAAATGGTCCTTTCTAACTTCTGTCTCACCTCCAACATTCTGTCTTCAATCCATACTTACCTGCTTCACTGGAACATTCTCTCTTCATATTGTCCTAGGGTCACACTTCCTCTGTGAGAACAACCTCAGGGGTTCACAGAGAAATCACAGTTGATGAAAATCACAAGCACACACCTAAAGTGTGTGTAACAATCAGCTCATGTTTCTGCCATCAAGAGGAGTGTTGTGTTTCTTCAGGGCAATGAGAGTGATCTTTTATTGACTTAGAAGGTGAAGTTTATGTTGTCTGTACAGATGTGGGTATAAACCTGTTCCTGCCAGTTACCATGAGCATGATTCTTAACCAAAGTCAAGTAATTGATTTCTGAAGACACTTGGCCTTTACATATTTGCTTGTCTTACTTGTGTGACTTCCTCTTGCTCTTTAAATACATGATTAGCCGCTATGTGATGAGTATATACATCAACTCCTTGCCCTCTAGGACTTTTGCACATTTAAATTTAAACTCTAAATTGCTTTTGTTAGACTAAAAAGATATGAAAATACTCCATTTAATTCACATTCAAACCACTTTAGAAGTGGACGATGCTTTCCTGCATCGCTGGCTGAAATTGTTTTCTCCGATACATTCTATTTTATAAGGCAGCTGTCACTGGGTGGTGCAAATAGTTAATGCACTCCACTGCTAACCAAAAGGTTGGAGGTTCAAATCCATCCAGAGGTGCCTTGGAAAGAACGACCAGTGATCTGCTTCTGAAAAATCAGCCATCGAAAACTCGATGGAGCACAGTTCTAGTCTGACACACATGGGGTCTCCATAAGTTGGAATCTACTCTATGGCAACTTATTTAAGGAGGACAGTGGTGGTTCAGTGGTAGAATTCTCACCTTCCATGCAGAACACCTGGTTCAATTCTCGGCCAATGCAGTTCATGCAGAGCCACCCTCCATCAGTCAGTGGAGGCTTTGCGTGTTGCTATGATGTTGAACAGGTTTCAGCTACCTCTTGACAGTGCCATGGACTTCATACTTCCTGTCCTTGGGTTTCTCTGATGCCACAGTGTGAGATGTTACCTGACCGGTACTCATACACATGGCACACATAAATGCAACCTGAGAAGATTCTAAGAGGTCAAGCCGGATCAATGGGGGAGCAGAGCCAATGGGTAAACGCTGCCCTGCATCTTCTCCCCCAAAATCTGGGACAGCTCTGGGCTGCGTGTCATAAGGCTTCTCAGAAAATGAGATTTAGTACTGGCTAACTTGGTACCATATCCTGTACTGTCTCTTCCTCCTTCCTTGTTTTATTCCTTCTGGTCCTTCATTTCTGTCCTGGGGTTACATGACCTAACAATAGGCAAATTAGTGGCAAATTACAGAAGCTTCTGTCTCAAGGGAACCCAGGAGTCTTAGTAATCCAGTGCTGCCATAACAAAAAATACCACAAGTGGGTGGCTTTAAAGAACAGAGATTTATTTCTCACAATTCAGGAGGCTAGAAGTCCAAATTCAGGGTGTGGTTCTAGGAAGAGGTCCTTCATTTATTTCAGCTTCCAGTAGCTGCCAGTGATCCTTGGAATTCATGGCCGTATAGATGCATCTTCCCTGTGTTTCTGTCTTCATATGGCATCTTCCTCCCTGTGTGTGTCTCTGTGTCTATTCTGTTCTTTTTATAACTCATAAATGATTAGGTTTAGGACCCACCCTGCTAGGGAATGACCTCATTAGCATAACAAAAGAACCCCCCTCATTTCCAAACAGGGTCATATTTACAGGTACAGGGGTTAGGATTTCAACACTTACGGGGGGCACAATTCAATCCATAACACCAGGCTCAGACATCAATTACTGACCAGTTCAAAAATAGCCCAATTAGACTACTTGTATAGCTTGGACCTCTCTTACTACCAATTCTCTCCTTAGGAGAGAAGGAGGAAAACAAGTAGGTAGGCACAGAAGAATTAACAGGACCACCCAGCTACACAGATATGTTAGCAAAACAAAAGATTCACAAACTCATCATACTCTAATGAAGAAAAACAAATCAGTAATTATACTAAAATCTCTGAGGGTGGAAGGGAAATGACTTTATCAAATGCATATTTAATGACTTAGCAAGATAAGATAATTAAGCATGGTCTAGTGAACTGTGAGTGGAGGAGTAGAAAGACTGTCACAACTGAAAAATCAAAGCTCATTTATAAAGTAATTAAGTCTCAAGTGTTGTTGTTGCCCAAAGAAATTTAATTTGAAAATATTTAAATCTTAGACTCAACTTTGAAAAGTTCGTTATGTATGTTTTAAAGCAAGATAGCTGTGAGTGACACAATGTTGCATTTTGAATCTAGTTAGATTTGAGAGGGTTCACTGGTAGAATTCTCACCTTTCACGTGGGAGACTCAAGTTTGATTCTCAGCCAATGCACCTCATGCGCAACTACCACCTGTCTGTCAGTGGAGGCTTGTGTTCCTATGATGCTGAACAGGTTTCAGCAGAGCCTCCAGATGAAGATGGACTAGGAAGAAAAGCATAGAGATCTGCTTCTGAAAAGCAGCCAATAAAACCCCATGGATTGCAACAGTGTGATCTTTAACTGAAAATGGGGATGGTGCAGGACCAGGCAGCATTTTGTTCCATTGTGCATGGGGTCACCATGAGCCGAGGGCCCACTGGACAGTAGCTAACAACAAGTCAACAGGACTTGTTCCTGCCCTGGCAAATTCAGTGAGCAGGTGAGAGAAAGGGAACTTGGGACAGTCTCTCTGGTAGGTGCTTTACATGCCTTCCTCATTTAATCCACAACAATCTTTAGCAGTAGGTATCCCTAACACCATTTCATAAGCACAATAGAAGAGGAGAGGCAGTTGGACTCTTTGAAGTCAGATATGTTTCCACTTCAGACTGGGGTTCAGAGAATGTCTAGCAGACATTGACTACAGCGCATCCCTCAGCTATATAAGAATATAAAGGAAGCTCTTGTGTTTTCTAGATTGAGGAAAAACACAAGTGCTTGCCTAAAGTGTATGCAACAAGTAACTCATGGAGTAGAATATAAAAGGAGAATAGAATATAAAGGAAGCTCTTGTGTTTTCTAGAGTCTTTACACAAATAGCACAGGTTGTATATAAATTTGGTAATATCATGAGGTCCACAGACTGAGTTATTATGATGATTAATGTTATGTGTCAACTTAGCTAGGCCATGGTTCTCAGTATTATGTAATTATCCTCCATTTTTTCACCTGATGTAATTATCCTCCATTTTGTGTTCTCCCATAAGTAACAGTAATATAACATAATCAACTCCATGATGTGATCTGATGTGGTCAGCCAATAGTTGTAAAGGGAGTTTTCTCAGGGGTGTGGCCTGAACCCAATATATATGGACATTCTGGCAAAGCTTGCTTGCTTGCTCTGGATCCTGCATCTGGTTCATCATTATTTGACCTCCAGTTCTTGGGACTTGAGCCAGTGGCCTGCCATATTGCCTGCCAATCTTGAGACTTGTTAGCCTCCGCAGCCTGTGAGCCAGTAGCCTGCTGTCTGACCTGCCGATCTGGGGTTCATCAACCACTACAGCTACATGAATCAGGAGAAGCTTCCAGACTGACACTTGGGACTAGCCAGCCTCTACAACCATGTGAGCCATTTCCTTGAGCTAAATCTGTGTGTGTGTGTGTGTGTGTGTGTGTGTGTATACATATATGCTTCACTGGTTTTGCTTCTCTGGAGAACCCAGCCTAAGACAGTTATTGTTATGGATTGAGTTGTGTCCCCCAAAAATGTATGTAAATTTGGCTAGGCCATGATTCCCTGTATTATGTGGTTTTCCTCCACTTTGTGATTTGATATAATTATCCTAGGTGCTGTAAATCCTAACCTCTATGATGTTAATGGATCTCTAGTGGCACAGTAGTTAAGATCTCAGCTGCTAACCAAAAGGTCAGCAATTTGAATCCACCAGCAGCTCCTTGGAAACCTTATGGGGAAGTTCTACTCTGTCCCTTTAGGGTCACTATAGGCAGAATTAACAGATTTTATGATGTTAATGAGGCAAGATTAGACATAGTTATATTAATGATGCAGGACATAATCTACAGGATTAGGTTGTATCATGAGTCAATCTCTTTTGAGATAGAAAAGAGAGAAATGAGCAGAGAGGAGAGGGACTTCATTACCACCAAGCAAGAAGAGCCAGGTGTGGAGCATGTCCTTTGAACCCGGGGTTCCTGTGTTGAGAAGCTTCTAGACTAGGGGAAAGTGGATGACAAGGACTTTCCCCAAGCTGACAGAGAGAGAAAGCCTTCCCCTGGAGCTGGTGCCCTGAATTTGGACTTCTGGTGCCCTGAATTTGGACTTCTAGCTTCCTAAACTGTGAGCAAATAAATTTCTGTCCATTAAAGCCATACATTGTGGTATTTATGTTATAGCTGCACTAGCTAACTAAGACAGTTATAATATCAAGTTTTCCTACAGGAAGAAAATAAATGCACTGGTCAGGATTACTCAAGCATTCTTATCCCATTGACAATATTTTTATGGAAAATTAAAGACTGGTCTATCTAGTTTACTCTCTGGAGCCTTTGGAGTTTGTTTTATGTATCAATTTCTGAGAGACAAATCAAGGCAGAGGAACTAAAAACGAAGTTTCTGAATCTACCACTTCTGTATATGAAAGTGGCAAATGACCCAAATTCTTTCATTCTTCAAGACCTTCCAGTCAGCTGACCTTCCTCCATCATGCCCTCATTAGAGGATGCACTGAACCTAGAATCTCCAAGTTCTATTAAAATAGCTGAATAATAGTGTGAGAAAAGCCTACAGTTATAGATGTTGATATTCTGACATAGTTATTCTTAATTTAAATTACAAATCACATTCAGTCATAGATCAACCAATACCCATATATATTGATACAAAAAATACTTAAGTGGCATCTACATCCTAGATGCTATGAGTACAAAGATTAATATTAAATAATAATAATAAAGAAAACTAGTAATAAATAATTTATATAGTATATACTGTTTGTCAGGCACTATTTATATATATGTGTGTATATATATATGTATATATATTCCTATGACATAAGTTCCATTATCATCTCCATTTTACAGGTAAGAAAACTGAGGAAAAGAGAAGTAAATAAATTCATCAATGAGTAAGACATCCTGAAAGTTCAGTCTGGTGAGGAATATAAAGACCAAGAAACTACACAATAATGTGATAGAAGCCTATAAGAAATGTGATGGGAAGAGAGCATGGTATGATTTCCACCATCTGGACAAGGAAGGCTTCATCATATAGGTGACATCTGAGTGGCTCTTGAAGACGGGCAAGCAGCTTTCAAAATAGGACAGGCAGGGCATTACAGAGAGAGGGCATCAAATGTTCAAGTGTCCTTGCAAAACCCTGAACTAACCTTGGGGTGAGTAGATAAAACATTAAGCTATGAGTAGCTTACAATTTTAGTGTAAATTAACTTATCAGCTAATTTTCTTACTTGTCAGCTAGTTAGCTTCAGGGTCTGGAGAATATGAGGATGCATTTGGATGCAAGTAAAATAAATCCAACTCAGACTACTTCAGATACAAGGAAATGTATTGACTCATACAACCTGCAAATCCAAGGATGGAACTTCAGGGAACAGGTGAATCCAGTGGTACAAATGAAATCACTTTAATTCCTCTCTCTTCCCTCCCATTCTCTCTTCTCGCCTTCTCTTATTTCTCCTCCCCTCTCTCTTTTTCTCTCCTCTGCTTTAGTCTGATTTGATGAAATTCTTTGCCAGATTTTCTCCACCTGCCCATAAAGATAGCCCCTTACAGGTTCAGGCTCATAGGAGTCTTCGTGCTTGTGCTGTCTGGATGCAAGATAGTATCTCTATGAGTGTCAGTCACAGAAAAGGGACACTGGCCTGCTGCGGTTGCATGGTCACTATAAACCAATTCATGTCCAGGAAAACTAGACAACTTCTTTTGCCAGCTAAGGCTGTGGGGTCAACCCTGTGGTGGAGAGGGAGGGCTATGTATGCAAGGGGTAGGATTTAAAAGGAAAGGAGGGTTTCTTTTGGTAGAAGAAGGGAAAGGGATGGCTAACACATCCAAATCAAACCAAGCAAACACAGATTGTGTAAAGAATAGAACCGGAAGTGTATTTCAGCCAGGGTTCTGATTTCCAAACCACATTAACCTATCATAAAGCTATCAGTTTATTGGCAGGAACTTGGGGGTTCCCAGAAAAGACATGAGGCTGGAGAACCAGGTTGGTAAATGGGCAGGAGCCAAGGAAGTCCCCAAGAATGAAGAAACCAGTAGCAGAGCAAAGGCCACACCAGAGGAAGGAACTTGCTTGTTCTCCACCATCTCCCTCCTACGGCTGCCTTGCAAACTGAAGCTGTGAGGAACCTCACTCCCCAGGTACTCAGTAAAGGGCACTTTGGGTGATCTTTCAGTCAGAAAATCATAACAAAGACCGGAGAGGCAATATTTTGCTAGGGCAAAAGACTGTGTTCTGGTGCATGTACTATCATGCTTCAAGACCACTTTGTGAGGGGTGGGGTGGGAGCCTGATGGAGCAGGCTGTAGAATCCCTCTTTGAACAGGTACCAAATCTCATGGCTTTAATTCTGTCTGTGGCATTTGTGAGAGCAACAAATTAATCCCCAATACTAATAGTCTAAATTTCCTCTGTGTATCTGTAGATCTTCTTGCTGAATCACTGACTGTGCCACAAAGTTGTAGCTGTCCCTTTGGCTGCTTTTTTGTTTCTCAGTCAGAATCTAGAACTTGAGGACAATTTAATCCCTTTCGTCCATTATATTTGTCCAAAGAGCCTCTCTAAGAATCTAAGTTCTAACATCAATGTAGAAAAGGGTAAAATAATTCTATGCTTCTTCTTTTACACTGTTAACTCTACTAGCCACCACCAGTTTTTCAGTCTGACATACTGTGGTGCTTGCGTGTTGCTGTGATGCTGGAAGCTATGCTACCAGTATTTCAAATACCAACAGGGTCACCCATCGTGGACAAATTTCAGCAGAGCTTTCAGACTAAGACAGACTTGGAAGAAAGGCCTGGATATCTACTACCTACAATTAGCCAATGAAAGCCCTAGGGATCACAACAGAATATTGTCCCATATAGTACTGGAAGATGAGCCCTCGAAGTTGGAAGACACTCAGAATACATAGTGGCTGCATCATTTGACTTGAGCATACCAGTGATCATGAAGCAGGACTGGACAATGTTTCCTTCTGTTGTAGATGGGGTGGCAGTGAGTTGGAGCTGACTTGACAGTAACTAACAACAACAATTTTACTAGAGATATGTATTCTCTAAAGGTCAGTGCTGTCCAATACAACTTTTTACAATAATGGAAACGTTCTCTATTTGTTTTGTCCAATATGGTAGCCACTAGTCATGAGCGGCTATTGAGCACTTGAAATGTGGCTAGAGTAAATGAGGAGCTAAATTTTACGTTTTAATTTCTATAAATGCCTAGTGCCTACTGTATTAGTCAGCGCAGATCTATATAGTCTAACACTAACCCCAGCTAAGGGAATCTACCCACAGTTTAATTGGTCATGGTTTGTATCACATGACTTTTACCCACCACCCACAGCTGATTGGACTAAGAGTGATCACTTGCCCCAAGGGCAGCCAATCCACAGGCTGTTAGTGACCAATGACTTTGAAACCTGACTCAAGAGATGAGTTTCTCCAATCATATTTCTCTTCCTGGAGTTGGAATTGGGAAACAGGAGGGCATTGGTTACGGGAGCCGAGCGTAAAGATCAGAGGCAGGCTCAGGGTCCAGCTGGCCACTGAGAGCCACAAGCAAACTGAAGCTGTGAGGGAATAGGAGTCTTGGTGTGTGTTAGCAGAGAAGGCTGGCTGCTAGAGAGAGGGAGAATGGCTCAGACGTGCTCAGAAGAGCAGAAACCATGAGGAGACCTCATGTCCACGAGACAGATGAGGCACAGCCTGAGCACCTGACAGCTTCTCAGTCCAAGTTCTGTCTTTGAGCCCTGGCTCCACCTCAGCTCTTGCTCATGGCTTTTCATGAGATTGTCTTCCCCACTCTTTCTTTCCTCACAATCCACCACCACCACCAGTTGCCACTGAGTTGTCTCTGACTCATGGCAACCCCATGTGTGTCAGAGTAGAACTGTGCTCCATACGATTTTCAAAGGCTGATTTTTCAGAAGTAGATTGCCAGGCCTTTCTTCTGAGATGCCTCTGAGTGGACTCAAACCTCTAACCTTTCAGTTAGCAGCCTAGCACATTAACGATTTGTACCACCCAGGGACTCCAATAAGCCCCCTTAATGTGAAGCAGAGTGAGTGGAACTCTGTTATTTAAACCCTTTTTAATAAAATTATGACAAGTCTAATATAAATTGTAAAATATATTATAGAGTTAAACATCTTATGCACCCTAGAAGTAAATACTGTATTCCTGAGCTGGAAGGAAATTTAGGAACCAGGAAGTCCAATCTCATAATTTTAAAGAAGAGGAAAATTAAACAATGAAAAGTTACTATCTGAGTTCACACAACTGGTTTCTGAGAAAATTTCATAAGTTAACTAAATTTTCTTTCTGGAAGTTTGTAAAAAGATGAATAACTGATCAGTGTTGGCTTTTAGTTTCTGGGCTTTACTAGTCTGATGGGGTTGCATTAATAGTTATAACCCACATTATGTTGGCCTTTACCACTTCATGTATAATGTAGGGCTTCTGTTTTCTGTAAAATATAATCCTCAAACCCAAGTATTTTGGGGAGGTCAGGGAGTGTCTCAAAAATGGTATTCCTATAGTCTCCCCCTAGATGCTGACTTCTGCCTTAAAGCCACTTGAGGGGGGTGCCTCCTATGGCCTCCTGTGGACATGTGCCCTGGGAGAGTACTGGCCTCTGGGCTAAGGCCACTGTTTCTAGGCGTGTTGCCAAAGTCATACAGGCCTTGCCATCGTTCTTGATCAGAATGCACTTGTCATCAGGGCATCAAAGGGACAGGGACTAGCTGCCTGTCTTTGTGGAATCCCTTGTGAAAGCAGCTCCTTTGGCTTCTGACTTCAGCCCTTGATCCATAAATTTCAAACATGAATCATGAACCCAAGAGGTTGTACCAAAAAACAAACATACCATGCAGAAAATTCCCAGAGAAGTCTACCTACCAGTACATTAGATGCCCCCCCAAAAAAACTAGTTACCATCTAATCGACTCCAAATCATAGTGAGCCTGTGTGTGTCAAAGTAGAACTGTGCTCCATAGGGTTTTCAATGGTTGATATCAGAAGTAGATTGTCAGGCCTTTACTCAGAGGCACCTCTGTGTGGACTGGAACCTCCAGCCTTTCAGTTAGCAGCCAAGTTTATTAACCATTTGCACCACCCAGGGACTATGGTCGCAGAGGATGGTTATTCAGACAGGTGGTGATCAGGCTGTGAACCAAAGCAGTGGCAATGGGCAGGAGAGAACAATGCGATATGGAGGTGAGTTTGAACAGAGTCTTGGTTTCTGGCCCGGGGCTAGGTGCATATTGGTGCCGCTGACCAACACGGGAAACATCCAAATAAGAGAATAGTCAGCATTGGTCTAATTGCTTGTGACATTTTTGTTTTTCTGTCTATGTATTTTGTATTAATGGTCATATGCTTGATTGGGGTTGTGATTTTATACTCACTGTGGTAGTTTCTCCCAATTAAGATCATTTTAATGATAAAATAACATGCACTAACATTTTGTTTTTCTCAAGCGTAACATTGGGACTTGTAGGTGCTTAGCTCAAAAAGTTTTACAACTTCTGCTTTAGAGAATAAACTATTATTACAAAATTGGCTATGACTTTCTGATATCAGTTGTAAATATGTATACATATATGTTTATACATATTTTTTGTTTATAAAAATATACACACTGATGAATGAATTTTTGAAGTAAAGTAATAAAAACTTCACTCATGATTTCACCATATTGTATTGTAGAATATTTCCTTCCAGTCTTTTTTTTTTTTACCCCTAGATGCATTTTTGATGAGTCTTTGTTTGATGGTTTGATTTAAACTCAGTTATAATCATTTTGTAATTTTCTATTCAGAGTTTTCCACTTAAAACTTGTCAACTTGTTAGTTGCCGTTGAGTTGATTCCTACTCGTGGCACCCACATGTATTCAGAATAGAAAGGCTCCATAGGGTTTTCAAGGCTGTGACTTTTTGGAAGCAGATCATCAGGCCTGTGTTCTAAGACACCTCTGGGTGGGTTTGAACTGCCAATATTTTGGCTAGTAGTGGGGCACTTAACCATTTGTGGTACCCAGGGTCTCCTTACTAAAGACTGTCATATGAGAATATTCTCATGGTATTACATGATTTTCATGAACAAAAATGTTAATGGCTGTAAGATATTCTCCTAAGTAAATATACTCTAGTTTATGTAAATATTTACCTATGTTTCGACAGTTCAGCATTTCAGTTCCTTCCACTTTTTGCTGTTATAAAAGACATAAAGGAGACAGAATTTGGCATCAGAAATACATGACTCTTGCCTTGCTGCTTGTAACAGTGGGGTTTTGAACAAGTTCTTTAGTCTCTTTGAGTCTTAGTTTTGTGAAGTATAAAATGGGAATAAATAATTTCTACCTCATGAAATTGTTTTGAACATTAAATAAATATTGCACTTGAAGAACCAAGTACAATACTTGATAGTTAGTAAATGTTTAATAAAAGTAATAATTTATTTCTTACTTAGATTTTCTAAGACATGAATACATAAATAAGCTATGTGATTTCTGCAGACATTAGCTAGCAGACAATTGCAGGTCACTGGGGAAATGCAAGTACTTGGCTTCATTAAAGCACCAGCATTTTATAAAATAAACTATAAAGTTTATGACTTTGGCCTAAAAGATTTTTCAATTAGGAGTTAAAAATTTTCCACCTGTGATATAAACCCATAGAAAGTTTAATTATAAACAAGAATGCATTCAAATAGAGTGCTTTTATGAGTAAGTCCCAATATGAGCTCCTAAATAATTAGATGAGTTATTCTTTTGGATAGAATTACTTTTTTTCTCCCCAAATATATCATATACAGACATGATAGATATACAGGTTTTTTTTTTTTTTTTTTTTTTGGCCTGTACTTGTCCAATAAGTCAGGATGCTTCTTGAGGCCACTTCTAGATTTTAGAGATGATATTGGCCTAAAGGAGTCTGCTTATCTTCCTGCATGTGGAGGGGAGGAGGGACATACTGAAACTAATTATTTATGCATAATTTTTTTTAAAAAGCTGTCTACCGTCTATTGGGAACTGCACCACTACTACTAGTATTCTCTTTGAGGCATCCATTCATTCATCAAGGAAACTTTATGGAGCACAGGCTCTGTGCCAGGAGGCACAAAAAGATTGCCAGCCCCTATTTCTTTCAGGTAGCTCATAGTCCAATAGGGGGAAAACCTTGTCATCAAGTGTCATCACAAACTCTGTTTAGAATGAAAGTAAAAAATTTATTGAGAGCAAAGGCAGCTACAGCCTGAGACATGTTGGATCTCACAAAGTGAAAATCAGCACTCCAAAAAGCTGCAGTCACATGAGCATAGTTATAGGATTGAATCAGGAACTTAGTTTACAAAATTCTGATTGGTAGGGGAGCAATCAGTTCAGTGGATGGCAGAATATCTTGAAGTGGGGCTATAGCTGAGATTGGTTAATGGTATATGTAGGTTAAGGGGATTGGGTACACTCATATAATAGCAGAAGTACGTGCTCACAAGGTGGGTCACAAGATGATTGATAGGGGGCCAGGGTCTGCTGGTTCTGCCCAGCCAGAGGTCCAACGTCATATGCATATGCATGGGAAAAAGTTATTCAGCTTGTTCCACCCAGCTAGAGGCCCAGGGCCATACGCATATGAAGAAGACAAGGTTACATTCTCAGGAATGCAGAAGCAGAAGTCACAAAGTGGAGTCAGGCCTACACTTAAGTCAGCCACCCTAGGCATGCCAGGCACCTCAGTTTTGGAACCCTTGCACATTTCCTCCTTCTGATCAAGAATTTTGAGAAAAATTCTTTGACCATTTCATTGACCACTAATTAAAAGAGCGCCTTCATCTGCATGGGCTTCAGGTAGTTGTTTTGGATGACTGCTTGGTTAACAAGGCTTTAAGATCCCAGACACTACAGATGTGAAAAGTAGCCAGGCACCATCTGATGTCTTCACCATGCTATAATTTTAGCCTCTTGCTTCTTGTGGTCCAGTCGTTATGGTCTGTGTGGGGCTTGGCCACATTGGAGGAATAACCTGACATCTAAGGGCTCTGTATCAGGTAAGCTTGAATCCATTTGGAACATGAACACTTTAGATGTACATTATTCTTTTCATAGGCATTAAATTGGCATTCTGAGTAATATCATTAGTCATACATTTCATACTACATTTGATTAGTCTAATAACGATTATTACAGCAAGAAATATTAGTAGGCCAGTAAATAATATGGATCAAATCCATGATCTAGCACCTTTAGGTAACCAGCTAAAGATGTCAAGGAAGGATGAATCAGACATAGGGGGTACATGAAGCCAGGTTGCCTTTTGGTGTACCTGCTTAAGGTCTTGTTCTACTTCTCCTGAAGTATTTATCCACATGTGACAAGTGATATTAACAACTGCACCTATACCTCCTTGCTGGGCTAAGAGGAAATCAAGGACAAGTCTATAGTCTAATATTACTTTAACAAGAGAATTTAAAACTGTTGTTGAGTGTTTATGCTAGCAGCAAGGTCATTAGTTACTTGCAACATTGTGGTAGATAAATTGCCAGTAGATATTTCAATTTCATGAATACCAACAAGTGGAAAAAGGCCTTGGAGGAATGGCCATTCATCTCCTGGTTTATGTATTACAAGGTTGTTACTAGCTTCTCTTTTTTTCTGATAAGAAGTTTCAGATCATTAGTCCAACAGGTGCTTTCATCATAGGAATGGAGGTTTAGAGGAACCCCAAGTGTCCCTAAGATACATTGGCCATATATGCTCCATCTTTCTAAGCAGGGTTGTGCCCAAGTATAAGGTTCAATATGGTCATTTTCCTTTAAATAAGTGGATCCTCCAGATAAAAATGCATATCCTGGGGGTGCACAAATTGTTCCTGTTCCAGTATGAGTATCAGGGAAAGGAATTGTCCAGTTTTCTTCTTTAAGCCATTTTTCAGTAAGAGAGCTGCTACAAATGGACAATCCACCTAACTGATTTCTCCTTTAAACAAGTGCAAATTGGGGCATCTGGATTTTCATGATTACAAAAGTCTTCTAAGGTTGTATAATATCGGCTGTTGCCAACAAAGGGAATATGGCTTCTATCACTATAAGTACTTCAGAATTTTCTAAACAGAGAAAAGGAAAAAAAAAAAAAATAGAATACCAAAGGATAAGTAGGGAAGTTATATGGATGCCACAGTCTAACAAGTATAGCTTTTTTGGCAATAGAACTAGCGTTTGTCATGGCACTGGGTATAAAACTATAATTAAGTACTGGCAAAGCCAGCGGGTCAGAGTTATTATGCCCAACTTTTGGAATTTGATGACAAATTCAGTTATCACTCAGATTACTGTTGCCAGCTACTGACTGAGCTAGCTTGACAAAAGAATTTTAGTGCCAGGTGTTAGCTGGAGTGGAAAAAGACAATAACAGTATACTTAAGAAAACCCCATAGTGGAAAAATATGAACCAAAAATAATATAATAATGGAAAGGTAATAAAAATGATAGTTACCATAAAACAAGGCTTTTCATCCACTACCATTCAAGAACAAGGTCTCAAAACTGGGAATGACACTATGGGCAATCTGATGAGCAAAAGAATAGCAATGAGGAAAGACGAGGATTAGGGTGTCAACAAGTATTTACAACACATGCCAATAACAACTCTAGTAAAATAACAGGGTGAATAACAAAATGGCAGCTAAAAGGTTAAACTGACAATAAGTATTTTGCTTATCTGCATGAAATAAATAATAGTATGAAAACAGAGGATAATACCAACAGTGTGTAATTCAGCAACTGACATAAGGTAATAATAAATATAAAACAGATAGCAAATACATCAATGGTCTGTATGGAAAATTCTTACCAGTCAATAAACCCAAGTTGGCAACACAAAGAAACCACAAAAGCAATAAGGATTAAACAAAGTTCAACAACCACAGGGGCTTGCATTTGACAGAAGGTGAGAGGTCTTGTTCTGTGATCTTGGGAAAGCTGTCTGCTTTGGGAGCAGTCATCTGCTTCAGGCCACCAGGGTGTTTGAATTTCGGCTTAAGTCTCTCAGTTGACTGAATTGTCCTGGCAGGAGTTGCAGTCTTCTTCAGTTGGGAGAAAGGAATTCGAGTCTTACTGTCTGTAATACAGTGACACAAGGATTAGTGGGAAGGACCAGGTAAGATCCTTTCTACTGAGGTTCAAGATAATCTTTTAACTGGTGTCTTTCTAATAAACATAATCTCCAGGCTGAATAGTGGGTAGCTTGGATACTTCTTGTTTCTGATTATCAAAAGCATCTTTAACTTCTGAGGAATAATCCTTAGAATACTGCATTAACGACTTGCAATACTGGAACAAGTTGGTTCAGCTTGTGAGCTGAAGTGACTTCAGGAAGGGTGCCACTTTTGAGGATTTTGGGGGATGTGCTCACAGCATAACCCCCCTGGTAACAGGAGCTAGTAGGTACAGGTTTTAAATATTATCCATCAACAAATAAAACCAAGTCAGGATTTGGAAGTGGGGTCTCTTGTAAATCGTGTCTGGGGGACAACAGTTGGTCAGTAAGACTTAAACAGTCATAGGTAGGATAATCATCTTCATTAAGTGTGGGTAATAAAGTAGCTGGGTTTGTTGAGGTTACAGTATGCAACTGAATATTAGAAGCAGCTAAAAGAAGAACTTTATAGGAAATTAGTCTGTTAGATGATAAATGCTGGGTCAAATTTGAATTTAAATTTGCTGACACTGCATGGGAATATAGACATCTAAAATATTTCCCAAAACCATGTCTACCGTACTTTCAACCAGTTTAGCAGTCATGGCAACTGCCCTGAGCCAAGGGGGGTATCCCCTAGCTACAGGATCTAATTGATTCTCAATAGGTAATACCCAGAATGGGCCTTTATTATCCTCTATGTTTTTGAGTGAGGACTCTTAACGTATTGTCATACATGTCATGTACAAACATGAAAAATCTAGATTATAATTAGGAACTCCTAAAGCAGAAGCATTAATTAAAGATTCTTTTAGTTGTTGGATGGCCTTCTTACCATCCTCTGACAATTGGAAATGATAAAGTTCGAAGGTTTTTAAATATTTATACAATGGTTGCCATGGATTGAATTGTGTCCCACAAGAATGTATGTATCAATTTGGCTGGTCAGTGATTCCCAGTATTGTCTGATTGTCCACCATTTTTTCATCTGATGTGGTTTTCCTATGTGTTATAAATCCTGCCTCTATGATGTTAATGAGGCAAAGGGGTGGAAGCTGTGTTGGTGAAGCAAGGCTCAATCTGCAAGATTAGGTTGTGTCCTGAGCTGGTTTCTTTTGGGATATAAAAGAGGGAAGCGAGCAGAGAGACAGGGGGACCTCATACCACTAAGAAAGCAGTGCTGGGAGCACAGTACGTCCTTTGGACTCGGGGTTTCTGTGTGGAGAAGGTCCTAGTCCAGGGGAAGATTGATGAGAAGACCTTCCTCCAGAGCTGACAGAGAGAGAATGCCTTCCCCTGGAGCTGACACCCTGAATTTGGACTTCTACCCTACTTTCTGTGAGGAGATAAATTTCTCTTTGTTAAAGACATTCATTTGTGGTATTTCTGTTATAGCAGCACTAGATAACCAAGACAGTGGTTAAGTTTTTGGTTGCTAACCAAAAATTTGGCAATTTGAATCCACCAGTCACTCTCTGGAAACCCTATGTGGCAGTTCTACTCTGTCCTATAGGGTTGCTATGATTCAGAATCAACTTGACAGCAACAGGTTTTATATAGTGGCTGAGACAATAAATAAAAATTTGGTATCTAGGCTCAGCAGTATCTGCAGCACCCAAGAAACTCCCTCAACTGTTTTTTGGTATTAGGAATAGGGTAGGCTAGGATAGCTTCCTTTCTCTTGAGGTCTATAGTAATTCCTTTTGCAGAAATGATGTGACCCAAATATTTAACTGAATGTTGGGCCAACTGAAATTTTTTCTTTGGATACTTTGTACCCTTCAGTGGCCAAATTTTGTAACAGGAGGATGCTGTTCTCTAAGTAGTCAGAATGAGAGTTAGAACAGACCAACAGGTCGTCTACTATTGTAAAGAAGTAGACCGTTTAGTAAATTGTAAAGGCTGCAAGTCAGCATGCAAAATTTTTGAAAAATAAGTTGGGGATTTGGTGAAACCCTGAGACATCACAGTCCAAGTATATTGTTAGTTCTCCCAAGTAAATGCAAACAAATATTGGCTATCTGGTATACAGGAATGGTATGAAATGCACTGCAAAGGTCAACCACAATAAAATGAGTAGCATCAGGGGGAATGCTGGAAAAAAGCATATGGAGATTAGAAACTAACGGAAATCTAGGGATCACAATGCAATCGATAGCACGTAAATCTTGGACAAATCTCCATTCCAGATTTTTTTAACTGGGAAAACAGGGTTGTTACAAGGACTTGCACATGGGATGATTAAACCGGTAGCAAGGAAATCTTCAATTATAGGAGTGATTCTCTCCTTAGCTTCCTGTATCAAAGAGTATTGGGAGACTTTTAGCAAAGGTTTAGAAGTGTCAGTTTGAATTTGGATTGGGTCTGCCAACAGTACCCAGCCAACGTCAGAAGACATAGCAGCCCATAAGGTTTCAGGAATTGTGGATAAAAAGTCTGAGGAGGAGGAGATGAGAACTAAGGGTTTACCGTCTTCCAATGGCAAATGGAATGCCTGTAAATAACAAACAGCTGCTTCCTCATTTGGGGCTGCTCCTGTTTGGAGGTCATTGTGTAATTTGGTTTCAGGCAAATCTAGCAGTATTTCTCCTTGCAGAGTGAACTTTAAATTGCAGGTCCATTTAGATAAAAAGTCTTTCCCAAGCAAATTAATGGGAGTGTCTAAAATAAGTAAGATTGGGTGAATGTCTTTAATATAACCCGAAGATATGTTTTTGTTGTTGTTAGTTGCCATTGAGTTTGTTCTGACTCATAGTGACACTATGTACAACAGAATAAAACATTGCCTGGTCCTGCACCATCCTCACTATCATTGCTATGCTTGAGCCTATTGTTGCAGCCACTGTGTCAATTCATCTCATTGAGGATGTTCCTTTTTTTCACTGACCTTCCACTTTACCAAGCATGATGTTCTTCTCCAGGGACTAGTCCCTCCTGATAACACGTCCAAAATATGTGAGATGAAGTCTTGCCACCCTTGCCTCTAATGAGCATTCTGGCTGTGCTTCTTCCAAGACAGATTTGTTCGTTCTTTTGGTAGTCCGTGGTATATCCAGTATTCTTCACCAACACCATAATTCAAAGACATTAATTCTTCTTCGGTCTCCCTTACTCATTGTCCAGCTTTCGCACGATATGAGGCGATTGAAAACACTATGCCTTGGGTCAGGCGCCCCTTAGTCCTTAAAGTGACATCTTTGCTTTTTAACACTTTCAAGAGGTCTTTTGCAGCAGATTTGCCCAATGCAATGCCTCATTTAATTTCTTTGCTGCTTCCGTGGGCTTTGATTGTGGATCCAAGTAAAATGAAAAGATATAGAAACAGATAAAGAATGAGCTAAAATTTATCCTTGGTTAGCAATCCCCACAACTTTACAGGTCTTTGTACTTTGGTAGAGGCTTTTGCAAGCATGTGGGGTTAATAGCTGAGATGGTGACACCTATGTCAATTAAAATTTTACAAAGTTCTCCACAGAACCACAAAATAGCTTTACCTTGAGACTCTAAAGCCAGCATTGAAAAAGTCCCAAAAATGATCCCAGAGCACCCTCATTCAGGCTTTACCTGAGTGGTATTAAAGTGTGGAGTGCCTATTTTGTTCTTTAGTTTTATACAGTACTTTCTGAAATGTCCAGGCTTCTTACAGTAATAACAAACTGCAGGGGTATTATTCTGGGATTTGAACCCTGCATAGGCCTTGAATTTGTTATAATTAGCAGATTGTAGCTGTTGTAACTACAAGGCTATTAAAGCCTAACTTCTTTCTTCTATTTCTTTTGATTTTTGTTCTAATGTTTGGCCCAATTTGTAAACTAGGGTAGTTAACTGTGATGTGGGGACACTTTCCCAATCTAGCCTATGGTGTTTGACCAATTCAGCCAAATCAGGGTGGAATCCATTAAGAAAAATGTAGTTAAAAGTTATACTGGCTCCTTGTTCTTCTAAGTATAATCTAGAATGTTTCATATAAATCTTGGTAAAATGATCTTTGTAATTGTAAACACTTTTGTCTTGTTTACAGCCCTGAAGTTTAAACGAATCTACTTTCTGAGGAAAAATTCTGGGAATAATATCAATAAGGCTGGCGACAATATTCTTGGTCTAATTTAGTAATTCAATGCCAGGGACATGAGCCTGTATTGCTAAAGATTTTTCATGATTTTTCCATTTAGCTTCTTCCTTCCATCTTTGGGCATCTCCTGGTCCCAGTAATAAAGTAACATATGTATTAGATTATACAAATCATATGGAACATGTTCATAAGTCTCAGCCAAAATTATAAATTCATGGATAAATGTTTATAAGGGTTAGGGAATTTCTTTACTATTGCTCGAAGTTTTGCTTCTGACCATGGGTAAATGTAGCTTTAAGAGGTTTCTGAGGCTTTTTGGGGTACTTGATATTAAAGAGCATCTCAAAAAGCCCCTTAATCTCTTCTAGGGCATCCTTAGGGTAGTAAGGGAGCTCAGATATAGTATTTTCAGAAGAATAGGAAGATAGAGATGGGTAAAAGGAAGGAACTGCCAGAGGGGCAGACGAAAGGACAGAGGTTGTATTTAAAAGATTGGTCCAACAGGTGGTAGAAATCTGGCTTTGTAACCCTTTTATTTGGTTAGCCTGTTTAGAAGCAGTTTCTTGTAATGGTACAAATTTACTATCTTGATGTCTTTTGGAAGCCTCTAGATAATAATTAACATAGGAGTCCCATTGAATTGTTTTACTCAGGATCCTTTATTTTCTGTGCAGAAAAATGAGTTTGCCTGTGATAAGCGAGCCTCACAATGGCTATTGATTCTCCAGCTCGCCATTAGTAAGAGTATGCCACTGATTAATGTACGAAAGAGTACAGAGGGCATAATGCTTAACTATATAAGCTGAAGGAGTCCCCTAAGGAGGCCCTGCTTGATCTTTTGAAGTGGCAAGCCCTATCTTACTAAGTAATCCACACACACAAAGTTTAAGGGAACCCAAAAGCCTTAGGTGTCCCTAGAGAAACCAAAAACACGTTCAGTTCTCCCATGATCAGACAATGTTTTATCCCAGGTTCGCTGCTAGAGGCTTGCTTTTTCAAACTTCCATTAATGGTGGACTCTCCAAAACATTCAGCTCGTGAACAGAAAAAGAAAGTAAAAACAGAAAGCTAACAATAAATCTCTCAAAGAGCCATCTTTGCAATACAACAGAGTCTCGATTCAAGAGGGCTTACCTCAAGCAATCCTCGAGAGTCTGTGGAGATGGATGAGCACAAAGGGCTCGAGCTGGCACCAGGCTCCAGTCTCGACTTCTCAGAATTTGCCAAAGATAAGATTCCTTCAAATCCTGCCGACTGTGGCAAGAAATGTTGTTGAGTGACAACACATACTCCATTTAGAAAGAAAGTAAAGAGATTTATTGAGAGAAAAGGCAGCTAGAGCCTGGGATATGTTGGATCTCACAAAGTGAAAACCAGCACCCTGAAATACTTAAGTCTCATGGGCATAGTTGTAGGGTAGAATCAGCAACTTAGCTTACAATATTCTGATTGGTATGTGAGCAATCAGTGAAGTGGAAGGTGGCTGTCTCGAAGTTGGGCTTTGGTTGGACTTGCATAACAGAGTATATGCAGGTTAATGTTATTGGGTACACTCATATAATTGTGGAAGTACGTGCTCAAAAGGGGGTCATGAGATGATTAATAGGGGGCCAGTGTCTGCTGGTTCTGCCCAGCCATGGGTCCAAGGTCATATGTATATGAATGGGAAGAAGTCAGTCTGCTGATTCCATCTAGTCAGAGGCCCAAGGTCATATGCAAATGAATAGGAAGAAGTTAGTCTGCTGATTCCACCCAGTCAGAGGCCTAGGACCATATGCATATGAAGAAGTCAAGATTACCTTCTCAGGAATGCAGAAGGAAAATCACAAAATGGAGTCAGGCCTACACTTCAGGCAGCCACTCTAGGCATGACAGACACCTCAGTTTTGGAACCCTTGCACAACCTAAATGCTGTGGTAGAAGTGCTGCAATGGAGGCTTATCAATCATTCATTCATTACCTAATAGTGGTCAGATCCATGCTAGAAACTGAGGATGCAAGGATGAATCAGACAATGTTCTGGCACCTGCCTTTGTCTGGCCATCTCTTTTTACGTTTGAGTCTACCCACAGGCTCCTTGGAAGAAAGGCTTAGTGGTCTACCTTTGAAAAATAAGCCATCAAAAACCTTAAGAAGCACAGTTCTACTCTGACACACGTAGGGTCACCATGAGTCTGAGTAAATTTGATGGAAATTTTTTTTTTTTTTTGGCACTTCTAGCATTCTCCTTATTTTTCTTTTCTTTTCTTGGTGTAAATGAATTCAAACACGTGTAGTCCTCTGTTAGCAGTTTAAAATAGGACAGTGAATGAAAAAAGCATTTGCCCTGTAGGAACTCGGTCAGAGCTAAAGGATTTGTCTCTTATCTCTATGTACCAGTACCTCCCTGGAGGTAATCTGAGACCACCCGCTTTTGAAATCCTGTTGTTTTTTAGTAGCTTACAGTTTGTTTGTTGTTTGTGTGTTTTAAGGTGGGGGGAAATTTATGTAAATTGGTTTCAGTCATGTAAAGAAGATTTAATTGGTCATTTATAAGTATAATCTTCTTCAATTCAAAACATGAGCTGGATTATTCTTGTCTGCACTTAAACTGTGTCTCCCCATTAGACCTGACTGAAAGGATCTAATCCGTTCTTTCCCAGAGGACATACTGCAGACCCTGGAACCTAAACTTTCCTTTAGCTTGGAGTCTATGGGAAACTGCTTCTTGGTAGCCTGGTGTTTGTGTTAACTCTTGTTTACTGATCCACCCTTAGGGGATTGTACTGACCTCATAATTTGGGGATGGAGAAATGACTAAGATTTCAGTCCCCATGCCTCCTCTTCAGGGCAAAAACTTGGAAGGAAATATTTGGAGGGTGAGTCCCCAAAGGGAAAGACCTAATTATATGCAGCAACACTAATTAGCTATGTGACTATATACTTGGTCCTGCAGGATCAGGGTTAAACTGGGTGAGAAGAGGTTCTAATGAGATTGGGGAAGGAAGCAATCTGGACCCAAATTTTAGTAGTCTGAAAACAGTTTGATTGCTTCCCTGTTTGGGGTTTTGTTTTCTTTTGTTTTTACTTTCTTTTTTCCCTCTTTGTGGTGAAAATATACACACCGAAACATTCCTCAATATAACTTGCACATATGCAATTCAATGCCATTGATTACATTTTTTATGTTGTGCCACCATGTCTTAGGTTGTGTTCTCTAGAGAGGCAAAACCAGTAAAGCATATAAATATATAGAGAGATTTTATATTAAGAAAATGACCCATGTGGTGGTAGAGGCTAGAATGTGGGTCAGGCTGGAGGCTTCTCCTGATTCACATAGCCGCAGGTGGCTGGCAAACCCAAGACTGGCAAGTCAGACAGCAGGACTCCAGCTAACAGGCTGTGAAGACCAACAAATCCCAAGAGTGGCAGACAAGACGGCAGGTAAGCTGCTAGCTCAAGTCCCAAGAGCTGGAGGTCAGACAAACAGGAGTCAGCTGCAGGATCCAGTGGGGGAAAAAGCCCATGAGCCTTGCCAGAAAGTCCACTTATATTGGATGCAGGCCACACTCCCAAGGCAACTCCCTTTCAACTGATTGGCTACTCATAGCAGAATCCATCATGGAGATGGTCACATTATATCATATCTCATCATGGAGGGGATCACATCATTTTACAACTACCAGACTACCTCATAACTGCCAAACAACTGAGAATCATGGCCCAGCCAAGGTGACACACAACCTTAACAATCACAACTTAATGACTATCCTTTTCCAAAAATTTTCTACCACCATTAACATAAACTCAATGCCTCACAAACAAAAGACTCCCCCATTACCCTTCCTTCCTACCCCTCATAACCATTAATAATCTTTTGTTTCTATATATTTGCTTATTTAATATAAGTGAGATCATACAGTACTTATCCTTTCAAGGCTGATATTTCTTTCAGCATAATGTTTTCAAGGTTCATCCATATTGTGGCAAGCAACAGGATTTCATTTCGCTTTAAGGCTGCATAATACTCCATTGTATGTATCCATTCATCTGTTGATGGACTTTTACTTTGTTTTCACATATTGACTACTGCTAAAAGT
>NW_004443957.1:839375-872253 GCF_000243295.1 Trichechus manatus latirostris | reverse complement strand
TTTTTTTTTTTTTTTTTTTGCTTGGTTTTTTTTTTTGGGAACAGGGCAATGTGTATGCTTTTTGACCCTGTAAGTCCACTTGTAAGAATTTATACAAGGAATAATTAGAAAAGTATAAAAAAGTGTAATTATAATGATGTTAATGTCTAAATTGTTTATAATACTGTAAAAACTGTCAGTGATGTAAATGTTTGCCAAATGAAGATGATTCAAAAAAATCTGGCATAGCCATACACTGGAATAGCATGTAGCTGTTTGCAATGAGGTCTTTCATTTAACACATTTCACCATGGACAGTATATAAATTTAAATTACACCCTAGACCTAGCCATTTACTATGTCAGGAATTTAAACCCTTGAGGGATGGTCAACTAACATTCCAGTCTGGAAGCCCCACTCATTGTGACCACTGCCCAGTCATACTTTTATTTATCCTTTCATCAACCCTGAGGCTTTGCTAATTATCCTAATGATTGTTAGAAATAAGCCCCATTGGTGAAATCAGTGGTATTTAAGATACAGTCATCATTGCTTACCATCCACAATACTTCCTGTGAAATAGGACATTACGTGATTTGGATGTTGTGGGAACACCATGTTACGAGTGAAAGTCTTTTCAGGTTTTGCTTCCAGGATAAGAAGGTTTAGTCCATATCAGAAATTTGCTAGGGTAAATAAAAGTCAAAATATTATCTTACATTAGTGACTTAATCCATAGATTGTCTGTACATCCCAGTTTACACAGATGGAAATGCAGAGGCAGTTATCCAAACATACCAAAGAGGGGCTGAGTTGAGAAGGCTTTCCTACCAAGCTTCAGGGGGTGCTTAGATACCCAGACCACCCAGCACTCTCCTATTTATACATTTTGTGCAAGTATCTGAAAAAAAGATAAGAAGTTCAGGAAGTTTTTATTTAAAAAAAAAATTTTTTTTATTGTACTTTAGATGAAGGTTTACAGAACAAATAGTTTCTCATTAAACAGTCAGTACATAAATTGTTTTATGACATTGGTTAACAACCCCATAACATGTCAACACTCTCCCTTCTCAATCTCGGAGGACCTCTTTTTTTTTTCTTTTGGGTGACAATATACATAGCCAAAGATACACTATTTCAAAAATTTCTACACGTACAATTCAGTGACATCGATTACATTCTTCCAGTCGTGCTGCTATTCTCACTATCCTTTTCCAAATTATTCCATCACCATTATCTTCAACTCACTGCCCCCTAGACTTCCCCTCAAAACCTATGAGTTGCTGTTGTCAGTTTGATCTCACATAGATAGTTCTTTTTTTGTTTTTTTTTTGTTTTATTGGTGGCAGAACAAATAGTTTCTCATTAAACAGTCAGTACACATATTGCCCTATGACAATGGTTAACAACCCCATGACATGTCAACACTGTCCCTTCTCAATCTTGGGCTCACTATCACCAGCTTTCCTGTCCCCTCCTGCCTTCTAGTCCTTGTCCCTGAACTGCTGTGCCTCATTAGTCTCGTTTTGTTTTATGAGGCTGTCCGGTAAACCTCGGGAGTGACTTCACCACTGAGCTGAAAGGGTATCCAGGGGCCATACTCTTGGGGTTTTTCTAGTCTCTGTCAAGCCAGTAAATCTGGTCTTTTTTGGTGAATTAGAATTTTGTTCTACATCCTTCTCCAGCCCTGTCCAGGATCCTCTGTTGTGATCCTGGTCAGAGCAGTCAGTGGTGGTAGCCGGGCACCATCCAGCTGTACTGGACTCAGTTTCATGGAGGCCTTGGTAGCTGTGGTCCCTTAGTCCTTTGGATCAGGAAGTTTTTAAATGGAACACTATAATTTTATATTTCCAATTTGAAGTGAAGAAAACAAAGAGAAATCCTGAAACGGGGAAGAATGAAGGGGGTTGCTATAGCAGAAAGGGCATGGATTTTGGAATCAGAAAAATTCAAATCCAAATTTGAATTGCCAGTGCATCTACCTGTTCTCTGATTCTCAGTTTTCTGGGCTCCATGGAAGCTGGAAAGTCATCAAGCAAAAATTTAAAAAGATATTTGAGATTTAGGGTGAGGCCATATGGGGAGGTCCTGGAAAACAAATTGCTCCTCCTTTACTTCATGGACTCTTACAGCTGGAAGAGCATTGCAGAGGTTCCCTGCCCATTTCTCTGGTGTAGGCCATCCATAACATTCATTTATTAAATATTTGTTGACTGTCTACTATATCAATCACATCCTTCTATGTAATATCACCTTTATAAAACTCAGAAACTCATTTTTTAAGGTGACAATAATAATATTACTCACTTTATAGGTTGTAGTAAGGATTAAATAAAATAATCTACAGAAATGGCTTACACAGTGCTTGACAAGTTATAATGCTCAAAAATGGTAATTGTTATTTTATGCTTTCTAAACATTTAGAATGAGGATGGTGTAGGACCTGGCAGTGTTTTGTTCTGTTGTACATAGTGTCACTATGAGTTGGAAAAGAATCGACGACACCTAACTACAACAAACATTTATTTCAGGGGTTAAAATGCATAAATTAATCTTTCTTCCCAAGCCATCTGTTGCATAGACTAACCTTTCACTTAGATAAGTTCACCAGGCTAGACTCATGATTAATTCTGCACCTCGTTTTGTTTCTCATTTTACCCAGTGCATTGTTTACATGAAATAAATATTTATCACAATCATAATGTTTATATAATGTTGCTTTTGTGCTCTGCCCAATTTTCCATCCATATATTCTGCTATTCTTTTTCATCAAAATCAGCTGAAGAAGTACTTTCATTGCACTACCATACTTCAATTATTAAATAAAGTTTTCATATTTTATTTTTCTTTAGTGGTCAAAAGAAGATGGCTCTGAGGTACAAGAGATTTAAAAAAAAAGGCTAAAATGTCAGTTTAGAGAATCTAATCCTGTAAAGGCAATAGGGTGAAAGAAGGAGAACGACTCATTCACAGGAAACAGGGAACATCAAGTCGATTGGCCCGAAACCAAGGACACCAAATGATCCAGAGGTGACTCTGGGCTTTGGTGTTATCCTAAGGAGATCACTCCAGTAGACTGTGTTAAGCTTGTCTGCATGGTAATTGCAAAAAGTATTGACTCATCGTATTTAAATGTGACTTTGATAGAGGGCTTCTTCCTTAGCCTTCATTATGAACAGACTTGTTTATGAGTGCCTTTCTATCACCTGTCTCTGTAGCTTCCTGGGCGACATCAAATGCCAGAAACAGCGTACTTGCGAGTATAAACCATATGAAGGAGACGAGGAAGAACATGCACATCATTATCAAGAGTATGGGGCGCTTGTGTAGAATGTAATGCGGGAGGCATCCCCTCCCACCCCCCCGAGTATTTTCTTTAGGGAGCTCAGCAAAAAAAGCCAACACGCACACTACCTGTTCCCACCCACGGTCAAATAAAAGTAATCTTGTAAAATGGATTTTCATATATACAGAGTACTTTACTAGGCCCTGTGGGAAGATATAAGGAGCCAATAAAATAAAATAAAAGGGCCAACAATTTCACCCATAAAAACACACAGTGATTAAGCATTCAGCTGTTAACCAATAGGTTGACTGTCTGAACCCACCAGCTGCTCCGCGGAAGAAAGATGTGGCAGACTGCTCCCATAAAGATTACAGCCTTGGAAACCCTTTGTGGTAGTTCTACTCTGTCCTTATGGTTGCTGTGAGTCAGACTCGACTCTACAGCAATGAGTTTGTTTTTTTGTTTCTTGTGGGAAGATATAAAAGGAAAAAAAAAAAAAAAAAACTTCTCAGCCCTCCAGGACTCCTGATGGAGTCCATGCACAAACAAGTTCTTATTCCTCAGAGGTTGCAAGCTTTCTGGACAAAACACAGATAGCATGTATACACAGAGAAAGACAACAGTGACAGTGTACAGGAAAGCCTGGGCAGGGTTTTCCCTTTTGTGTTAACTGAAGGACGTATACACAAGTAGCTCGTTTCTGAACTGACATACAAGAAACTGTTGACAAGTTACTTTCAGGGAGAGAGACTAGAAATGGGAAACGGGAGTCCCTTTCTTTTATTTGTGCTTTTTGATTTTTTTTTTTCCAGTTTGGTTATGCCATTTTGTGTTTTTATGGGTGAAATTGTTGTCCCTTTTATTGTCTTTATACTTTTTTTTGCATTTAGAAAGAACACATAACTTTAAAAAACCCAAGACAAAAAGGCAGATAATAACAACTGTTGGAGACGATGTGGAGAAATTGTAGCCCTCATAAATTGCTCATGGGAATGTAAAATGGTGCAGCCACTGTGGAAAACAGTTCGAAAGTTTCTCAAAATGTTAGCTGTAGAGTTACCATAGGATGCAGCAATTCTACTCCTGGGTGTGTACCCAAGAGAATTGAAAACATATAGCCACACACACATAAACACACACACACACACACATATACACACACAGAAAACTTGTACATGAATGTTCTTAACAGTATTATTCATAATACCCAAAAAGTAGAAAAAACCCAAATGTCCATCAATTGATGAGGAATGGATAAACAAAATGTGGTATATCCATGCAATGGAATATTATTTGCTGATAAAAAGTAATAAAGTACTAATACAAGCTACGACATGGATGAACCTTGTAAACATTATGCTAAATGAAAGAAGTCAGACCCAAAAGGTCAGATGCTGTATGAACCCATTTATATGAAATGCCCCAAATAGGTAAATCTATAGAGTTAGAAAGCAGATTAGTGGTTTCCAGGGGTGGAGGTGGGGCATGGGGGGTAAGATAATGAGGAGTGGTTGTTAATAGGTACAGGGTTTCTTTTGGGTGATGAAAATGTTCTACAATTGATTGTAATGATGGTTGCAAAACTCTAAATACACTAAAAACCAGAGACTTGTATATTTAAATGGGTGAATTCTGTGGAATGTGATGTATCTCTCAATAAAGCTGTTAAAAACAAACAAACAAATAAACAAAAAAATCATGAGAACCAAAATCTAGGGGCCTGAGAAAAGAGCGCTGTTGTTGCCACTGGATTTATGATTTGTCTTTGTGGCGTGTTCATTCCTTGGTCAAGCACTTTTCCTCAAGGGGAAAAATGGGTTGTGTGTGCTGTAATAGGAAATCTGAAATTTGTATGCTTTGTGCCAAACAATAGAGATAATTAAGTACATGCAAAGGTGCAAGCTTCTGTTATCACAAAGCTTTTTTCATTCCTGTGAACCAAGTGGTCATCCCAGAGACACAATGTCCAGCGAGCAAGGAAGGAGTTGCTGGAAGAGATAGATAACCCACTTGCCCTATAAGTCTCCTCCCCCAGGCAGAAATGTGTTCTGTTTAAAATACACTCATTCTCTGGGAAACTTCTAAGGCTCCTCTCTCTAAATCTTGCTTAATTAGGCGATCATTTTTGTGTGATTCACTTGGCAAATGTCCCTCTGAATTCCTGTTCTGTGCCAGCCCTTTGCCCTTGACAAGAGAAAAAGGGAACTTTTAGGGGGGAAATCTGATGTTGACAAGGTCTGGCAGCACAGCCAGCCAGGAAGATGACTGGAATGAGAACCAGGTCCCCCACCAACCAGGGCCACTTCCTGGTGCACACCTTGCCACCGTGAAGTAGCAGCTGTTATAGTTCAAAATTTGGCAGGTACAATGCATTTTATTCAATATTATTGAAGCCTATTCTTTTATTTTCCACCACCTGTCAGTTTGTCATTCTGTGGTGGCTTGCATGATACTATAATTCTGGAAGCTATGCCACCAATATTTCAAATAGCAGCAGGGTCCCCCATGGTGGACAGGTTTCAGACTAAGACAGACTAGGAAGAAAGGCCTGACTACTTCCAAAAATTAGCCATGACAAACCTTATGGATCACAACAGAATGTTGTCTGACAGAGTCAATCACGCCAACAGTCATGGAGATGGTGCAGGACGGGCAACGTCAGGTTCTGTTGCACATGAATTGCCATTAGGCAGAGGTGACTCAATGGAACTAATGACAGCATTCTTTTACTTTACAGCCATAATTCTTTTTACAGCTAGCCCTCTGTTCTCTCCACTCTTCCCCTTCCCAAATGCTTCACTTGAAATGAGAAATTTCACTTGATTTAGCCATTTCTTGTCACCTGACCTGGCCACTTTGGGTATTGGGAACAGTGATTTCTCTCTAGAGCAATGTCTATGGTTTTCATTTCTATAGCTATGTCTATTGTTCATTTCATATCAGAACGATGGAAAAACAGTACTTCTTGGAAAAAGTAGGAAAGAGGAGAGGTTGGTAAGTGTCAGGAGAACTGCCTAATTCCTGATCCCTCTGAGCTGCAGATTTTGCAGCAAGTCTTGCTCAGACTTTGATTAAAAAGCAGCTAGACTTTATCTCTGAGAAGGCAGAAATGTGCTGTGATGCAAGTCACAAAAACAAACCCATGCTCACAGCATGAAACATTGGAGCAAGGAATCAAGGAAGTAGAGTTTCTATGTAATAGCCAGGAAATCAGGACCATGGAAAATGATTGAAGGGATCTAAAAGTATTCTAAGAGTTAAAAATTTAGAGACAGAAACAAATGATTTAGTACCATTTTAAAAGTAAGAAAGTTGAGGTCATTGAGTTGAAATGCTTTGCCAACAATCACATCAGTGTCTAAATAATTTAGGAGAAGATGTGAGTATGACATTCTCTATTGAGAGGAATAGGCTTCCTTCTGGCTGGTTGCTGTGGTATCAGGTTCACCTTTTTGGTTCCCTACTGTTTCTTCTGTTCTTCAGATCATGTAACTAAGTTCCCCTTTGGTGGTTGAAAAAGTGAGTAATTTCTAACACAAAATGAAATTTATTTTGTCAAACAGAATCTGGTGAAATAATTTTTTGTTATATGGGACTGAAGTCAAAATGCTGTTTCTAGCTGCCTTGGGTTCTCTAAGATTTGCTCTCAGATAAAAAGACTTGTTTTCTGGGAAACTGGCTGATGAAGAAATCTTAACACAGCTTAGATTTCTAAGTGTTTGGTGACTGACAAATCTTCATCCCAAACTTACTGTTCTGAAAAATTTACTCTCTCAATCTTAGTTTCTATAGGATATTTCCTTCAGCTTATTTTAAAAGTCCCTTGCTGGAGGGCTGATGGGACACAGGCAACCACAATCTTTCAGCTTGCTAACAGCAGGGAGGAAGTAGGACAGGTTGATAGGGTCTGCAGTTACAAACTTGTGCAATGTCAGAAACTAGAGAGATAACAGAGAGGGGGCAAAGACCAACGTGGCTCCCTGTAGACCAAACTAGGTATAACTTCTCAGTAGGAGAACTGCCCAGATAAGCACGATGAAGCACTCACACTGGACTATGGCAGTCTTATCTTTGATAGTAGGTGCCCACTTAACGACTTAGAGAAACTGGAAATTGTACATATTTGGGCTGAGTGTAAAAATAGTAGAAATGTTTGGGAAAATAGTTTGATAGTTTCTTGTGAAGTCAAATATACATCTAGCCTATGATTCAGCAATTCTATTCCTTGATATCTAAGATAAATTAAAACATGTCCACAAAAAACTTAAAAAATATATTAGTTATCTATTTTGCCTAACAAATCAACAATATGACTTAAAACAATAATCACTTCTCTCATTGTTTTGGTGGAACAGGTATTCAGAAGTAGTTGAGCTGAGTAGCTCTGGCCCAGGGCCTTTTATAATTGCAACAGATGTTGACAGGGGCTGGAAGATCCACTTTGAAGGAGGCTCAACAATGGCTGTTGGTTGGAGGCCTCAGTCCTAATCCACAGGGCTGCTTCAGCATCTGTATGGTGTAATATCTGGCTTTCCTCAGAGCAAGTGATTTAAGAGTCTACGGTAGAAGCCTCCGTACCTTTTACGACCTAGTCTTAGAAATCACACATGACTACTTTTGCTGTGTTCTCCTGTCACACAAGGTCAGTTCAATTCAAAGTGGGAAGAGACCACACAAGGTTGTATACACCAGGAAGCAAGGAGGCTAGCTACCACAATGTTCATAGCAACTTTATTACTTATTGGTCCAAACTAAGAACAAGCCACATGTCCATCAGTGTGATAATGGTATCTTTATATAATGATGCCATTTATATAATGGAGTATATAACAATAAAAGAGGAATAACTATTGGTACATATGATGTAGATGAATCTCAGACATTAGGTTGAAGAGGCCACAAGAGTACTTACTATATGAATCCATTTACGTAAAGTTCAGTAACAGGTGAAATAATTATGGTGATAGAAATTAGAATAGCTGTTATCCATTGTATAGGGGTGTCTTAGTTATCTAATGCTGCTATAACAGAAATATCACAAGTGGATGGCTTTAACAAAGAGAAATTTATTCTCTCAGATTCTAGGAAGCTAGAAGTCCAAATTCAGGGTGCCAGATCTGGGGGAAGGATTCCTCTCTCTGTCGGCTCTGGGGCAAGGTCTTTGTCATCAATCTTCCCTGGTAGAGGAACTTCTCAGTGCAGGGACCCTGGGTCCAAAGGACATGCTATTCTCCTGGCTCTTGTTTCTTGGTGGCATGAGGTCCCCATGTCTCTCTGCTTGCTTCTCCCTTTTATCTCTCAAAAGAGATGGACATAAGACACAACCTAATCTTATAGATTGAGTCCTGCCTCATTAACATAACTGCAGCTAATTTCACTTCACTAACATCAAAGAGGTAGAATTTATAACACATAGGAAAATCACATCAGATTACAAAATGGTAGACAATCACACAGTACTGGGAATCACGCACTGTCCAAGTTGACGCACATTTTTTGCGGGGGACACAATTCAATCCATGACAAGGGGAAGTAGGAACAACAACAACAAAAACTTCCTGGGATGCTCCATATGTTCTCTCGTTCAGAGTGGTGGTTATATGGATGTATAACCAAGCCAAACCAAACTCATTGCCGTCAAGTCGATTCTGACTTATACATATATAAAAATTAAGTAAGCTACCTACTGTATTAGTATACTTTATATGCTTCATCATATGCCTCAATTAAAAAACAAAAAACTATGAGTTGTTAAACACCTTATCCCTTTGCCATATGACCAGGAAAGTTATCCTCTTTCATCTTGGTAGGCCACAGGTTAACTAGAGACCAGAGATTCTTGAAATTTAGGGGTGCAAGGTAGGAAGAATTCAGTGTTACAGACATATACTCCACCATCAGTGTTACTCCGCAGAGGTAAACTCACATAAATGGGGAAGAAATATGAACACAAGCATTTGTTAGTCACATCTACACAGAGCTTCTGATTGGCTTTTGTAACTCTTTACGTGAATAGACAAAATATTTAAAGAAATATTAATACAGATTAAAAATGTCTGAGAAGAGAGACAATGCAGTTTTCAAAACAAGACAAACAAATCTATATAGATGAATCCTAGAAACAGTGTTGAATGAAAGTCAGGTAATAATACACAAAGAATTTCTATAAGTTTTATAAAAATCATCTCATGTTAAAACTAAAGAAAACCAAGGAACTGGGAACAGATGATTTGAGAGTGTTACATCTGGAAGGGAGTTGGCGGGGGGTGGGGTGGGGTGGTGGTAACATCAGGAGAGAGCTTCTTGGGAGCTTATTTTGGTGATTCTGTAGATCTTAGGCTGGGAATAGGTCCACGAGTTCTTTTGTCATGCTTCATCTTATGTGTGAAACTTTCATATATAAACCTCATCGGGAAGCAAAAAACTCTATTCCTTTCCTTTTGAGAGTGTATTCACTTTGAGGAACCAGAAACCCAAAGATACATAAAAGGGGTTAAAAAATTTATATCAACTTGGTGGTTTAATAGCCAAATAAGAGTTCCAGAAAATCAAGCCTGAGAGGATGAAATCAGAAATAACATTTCCCTGAGCTAAATAAAGGCCATGAAGCTATAGAATGAAACTTTTTCATCAACCAAGCACAATAAATTTTGATTCATTGTAATAGACAATGATAGAGAATATCCTAAATTTTAAAGCATATGAAATATCCAAGCATTGGTCACTTTATGAAGGATCAGAGGTCGGAACGATATTAGACTACAGCACTAAAAGCTGAAAGTCAATGGGGCAATACCTTCAAAATTGAGAGAAGCTTCCCCATTGCCATCAAGTCGATTTTGACTCATAGAGACCCTATAGGATAGAGTAGAACTGCCTCATAGAATTTCCAAGGGTGTAATCTTTACGGAAGCAGACTGCCACATCTTTCTCCTGCGGAGTGGCTGGTGGGTTCGAACCACCAACCTTTTGGTTAGCAGCTGAGCACTTTAACCACTGTACCACCAGAGCTCCTTGAGGGAAGGTTATTCCTAATTTATAACATGGTACCTAACTAAACCACCAAAAGTTGAGTGGAGAAAAAAAGATACTCCTGGGCATGCCTCATGCATCCTTTCTCAAATTGATACAGAATGGTACATACCATCAAGACTAGGTAATAAGCTAGGAGACATGACCTGTGATTCCTTCTATAAAGAAAGGGATGACATTGAAGGTAAATTTTAGGCTACCAGCTGTGCAGTGGGCTTAGAGAACTGTCACACCACATTAGAAGGTTACATAACTACATGAATGCTCTGCAAGATGTTAGTGACAGGCACATAGAGAAAACCAAAATCAGCATCAAAATGATGCTATCTTTATTGCATTCAGGAAAAACCCAAGGTACGTAAGAAAGAATTGCATTATACCTCTGGTTCAGGCTGAATAGTCCTTTAGCCAAAGGGTAAAGCTTCATCGACTTAAACACTGGTTTCACTAAATTTGGAGGTTATCGTGAGTGTAGGGAAGAGTTTGGAGAACTATTAATCTTTGGCAGGAACTTACTGGGGACTATTCAAAATTGGACAAGTGACAAAAAACAGTAGAAGAAGTTTAAAAATGGAGCCTCTGGGGATATTGAAATTTTGAATTTTGCTAAGAGATTACATATATTAAAAAACTATTCAAGTTAATGGTCCCAAGTACCACTTGTCTTTATAGCAGTGATTCAAATTCAAATGAGATAATTTTGATCAAGGGCTATTCAATTCAGAAATATATAGTAATAATTTCTCCCTGCAACAATATTTCTTTCCCCTTATGACTAGACTAAGTTCTAATAAGGATTCAATATTAGGAAATCAGGAACACTCTACATCTAGAAGTATAAACATTACTCCTGCAAGATACTCAGAAAAGAGGTTCCATGATCAAATATTTGTGTAGTAAATTTTTAGCTCCCTTTGGAGTTTCACAGGATGTTAATGAATCAGGTTGAGAAGCTCTGCTAGAGAGAACCTGGCTTGGCCTCTGGGTTCCCCAAACTTGGTCACAGTATACCTTACCCAAAGCCTAGGAACATGCTACAGAGTGTGAACACACTTTGGGAAACGTACTAAGCCTTGCCCTTCAACTGCATCGTTCTTGTCAAGTCAGCTAGGAACAGGTGTCAAGAGATGGAAACTGCTGACTTCATTCTTGTCATCTAGGAAAGGATACTGACAAGCCTGAGGTAAGGAATGAGGTGTGGGTTCTAGGTAGAGGTATAAGCACCAGTGTATTGCTTTTCTTCTTGTTGGTTCCAGCACTATATCCCATGCTACCACCTTTCCCCGCAAAAGAGAAAAATCATTTAGACACTGAGTAAATAACCAATGTGCCAGGCGCTATGCTAGACTAGCCTCCCTTTCTTTGGTAATCTAGATATCTGGCTTAATCACGGCAATTTCGTTTAGAGGACCACACACACTAGCTTTGTTTTAAAGGAGTTAACCAAGAACTCGCTAGCACATCCTTCAGTTTGTCACAGGAAGGGTGAGATGCGACTTCCTTAAAATGGAAAGTCAAGATAGATTACCAGGGAATTGACAATCCCTCCTCTCTAACTCTGTCCCTTTACCTGGCTTTATTTTTCCTTCTTAGGGTTTACAATCTGACACTTGTCTGCCCTAGCTGCTGGGGCAGTTTCTCCTGTTACATAGTATGTCAAACACCAGCTTGAACTCAGTGAACTTTAGACCTATGCTGTACCTACTAGGTGCTGTACCTACTAGTCAGATGTTGCTATTGAGCAATTGAAATGTAAGTATGAAAAGAATTACATTCTTAGCTTTAGTTTGTTTAAAAATACTCTATTCAGATATGTGATTCTACTTTTAACTGTAAGTCTTAGAAAATACTAAATCCTGAAAGAACAGTATTTAATAAAAATTTATCAAATTGAGATTTTCTATAAATACTGGATTTTAACAATATGAAAAATCAATCTAAACTTTTTGTATTTATTACATATTGAAAGGATAACATTTTTGATATATTAGGTTAAATACAATTATTAAAATGGATTTCTCCTATTCACTCATGATTACCTAGGTGAATTACTACTCTCCCACTACAATTGCAGAGCAAGCTCTCCCTCTGTAAAAGGCTTGTCCTTAAGTAGAAGGCAATCAGTAGTCACAGACCAGTGCATACAACCATCTAAGTTAACCTCTTTTCCCCAAGCAGGAGACAGACAGGCAGAGGCAAGCCTAAGAAAACCCTTTATTCAGCTGAAGCTGTGTCTCCCACGGGAAGCAGGTCCCACTGAAAAGCTGAGGATTTTCAGTACAATGTAGAGTTAAAATCAGGTCTGAACTCAGACTGTATTCAAATTTCAGCTCTACCCTTTGTTGGCTGGGTGACTGAATTAGTTATTTTTCCTCTATGTGCTTCCTTTCTATTTCTGAAGAGGAGGATAAGTGCCTGCCTTATTAGGTTTTCATGAGGATCAAGTGTGTTACTAAACATCAAGCAACTAGGATAGCTCCTGCCACATCAAAAGCAAGTGGGCAATATTCCTTCCCTGTTTTCAAAGCAGTTTGAAATGGGGTTTGCTTGACTACAAAGCAGCTGTTCAAGAACCAAAATTAAACACCAATTACTTGGATGAAGTGTGAAGTGACCTAAACATTACTCCTTAAAGGGGGTGTATTGGCAAACATTATTTAAGCAGGATTAATTTCAGAGTTCCACTGTGGGAGAGTAGAGACTACCCCACAGTTATGACCAACAGCATTAGCTACCAGAAAGTTCTTTGAGCAGGGCATTTACCTTGGAAGTCACATTAATGCCGCTTCCTCCCTCTGTTTTTCTAACAGTGTCTTAAGAACTACTAAACAAGGAAACTACTTGTACATTATGGCTCAAAACTGAATCTCTTCTGATCAAGCCACCTCCAGTTGACCAGCTACCTGCTTGTAGTCACTGTTCTAAGGGATGGTTTTCAAAGTGTGTTCTTCCGACTAGAAGATCAGCATCACCTGGAAATGGTTAGGGATACAATTCCTTAGGCCCCACCCCAGACCTACTAAGTTAGAAACTCTGGAGGTAGAGACCTACAATCTGTTTTAACCAGCCCACCTGTGATCCAGATGCACACTGGTGTTTGAGAACCACTGGCCTCGAAGGCTTATGACTAGTTCTAGACTTCTTCTAACCTAGTTTGGTTACTCTGTCTTGTGGAAGAGTTTTGTTCTACACCCCTCTTGAGCTTGTAAAATCTTTGCTAAGTCTGAGATATTTAGTCCTTGTATACATTGCTTGAATTGTCAACCAACTATGAAATTCTACCCCAAATGTTATTCCATTCAGAAGTTAAAAGGACTGGAAAGATTAATACGTCATGGTTTTTAGTCTTTTCCTCAGACAAAATTTCACCCTGAAAAACGAGATGCCAAGAACAGATAGGAGATTAGTTTCTTTAGAGCAGCCTTTAGCCTTTCAAATTAGCAGCTGGGCACAGGTTGGTAGCACAGTCAGGTTTTATTAATATATTTGGTCTGAGTCACTCATTTCCATTTTCTGATAGCCAAGTAGGACACTAACAAGGCTCCAATGATTAAGGCTCCAGAAAGGCCAGCCACCCACAGAGCTTGAGAGTCTACAGGAGAACCTGTAGGATGGAAAAGGTAGGTTAGTGAATGCCAAAACCAACCAGTGAATTCTACTTCCTGATGAAGACTGCCATAATTTGGCTATAGAAATATATATAGGTTTGTTTTGAGGTAGATATTGATCATATTAAGAGAGAGGGCAGAGGTGAAGAGATGGCTGTAGTTTGATTGATGTTTCAGTATAAGGATTCAGGTAAGTTAGAGTCGATCTTTTCCCACTTACTTGAATACTGATGAAGCTTTTCTGAAGAGTCCTTAGAGGCTTGGAGGAGAATCATTGGTCCTTTGCTAGAAATGCTGGCAGTATTGTTCTGAAAGTGAATGTCAGAGCTTCTTCCACTTCCTAATGGAGAGATGGGAGCTAGTGATTTATTAGCATATTTAGGGGGGTAGAAATGAGTTTTATCTAAGGCCATGTCCCTCGATATGTAAAGCTCTGATCCATGCCTTAAAAAACCTCACGTTAGTGTATGAATATAAAACTTGACCTTGTATCTAACACTCTGCTCAGTTTGACTAGAGTTTGGACACAGAGATTATGATGTTATAGACTATCCCTAAACTTCCATCCTTTCCTCAGTACAGATATAACAGTAACATTTATAATTAGACCCTTCTCTATGAATTGATAAAACATAAGAACAGATAACAGAGCTGGATTTGAATCCTACATTTATTTGCCAGTTGTAGGACCTTAGGAAGGAGTCCATGCGTGGCACAAAAGATTAAGTGCTTGACTACTAGCCAAATGGTTGGTGGTTTGAACCCACCCAGAGGTACCTCAGAAGATAGGCCTGGAAATCTCCTTCTGAAAAGATCACAGCCTTGAAAACCCTATGAAGCAGTTCTATTCTGCACCATAAAGTTGCCATGAGTTGGAATAGACTTGATGGAAACTAACAGGATGTTAGGAAAGTAAATCTAAGTGAGTCTAGTTCTTTAGAAGCAGAGGCAATAGCTATCATTAGAGCTGGATGTTAAAGTATTTAATATAGCACCTTTCATAATAGTTACTATTTAATCACTGTGGGAGCACTGTGGTGTAGTGGTTAAGAGCTTGGCTGCTAACCAAAAGGTCAGCAGTTCAAATCCACCAGCTGCTCCTTGGAAATCCTATAGGGCAGTTCTACTCTGTCCTATAGGATTGCTATGAGTCAGATCAACTGACAGCATTGGGCTTGTGTTTTAGTGATCACTGAGTTCCTCCTCGCATCTTTTTTTTGCTAGAATGAGCTTAAAGCTTTAAGGAGTCATGAATACCAATTAATTCATGGGTTAGACAAGTACAAGTTAATGGACTAGGTGAAGTACATACACTGTATAACTATTGGCCTGACAACTCAAGAGTATACCCTAAGTCCACAATCATACTCCACCTGTGGATCTTTAGGCCATGTTGCCAGACCTGACTTCAAGCAGATGTAGAAGTTGGCCTTTGTGAACTACCCAGACTTAAGTGTGATGTTAAGTTGATCCATATGTAGGCCATGGCTGAGTTTGACTCCAGGTTTAATGAAGATTTACAGGAAAAAGCCAAGGCCCACAGTTAGAGGTTTTATAGTTTCTCTTTAACAGGCCTGGGATTCTAGGAAAATCATTTGTCTTTCTGTTCCAATGCATCATAAAGTTAAATACTTAAAGAAGTCTCACTAATAAAAATGAGTCTTCAATTTGAAATCATTTGCCCAAAGGCTAGAAGAGGTTAGAACTGAGACTCTAAAAGACTTATTCAGATCTGTCTTCTAGTGAAGACAATGTCAACACTCACGGCTGCTAACAGGACAGGTCATCATACAGGACGGTGTGCCAGCAGGTCGGCATAGTGATGCACTGCAGTGTAGATACACCTAGGAGCCAGGAGAATTGGGGCCATGCTGTAATTGAGGCTTTGAACTGGTTTATTCTGGTTCAAACCTCTGCTGAGAGTTTGCATTTCCAACAAGTTCCCTGCTGAGAATTTGCATTTCCAACAAATTCCCAGAAGTTATACATAAGAATCACCTGGAGCATTTATTAAAATGTAGATTCTGATTTAGTACATCTGAGGTAGAAATGCAAATTCTCAGCAGGGGTTCGGACTGGAATGAACTGCTTCAAAGCCCTGGTTGTAAAGACCGTGTCGTATGTCTTTTCAAACCTGTGTTATCTTCCCAGGAAGGAGTCAAAAAAAGTTATCAGAACAAGAACTTAGTCTAAGCTGATCATCACAATAGCACTAAAGAACTAGAGCTTGTAGTTGATGGATGTCACTCAAGTCCTTTGTAGCAAGATTGTTCTGAGGCAGTATCAATAACATTAGAGTGCTATTTCTGGGTGAGAAGTGGTAGGACATGGATACAACTCTAACTTGGAGGGTTCAAAGCCACACTGAGGAGCCTGGGAGAAATCATCATACCGGTCCTCTGAGTGCCTGCTTTCCCTCTGAGTCCACAAAAGCGAAGGTAAAAATGCTGAAGCGCTGGTAGTAAGAAGGAAATGGAAGGCCTGTGGCTTCCTGGACAGGGATCAGTTGGGTCTGATAATTGTCTCCAGTGTAGGGGCATCTAAGCAAAGAGATAACAGTCAGGATGGGCTCCTTTGAAGGTCTGGCACAAATGTTTTTAAGAACCACTTACCCATTCACCAATATGGGCCACTGTGGTTCATACAGGTGGTTTGTGCTGGGTGTGGCCCAACACTGATGAAGGAGTAACCCTAGGTAGGGGTCTGTTCTATGGAGGATGGAGACCTCCACATAGATGGGATCCCGAAGGAACTTCACCACTGGGTAGTCACCAGTAGTATAGTAGGAGCTATAGTTTTTGTCTGCAAAAGAGACCAAAATAAGGAGATGAAGCAGTATAGACAAATAGGGGCCTTGAGATTGCCCGAGTTGGACCATCATCCATATAAAGCATCTTTCATTACCAGCTTAGGGTTTTCATATTTCAGAAAAAATGACAGGCATATACTGTAGGCCAGATGCTGTAGCCAAGAGGGACTTACCTTTGGCAATCTGAAGTTCCAGAGTGAGGGGTCCAGGCTGGGTGTCAGGAAGGGGTGGTGGGAGAGTAAAAACCTGGACATTAGCTGGAAGGACATTGCCACTTATAGAGTAGCTGCAGCTGACTCGAAGCCTGCAGAAAAATAGGACTTAAGCCAGTGAGTGTGAGTGGGTAAACTGTATTGCCCTTCATTTTAATATTAAGGACCTAGTAAGTGCTAGGTGTTGGAAAAATTTAACAAAATGTATATGATCCTTACCTTTTTTGGGAACTACATTTTAGTTGGGGAGACCAACACATACACAGAACCAGTGAGAGTTTCGAAATAGTGAGCAAAGCCATAAAAGAAATAAACATGATCCTGTGAGAAACGGGTACCTGCTGTAGAGAAGGTGGCCACAGAAGGCCTTAGAGGGAACTGGATATGAAATGGGATGACAAGTAATAACTGTGCTGAGAGGTAGGGGAAGAAGAACAAAACATGGAGGCAAGAAAGAGCTTCATGTCCTTTTGAGAGTTCCATAGAAGGCCATCCTGGGATTGGGGAATAGTGAAGGACAGTGTTCTGAGAGTATTCTAAGAAGCAGGCTGGAGAGGCAAAATAAGAGCCATTTCATACGGAGTCCTGAGGGTTATGTTTAAGATCTTAAACAATGGGAAAACTAGAAAGTTTTAAAATGTGTGACCTGACAAAGTTTTAAGAGGAATTCTTCTGGCTACAGCATGTACAATGGAGGTAGGAAAAAAAAAAAAAAAAAAAAAAAAAAGTCAAAACGAGAAACAGAAATGCCCAAGATAAATGAGTTAGAAATCTAGGTGAGTTAGAAGTTTAGTTCAAGTTAGAGGCAGGGATGGAGGTAGACTTGGTGAAATAGTGGTCAGCAAGACCGGAGGAGAATCAAGACAGTGCAAATATCAAGGAAAATGACAGAACTCTGAAAGCTATTGAGAAGAAGTATTCTTCTATAGATTCAAGATTGGCTTACAGCTTCTGCTTTATGGAGAAGGAGAAACTATTTTGCCAAGTAGGGTCAGGTTAAAGACCTTTACCTGAAGATACTGTCACGGGTAATAGAACCATGGCTCCACGTTCTCACATCCCTAGTTGCAATCAGTTGATTTTCATATACAGCTTGGCCTCCAGTTATCTAGAAGAGTGGGTAAAGAGAAACGTTGTCATTCCTGCTAGTCCTTTACTACTTTACTTTAGAACTTGCTTTGCTCCAGCACTTGGCAGTACTGCCCTTTCATACATTTCTACTCCCTGAGTGCAGTAGCATTGACTACCCTGGGAAGCTATCACTTGACACCTCATTTCAGAGCAAAGGACCTGGAAGAGGCATCCGGGAGCACTACCACCAATCCCAGTCCACCTACCCTGCTTGTTTTCCAGAGCAGCACAGTAAATGGAACCTGAAGAGTCAGTGTCTCTTGTTCTTCTCATCGAGGACACTTTGTTAAAGGATAGCCCCTTAGCTGGACCCCAGCTGTGATAGTCTCAGCTGAAGACCCAGGGGAGGTCATCAACTTTCTCAGTGACAACCTGTTACTCTGCCCTAGAGAGTATCCTAAACACAAAGAAGTCTTCAGGATTATCCCTCATGGTTAAGATATTCCAACTCTCCACCAGCCACTAGGACATTCCCACCCGACTTCCAAATCCAAAAGCAAGGTCAAAGGGAAGTTGTTCTAACCTGTCTTGTGGTACCACAGGAAGTAAATGGAAACCGGAACAGGACAAAGGCACGTGTTGCCATCACAGGGTTACATTCACTGTCATTCCCAAAGACCAAGCGCACAGAATTCAAGAGCAGTGGGGGCAAGGTCACGTTCTTAGACACTGCGATGGAGAACTGGCCATCTCGGGAACAGTGTGAGGTCACTGAAACAGGGGTTGGGTTCAAGCCAGATCATTTTTCATTTTTGGAGTGATCCAGACAAGAGTCTAACAAGTTAGTTGATCCAGACAAGAGTCTAACAAGTTAGTAGCTTTTGATCTCCCTCTGAGGGTTTGGTATTCCCAGCCTTCCAGAGCAGGGTTTGAATCCTGGCTCTGCCGCTTACTGCGTGACCTTAGGCCAAGTATTTACTTCCTTGCTTCAGCTTCTTCATCTGCTCAAACTAGGGAATTAGTACTTGCTTCTTTTTACTTAGCAGTTAGAATTCAGAGCTTAGAATAGAATGTGGCATATACAAGCTCACTGAGAGCCAGTTTTGACATTAGAAAACATTGGAGCACAATTTTGGGACATGTAGAAAAAAGTAGTTTGAGATTAAATGCTCAGGAAGTTTTAGTTTTGAGAAGACCATTAACTACCGAAGTGGCTATCCCTTGGGAATAGATTACGTTTCTGCCTATAAGCAGGTATCCTACACATAGACTTAATTTCTTAAATTATCGAATGTTACTTACTTTATTTGGATTCTAGGGGAATAGACGATTGGAGGATGTAAAAATTTCAGTTAGAGTCCAAGTGTTCTAAGAACACCTTGCTTTATACATCATCCTCCAATCATCTTTAGTATTTGTCCACTGAGTGAAAAACCTCTACTCTCTGGATTTAGTTATAAGTATTAGCACTTTTCCTCAGCTGGTTTCAAAGACACAATAATGCACCTGTGTTTCCATAGTAACAGGAATTCTCTTCCGAGTTGTAGCAGCAGCCTAGGGCTTCACAGTCTCCTTGAGTGATGCGTGAAGGACCACATGACACCCTAGTCCAGACTGGGACGGAGTCACAGCGGTCAGCATCTGGACCATCTAGGGTGAGATTTTAAGAAGAGAAGAGTAACTGAAGCCAGGTAACAGGAAGGTTGGCATTTAAATAAAGACATCATTTTGCCAGAAAGTATTACCATTAGATTCTCAGACATCTAGACAATTGGGATAGGTATATCCATATCACATGCTGTAGATTAAATCTCAGGTAGAAGGTGAAGTAAAGGCTAAGTCCCATTGTAAGAGCTCCCTGAAAGTGGTCCTGTTTGAAAGGAGAGTCAGTACCAACAGTTAGAAGCAGTGGGGTTCCTTACCATTCCCCCTTCAAGCACATTTCTCTTTGGTTCTTTAGAGCTGCTTCTCAAGTACCAGTACCAGTTGTTGTCGATTCCATCTCATGTTGACCCCACGGGTGTCAGAGTAGACCTGTACTCCATAACGTTTATCAATGGCTGATTTTTTGGAATTAGATCACCAGGCCTTTCTTTCGGGCACCTCTGGGTAGATTCAAACCTCCAACCTTTCAGTTAGCAGCTGAGCATGTTAACCATTTGTACCACCCAGGGACTACTCTCAAGCTTTAGTGTACTATAAATTACTAGGGGATCTTTTTTTAAAATGCAGGTTCTGGTTCAGTAGGCCGGGGGAAGGGTACAGGATCCTCTACTTTTATCAGTGCTATTGGTCTGGCCTACATTTTGAGGCAGCAAGGCAGGTTGTTGTGGTTATTAGTTGCTGTGAAGTCCGACTCATGGGAACCCCATGCGTGTAGAGTAGAACTGCTCCATAGGGTTTTCAAGCTATTATCTTTCAGAATCAGATTGCCCGGCCTGTCTTTCAAGGTGCCTCTGGGTGGACTTGAACCACCAACCTTTAAGCTAGTAGTTGAACACTTAAAACTGTTTGCAGCAACCAGGGACTCCTATCTAGGCAGAAAGGAAGCATTAATTACATACAGGTTCAAATCTGTTACAAGTTTGAGGCAGTGCTCTCAGATAGCAAAGCCAAGAGTTGTTGAAGTTGAGTAGGAGTCATCCTTCCTACCAACTCCCCAGTTAGTGATCATGTAGCCCCAGCTGAGAGTCCTAGTCTCTGAATAATCTGCTTCTAAGAGGTATTTGGAGCCCTGGTAGCTAAGTGGATAAGATTTCAGGCTGCCATCTAAAAGGTCGGCAGTTTGAATCCACGAGCCACTCCTTGGACACCTTATGGGGCAGTCACTATGAGTCAGAATCGACTCGACAACACACAACAATGTGGTCTTTACCAAGTCTTCTTGCTAGCTTCAGTTTCCTTCCCTACCAAGGGGGAGGGGCTCCTGCTTCTGGGCCAGTTCTTGTTTGGATCCCAGCTCTGCCATTCACCAGTGATGGCCTACTGCTGCTGGGGGACAGCAATAGTGCCTAGAGCACTGGGTTAGGATTGTGGGGGCTCACACGGAAAACATTTGCCCCAGTGCCTCGGCATTAAGTAATCTCTTAAGTGGTAGTCATCTTAAGGATCGGCCACAGTTGTGAAAGCTTGGAGAAAATTCTTCATGAGAGTCAAGGGTCACTATTCAGAGCAGGTAGGGGAGGCTGAGGGGTACTCTCTCAGCAGCAGAGGGCCACACCATTCAGAACCTGGAAGCTTCCACCTCTTACCTTGAGGGTACACAGGGCACTTGAGCACCTTCATCTTTGTCACTGTCTTGTGTCCAGCTGCATCTGTTCCTTCGACCCCAACCGGCATGATGTAATGAGAGTCCTGGAGAGACACGCCCTTGGAGTCAACTTGGATGGGGGCAAGGGGGGACCAAGTGTCCCTGACAGGTCATACTTACCTGCTCAGTAACATAGCAGCCACTGTAGGACGCCTCCAGCACCACGGAGCTGCCTGTGCCCTCCCTGATGGAGGTCCCACAGTCTGGGTCATTCTGCAGCTGGTGCAGCCCTCCTTCATTGTCTAGGGGGCAGGAGGGGTGAAAAGCACAAGTGGTCAGTACCTGTGGTCACCAGTGCTGGGCAAGGATAGGGAACTTTGCCATCAGACCTCAAGGGGCAGGTGCCAATAAGGAGAGAGAGACACAAGAGGGGGATCAGATACGAAACTAAAGTTAGTCTAGATTATTCATTCTATAGATGGAAGCTATAGGGGCAAAGTATCAGGGCAGGAGGCTAGACGATAGCTTTAGTCAGTAGAAAAGGTAGATCTTTGCGGAGCTAAGATGGGCAAAATGGTCTAACTTACCCCAAGCTATTAGTGCAGGAGGACTTGCTGCCTCCTGGCTTGGAAGGTTTGCAGTGAACTGGAAGCTCTGGTGCCCACAGTGGAGCACACCTGAGTAATCTGGTGCCACAGGCTTATCTTGGCCGCTCAAAGTCAGAGATAATTGAACAGAGAGCAAGATGCACTGCAGTAGCTGCATGGTGCTGCTAGGAGTCCTGTACCCTGAAAGTTCCACACGTCCTCTCCCAAGAGCCAGCGGCTAGGCCCTTGCTGGGAGTGTCTTTATATCCAGAAAGAAAGTTCCATTTCAGCTGCACATCTTTGTAACAACACAGGTGGGATGCCTTTGGAAAAGGTAATTCCTCCAGCTTCAATCATTTAGAAGCACAGTTTGCAGCTGCATTGCATTAAACTTCACCATCCAGGAGGTTTTCAGGAAACCGCAGGAGAATGTGGTACATTTTAGCAAAAGAGGCTTCCTTGAGGTTGCTCAGTATAGCACTGGCTTATTCATTTTAGAAGACTGTTCTCTAGAATTTTGCATATCTGGTGTGAATCCTGGTTCTGCGTCTTATGAGCTATGGGCACTGGGTAAGTTACTGCTACCTCTCAGAATCTCAGTTTTCTTGTCCCTAAAATGGGGCTGTATCTCCTGGCAGCCGTGCTCATGAGGCTTAAGTGAGATATTCCATGTCAAGTGCCTGGCACCAGCTTGCCAAGCCAGGAGCACACAGTGAATGATAGCAGACTGCATTATTGGGTGACAGTGGGGCCTACAAGGACCCTTCTTGCCTTCTCCACTGGTTCTTAGAAAGCTTTTGTAAGAAGCCTCTGGGTAGAAATTTCAGAAAAGTTTCAACTTGATTCCTGAGAAAAGCTGACCTCGAGCATTTCCCTGGTCTTAAGAGAGAATCCCACCACAGCAGTCTCTTCTTTGCAAATTCCAAAACTTATATTTGATATATTTGTCCTATTATCCTCCCCACCCCCAACCCCCATAGGATCTAGGAGAAAATGCGGGTTAGGACACAAGTTCCCCAAACTAATTCTGCATCTTACAGATCTTTGTAAATCTTTTACCTATTTTCGGTCATATATCCTTAAGTATGTTCGTGGTTTCTTAACTGCTTGCTTTTCACACTTTGGTTCTTTTCATAAACTACAATTCCCACGCCTTGGCCACCGTTTATACCCTAGTTATAGAGGCATCCTAAGAGATTGAGAGATGCATGTATATGTTCCTCACTAGTAGGGGTCAGAGCATGGAAATTGGCTTCCATAGTCTTCTACCAATTTCCCCAAATGGCCTTCTGATTATATTGTTGTTATTGTTAGGTGCCATCGAGTGAGTTCCAACTCATAGTGACCCTATGTACAACAGAATGAAACACTGCCCAGTCCTGTGCCATCCTCACAATCATTGCTATGTTTGAGCCCACTGTTGTAGCCACTGTGCCAATCCATCTTGTTGAGGGTCTTCCTCTTTTTTGCTGACCCTCTACTTTAAACATGATGTCCTTCTCCAGGGACTGGTTTCTCCTGATAATATGTTCAAAGTATGTGAGACAAGTCTTGCCATCCTTGCTTCTAAGGAGCATTCTGGCTATACTTCTTCTGAGATGGATTTGTTCATTCTTTTGGCAGTCCATGGTACAGTCAATATTCTTCACCAACACCATAATTCAAAGGCATCAGTTCTTCTTCGGTCTTCTTTATTCATTGCCCAGCTTTTGCATGCATATGAGGCGATTGAAAATATCATGGCTTGGGTCAGGCACACCTTAGTCCTCAGAGTGACATCTTTGCTTTTTAACACTTTAAAGAGGTCTTTTGCAGATGAGTGGTGGAGTGTATAATGAAGTGTCTCTAATTCTCTTCGACTAATGAAAGAGAACGAACAAGCACTTGTCTTCTGGAGTAATTGGCTGGTCCATTTAACCATAAGGTGACAAAATAGTTGAGGGAATATTGGACTCTGATCTCAAATATATGATGTGGCTTCCCTCACATTCTCTGTCTGGGTTAAGTTCTGGCTACCGGGCCCATCACACCCCATTTATGCTCCTGCAGCCATTGTTGTTGTTGGCTGCCCATTGAGTTGGCTGCCGGTTCATGGCTACCCCACGCACAACAGAATGAAGCACTATCCGCTTCTGCCCCATCTGCGTGATCAGCTGCAGACTGAGCTGTTGTGATCCATAGAGTTTTCATTGGTGGATTTGTGAGGATAACACAAGACCGGGCAACATTTTGTTCTGTTGTACACGAGGTCACCATAAAGTTGGAATTAATTCTACGGCAACTAAAAACAACGTATTGGTTTTGGCAATGTGTGAACCTGGGTACAAATTCTGGTTCAGTCACTTGCTAGCTCTGTGCACTCCATCAACTGATTAACCTCTCTCTAAGTCACAGTTTTTATATTTGTAAAATGAGCATAATAACAGCTACCTCACAGAGGAGGTATTATTATAATCAACAGGTTAGGTGAAATAAGAAAATGTATGTAAAATGCTTATTACAGCGCTTTCTGCATAATAATTATTCATTAACTTGTCACTAACGTCAAGAATAGTCTACATGGCTGGGGAATAAGGTTGAAATGGGAGGCAAATGAGAAGCAGGTGTCAAGTGATGGTTGCATTTGATACATAGGGAGGCTGAGGAGAAGTCTACACTTCCGGAATTGCGTTTCTAATGAGGACATTTGTTTACTTAAGCAGTTTAAAAATGAACATAAAAGTCTGGAACTGTGTTAAGACACCTGGAAATATGCACAGGCCCACTCCAATCACCCCGCTGCTGCAGAGAGGTTAAGGGATGAGTCCCAAGATAACACCAGTGGGGTGGGATCAAGTAATTTCACGCTCACTCTCTGTGCTAAATCCTCCGAAGGACATGTCATTCAACTCACCACCAGGATGTGAAAATGCACAGGTAATGTGTGATCCACCCTGAGGAGCCCCAGGCTTAACAAATAAAATGTCTACTCTCATTATCTCGAAACTAATTCTCTGTCCTTTGAATTTGGAAGGGCAAATGCTATTCTTAGTGTTACCTTATTTAGAATCATCTGGTGGCACAGTGGTTAAAGGCTTGGCTGCTAACCAAAAGGTTGGTGGTTCGAATCCACCAACCACTCCTTGGAAACCATATGGGGACGTTCTGCCCTGTCCTATAGGGTCACTGTGAATTGGAATCGACTCAACGGCAATTGGTTTGGTTTTGGTTTGGCCTTTAAAAATGAGTCCCTTAGTAGCACAAACGGTTAAGTGTTTGACTACTAACCCAGAGGTGTGTTGGAAGAAAGGCCTGGCGATTTACTTCTGAAAAGTCAGCCATTGAAAACCCTATGGAGCACAGTTCTATGCTGATACACATGCGGTTGGCATGAGTTGGAATCAACTTGATGGCAGCTGGTTTTTTTTCTTCTTTTTTCTGTCTTTACGTATATTTTTAGTGTGATTGCAGGCAGAATGTGATGCACTATATCTTACAGAATCGTATGAAAATCCTTATAATCACTGTAGTGTCTCCCTGATCTAAAGTTTATGGCAAATTTAAGGATTCATTTTGTGTCACCTACTAAAGTACTGGGAAGTCACACAGAGGGCTACACTGCCTATTCCTCATTCACTGGTCTGGCCAGTGAACACCAAGTTTCTCTTCAAGAGGGAAGACCAAAGGCGCTGTGTGTCACTGGGAAAAGGCAAACCAAAACTGTTCGAACGAGGAATATTTTTCTTGAGTCACATTTGAGTGTTTCAATTTAAAATAGAGGTTAAGTATGTACCTTACAAAGTTTATCAATGCAACCTTATTGGAATATAAATATATTCAGCACTTTCTCTAGGGATTGGTTACAGTTTGATAGCACCAAGATTGTTGCATAATGCTTTCAGGCCATTGGACGCAGATTGGTTTGGATCCTACACTTACAATGGTCACCTTGCTGTGATTCGAGTGTCTGGATGGTAAGTTGTCAGGAAAACAAGACCCCACCAGGCGCTCTTCAAGTGTGAGAAAGCAATAATCAAAATCACCCCACCAAATATGGAGGACCGATTAGACTATTGTGTGTGCTCATCAGTGATTAGGCAGCTTGAGGGGCATCCAGCTGTTTTCAGCATGTGGTGGGGATTAGGACATTTCTGTTCTGAGGGAAGATGTCAGACTTAATTTAGTGCCAGTACTTCAGTGGTGTTTTCCTTCCAACAAGCAAGAATTCAGTGGGATCCTAAGTCAGTTAGAGTTGCTGAGCACCATCACCTGGTCTCTTCCGTCAACTCTTTCTCTCTGCCCTGGGGCCCATAGCCTGCCCCCTCGGTGCCTCCCCTGGCTGCCCAGCACCCACTCTGTTTGGATTTTCTCTCCACTTTCCTTCTCCTTCGCTTTCTCTGCTACCACAGCCACCATTGGTGGGGGATTGTTGTTATTGTTGTTAGGTGCTGTCAAGTCGGTTCCCACTCAGAATGACCCTAGGTACAACAGAACGAAACACTGCCTGGTCCTCCCAATCATTGTTATGCTTGAGCCCATTGTTGTAGTCACTGTGTCAATCCATCTCGTTGAGCGCCTTTCCCTTTTTCGCTGACCCTCTACTTTACCAAGGTGTGGGGATTATCCTTTCCTTTTTGCAGGCAGGAGGAAATCCCATGAATAGCTCTTCAGTCTTTGAGAGGTATGTTGAAATACTGATGTTCCTCTGTCGTCTGAGTGGAAGGAGAGACTAAGAAAGAGGTAGGAAAGTGAGTCAGGAAGAGCTAACATTAATTGGACTTTTGGGTAGTGATATACAGATAAGGTTGATTGAGTTTTCTGATCCATGTGGGGTGTCTCTAGTAAAATACATGCCCCCACCCACTTAATTATGATCTTCTGCTTAGGGGTTAGGTCTTCTTTCTAGAACAGGGGGTTGACATATTGTCTTTTTAGGTGTTCCACTTCTGTCACTGAAGTACAATTGTCATGGGTTCCGATTCTGATCTTTAAAATACTAACAGGAGGGAGAAGACCTGACTCTAGTGATTTCAAGCAATATCTGTTTTAGAATTTCTGTAGAAATGGCAAACTGGCACTCAAAGTGCACCCCCACACCCTGCTCTCTTATTAATTTTTTGTGCAAATGAATGGTAAATTGCTCTTCTACTAAGAGTAAGATTAGAAGGTAGGGTGGAAGTAACTAAGTTTATGACTGAATTAACTAGCACCTGGGCAGGCCTGAGTTTGGCGAGTGTCATTGAAGTTTTTTGGTCTTTTGTTTCGGCATGGGTGATAACAGAGAGTTGATACTATATGTATCACCCAAAGAATAGGGGAAAACATGCCTGTTCTTCATCATTTACTAAAAAATTTCCATGTGATTGTGATTTGAGAATGATGGCTGTTTCCCTGGTTACAAAGACCGTTTAATAAGACAGAAGGCAAGGTGGATACGCCATTTAAAATGGCAAATGCCCGTGCGCACGTGTGCGTGTTTGTGTGCGTGTGTGTATGAGTATGGTGGGGGAGAGTGTGGGTGAGAGCAAATAATTGATGTTGCCTTGCAAACCATTGTAAAATTACATAAGTTTTGATCTTTGTTTGGACCTTTTTATTTTCTTACAAAATGAGACCTCTGTGCATGTAAATGCCTCTGTTTCTTCACTTTTATGATTTTTTTCTTTCTTTAATTTCCCTGGAAAATTCTCAATCTTGCCTTGGCTAAGCTAAAGGGATTTTTCTACTCCTTATTTCCAAAAAAAGGGATCAATTATGCCCCCAACAGTGAGTAGATTGGTACTAATGGTGGTTTCAGTTCAGAGGGCAGGAAAACCAAGTGAACTAGGACAGTTCAAGGATAGAGTAGTAAATTCAGGAGGAAAGGTGCAGACCATGTGGAGGCATCTCACTTTGGCCTGACACCTATTCTAGCACAGTTGCTCTGACCTAACTGGAGTTGATTGGGTAACTAATTCATGGAAGTTGTCATGTCTGGATGGTCTATTTTCATGTGCCTTATACTCTACCCCAGCTTGGGTAACCAGGATATAGCCTCATTTTTCTAACCATGCGCCTTTAGGCTCCGTGTTTCCTCTTTGTGGAATGCCCACAGACTCATCTGCACTTGCCCGATTCCTAACTTTCCCTTAAGGCAGAAGTTCTCAAACACTTATTAGAAAGACTTGGGCCTCACTCCAGAATGACTGATTCAGAAACTCTCGAGGAGGAGCCCAGCAATCTCTGCTTAGCCAGGCTTGCAGGTGATTCAGAGAACATTTCCAGGTCTTTTTCCCATAGAGCAGGTCCTGATCTCCCAGGTGGAGCTAATTCCTCTTAATCAGGTTTTCCAACATTCTTCATCTGACTCCTCTTGGGACAGTGATTACTTTCCCCTCCTCGATTGTAGGGTCCTTGAAGACAGAACTGTGTCCTATTCATCTTTGTATTCTCCACCTTGCTCACCTCCTGGGCTCAGATAGTAAGTCAGACAAGTGAACTCTTGCTTATCTAAATGGTTAACATGCTTTCTTTGGAGGGGAGCTGGTTTTGGAGGGCCTGCTTCATACTTACTACCAGCTGTGCTTTTGTGCTTACCTCAGCAAGCGAACAAACTTCCTATGATCTTCAGTATAAAATCCAATCTCTTTAGCGTGACCCTACAAATCCCCCAAATCGTGTCCCTGCCCAACATTCACCATTTCCTCTTTCCTTTTCCAGTGGCTGGCCAAGTAGAACTCCTCTGTGGTTTCTCAAACCTGGTATCCGCCGGTACACAACACTGTGCTGTGGTGGGTACTGTTTTCTCTCCTGAAACAACCTTTACTGCTTTGTCTGCTTGTTTGTTCCTGCTTGGCTTATTTTTATTTCATTTCATTTTATTTATTGTAGTAAATATATACGTAACATGTCCTTTGCCATTTCCATTTCAACATTCTTCATATGTGCGATTAAATGACATTATTTATGTTTATCATTTTGTTCAGCCATCATGCTTATCCATTTCCAAATTTTCTCATTACCTTTAAAAGAAGCTCAGTGTCCCCTAAGCAGTGAGTCCCCCTTTTCCCCCTCCCTCCACCCCTCCCCTGGTAACCACTAATAAACTTTAGTCACTATACACTCATCTATCCTAGATACTTCATATAGGTGGAATCATACATTACGTGTCCCTTTGTGTCTGACTTATTTCACGCAGCTTTATGTTTTCAAGGTTCATCTATGTTTTAGCATATATTAGGACTTAATTTCACCTTATGGCTGAGTAGTATTCCATTGTATGTATATACCACATTTTGTTCGTCCATTCATCTGTTAATGGGCATTTAGGCTATTGTTCTATTTATTCGTTTATCTGCTGATGGACATTTAGGTTGTGTCTACCTTTTGGCTATTGTGAATAATGCTGCAGTGAACACTGGTATACTCTGTGTTCCTGTTTTCAATTCTTTTGAGTATATATCTGGGAGTGGAATTGCTGGATCATGTAACATAGAATTGCCCTATGATCATTTCATCTTTTTAAAGAACTTGCGTGGGCATCACCTCCTCTGGAGATCCTTTTCTGGCCCCTGCCACCAGGCTGGGTCCGGGCTGAGCCCCTTTAGCACACATGTGTTCCTCCCTCACAGCCCTTCTCAGCGCACCTGAATCGTCAGTTCCTTTGTCTGTGCCCTTTATGGCCATGAATGCTTTGAATACAAGTTTCTCCCTTTTGGTTCAATCCTTCAACATAACAAGCCCCCAGTAAACACTTATGGAATGCATGGATAATATTCTGGAAATTCAGTCAAACAAAATAAGGCAATATAACAAACCCCATTGCTGTTTCTCACCCCTTGCTACTTCTGTCCTGCATTCCACGCCAAGGACTAGCAGTCCTTTTTTGGACTAGGTCAAATACAGACTTCTTTACCTTCTCTGCAACCTTCCCTAGGTGTGGGACCAGTTATATGGTAGTTGCCAAAGCATATTCGTGTACATATAAAAACATAAGTGAAAGAGTAGCTACTAACTGCGATCATTTCCCTGTAAGTAATATCAGTGGAAGCAGAGAATTTTTACATTAGTGGTTAAGAGCTCAGCTGCTAACCAGAAGTTCGGCATGTCGAATCCACCAGCTGCAACTTGGAAACCCTATGGGGCAGTTCCACTCTGTCCTATCAGGTTGCCTGAACTGAAATTACTCAAGTCATATAGTGTAATCAATGCTTTGGGAATAAATCATGTTAATTATACTATTTGCATAAACAGCTAGCAGTCCCTGAGACCTACTCTATTTTTATGCAAATAATATGCACTTTCTACTTTTGTTTGCCAACTGTGCCCTCCTCCTGAGAGGTATTTTCCTAAGTGCTACTATGCCAATTATTTTTACATGTTGGTCTAAAAAAAATTAGTATAGCATGCTTATGAAAATACCCCGCAGAGGTGGAGTGGGGAGGGCGCAGTTGGCAAACATAGAAGGCGCACATTATTTGTGTAAAAATAAAGTAACTCTAGGCCAGATAATTTTCTAGATGCTGGGGATATAACTCAGATCTCTCCTGCCCCGATTTTCTTGTTGCGTCTTGTCTTAGTTTCTTAGTGCTGCTGTAACAGCAATACCACAAGTGGGTGTCTTTAACAAACAGAAATTTATTTTCTCACAGTTTAGGAGCCTAGAAGTTTGAATTCAAGGTGCTGGCTCTGGGGGAAGGCTTTCTCTGTCTTTTGGCTCTGGGGGAAGATCTTTGTCTTTTTTCAGCTTCTGTTTCTTGGTTCCTTGGCAATCCTCGTGTGGTATATATCTTCCCCTCCATTTGTGTTTCCTTCTCTGTGTCTAATCTGCTCTTTATATCTCGGAGGTTATTGGCTTAAAACACACCCTACGCTGATATGGTCTCATTAACATAACAAAGAAAGCCCTATTCCCAGATGGGATTACATCCACATGTATACAGGTTAGGATTTACAACACACATTTTTGGGGACTACAGTTCAATCCATAACACCTCTCTCTTTGTCCCATTTTCCCAATGTCCTAATCATCTGACACAATCTCTGCGAAGTACTATGCTCTTGTTTTTGGGTGCCAATCCACTGCAATAGAGTCTATTCCAACTCACAGTGAAACTGTAGGACAGAGTAGAACTGCCCCATAGGGTTTCCAAGGCTATAAAGCTTTAAGGAAGCAGACTGCTACGTCTTTCTCCCATGGAGTGGCTTGTGGGTTCGAAACACCAACCTTTTGGTTAGCAGCCAGTGGTTTAAGGTTGTTGGGTACCATTGAGTCAATTTCTGACTATAGTGACCCCATATGACAGAGTAGGACTATCCCATAGGGTTTTCCAGGCTGTAATTGTTATGGGAGCAGATTGCCAGGTCTTTCTCCTGCAGAGCGGCTGAGTGAGTTTGAACTGCCAACCTTTTGATTAGCAGCTGAGAGCGGAACCACTGTGCCATCATGGCTTAGGGATATAGCAGTAAAGAGGAGAGACTTGGTCTCAGGAAACTTACAGATCAGATATTCTCTAAGAAAAAGTTATTCACACATGTATTCTCTACGCCTAACACAATATCTGGCATATAGTACAAGGTCAGTGGATGTTTGCTAATGAATGTCTAAATGAATGAAATATAAAATCATGAATTAACTAATGTCAAATGTTTCTATACATTTCACTTAAGAACGATCGGCAGCTCACAGCTTTTCTAGTGCGTGTGTTTTGGGGCTTGTTGTTGTTAGGTGCTGTGGAGTTGATTTCTGAGTGGGTGCAGGGTATTCCGGAGAATCCCTCCAATAGTCTCCTTTTCCAGTCATTTCTCATTCTCCTCCTTTTTCTTTCTTCCTTAGGGGGAAGATAAGTGATAGGTTAGAATCGGAGCTAGAGAATCTATCCAAGGTTGTTCTTTTTTTTTTTTTCAATATCAAAGCCCTAGCTTTACAGAGCCATCTGAACTGCTTGACAAAATGTGAAGTAGGGTTCTTCCAAATTCAGCAGTAGTCTGACAACAACTAGTTTTTAGGCTGGTGTCTGACTCGGGGAGCTGCAGGATCTAAAGGCCAAGCCGGGCTTGTCCACCAGGAGTCTGGAAGCTGACTGTGGCTCTGATCTGATTCTCCCTGACAGAGAGCACGCAGCCCCTCCTAACTCCCTTACCTCTACTCCCAGTGATACCCACAAAGTTAGACTATTATACAGAATTCACCAGAACTGATGCAAATTGTTGCAAGGACAAATTTAGGTAGCAGCTGGAGAAAGATTGCTTGTGGACTAGAGATCCAAATTGGCCAAGGCATCGGATAATGAATGACTACAATCTGTCTAAGAGACTGGGGTCATGCTTATTACAGTCCCACACATAGAGAAAGACTTTTGCAGGGATTTATCATAGAGTACATTAAAAATGTCATTAGTGAAAAATTAATATTACAAAGCATTTTAGAAAGGCTGAAGCAATCATCTCACTTTAATAACAGAGGACAGTTCTCATAAATACTCTTCTTTCTTCAAGCAGAAAATGAGGAACATGCCAGGATTATTAGATCTCACCCTCTCTTTCCAAACTGCAGACTAAGACTGTTGATCATTTCATTTCTTCTTAAATCAGGTCAGGCTGTGGTGTGACAGGCTGTGCCTTTCCCTTTATTGAAGAAGACAGAAGACTGCTGCTCTTTGGAAGCAAAAGAATTGCTTCTAGGTTGTTGAAAATTATAGGCTTGGAAGATGGATTTTTCAGGAGCCTTTTGCTTTCAGTAACTATTGAGCTGTTTGTATCATCCTCTCTCATGCTTTGAGGGGAGAAAAAGATGTCTGATACTCATAGCTTAATAGCAAAGGCTGTAAGATGCTTCCAAAGACACCTGATTTTAACCCTTGGAATTCTGGCTGCTTCCACAAAGAGTAGCCAGAGAAATATGTTCTCCTTGACCTCAATCAAACTTCCTCCTTGATTACTGTATTTTTTAAAAAAATTTTTTCCCATACAACAATTTATATATACATTGTTATGTGACTCTAATTGCTCTCCCCATACTGTGATAGCACACTCCTCCTTTCCACCCCTGATTCCCCATGTCCATTCAACCAGCTCCTAACCCTCT
>NW_004443957.1:805876-839275 GCF_000243295.1 Trichechus manatus latirostris | reverse complement strand
CAAAAGTGGTGTGTTGAAGTCTCCTACTACTGTTGTGGAGCTGTCTATCTCTCTTTTCAGTGCTGTTAGAGTTTGTTTTATGTATTTTCGAGCCCTAACGTTGGGTGTGTAAACATTTATTATAGTCATGTCCTCCTGGTGTATTGACCCTTTTATCATTATATAGTATCCTTCCTTATCCTTTGTGGTGGATTTTACTTTAAAGTCTAATTTGTCAGAGATTAATATTGCCACTCTTCCTCTTTTTTGAGTGTTGTTTGCTTGATATATTTTTTTCCATCCTTTAAGTTTTAGTTTGTGTCTTTAAGTCTAAGCTGTGTCTCTTGTAGGCAGCATATAGACATATCATGTTTTTTTATCCTATCTGCCACTCTGTCTCTTTATTGCTGCAGTTAGTCCATTTACATTCAGCGTAATTACTGATAGGTAGGTATAAGTTTAGTGCTGTCATTTTGATGTCTTTTGTTGTGTGTTGTTCACAGTTTCTTTGTTCCCCTTAATTTTCTGTGCTGAGTCATTTTTCTTTATGTATTTTCTTTTCATCTTTTTCATTGTTGTTGATTTTGTTTGCTGAGTCTTTATGTTTTTCTAGTTTTTTATTTTGGCTTGCAGGATTATTAGTTTCCTTGGTGGTTACCTTAATATTTGCCCCTACTTTTCTTAGTTTATCCCAGCCTTTTATTTCTTTATATCGCCTTGACTTCCTCTCCATATGCAAAATCTATGTCTACCTTTTTTAAGTCTCTCTTTTTTGTTTTAATTGTTGTCATCTTTCGCATATTGAGATCTGTTTCCCTATTTTCAGTGTTTTAGCTTTGATTTACTTTTGTGTCTTCCCTGTCTGGGTTGATATCTGGTTGCTCTATCCTGTGTTCTAGTCTTGGGTTGTTATCTGATGTTCCTGATTTTCTAACCAGAGGACGCCCTTTAGTATTTCTTGTAATTTTGGTTTGGTTTTTGAAAATTCCCTAAACTTCTGTTTATCTGGAAATGCCCTAATTTTGCCATCATATTTTTGATACAGTTTTGCTGGATGTATAATTCTTGGCTGGCAGCTCTTTTCCTTCAAGGTTTTATATATATCATCCCATTACCTTCTTGCCTGCATGGTTTCTGCTGAGTAGTCTGAGCTTATTCTTATTGACTCTCCTTTGTAGATGACTTTTCTTTTATCTGCTCCTATCGTTTAGCCGCTCTTAAAATTCTCTCTTTATCTTTGGTTTTGGCAAGCCTGATTATAATGTGTCTTGGTGACTTTCTTTTGGGATCTACCTTATGTGGGGTTTGATAAGCATCTTGGATAGATATCTTGTCATCTTTCATGATATCAGGGAAGTTTTCTGCCAACAAGTCTTCAACAATTCTCTCTGTATTTTCTGTTGTCCCTCTCTGTTCTGGTACTCCAATCACTCGTAGGTTATTCCTCTTGATAGAGTCCCACATAATTCTTAGCATTTTTTCATTTTTTAAAATCCTTTTATCTGATTTTTCCTCAGATAAGTTGGTGTCAAGTACTTTATCTTCAATCTCACTAATTCTGACTTCCATTGCCTCCATTCTGCTCCCATGACTTTCTATTGAGTTGTCTAATTCTGAAATTTTATTGTTAATCTTCTGGATTTCTGATTGCTTTCTCTCTATAGATTCTTGCAGCCTGTTAAATTTCTCATTATGCTCTTCTCTAATCTTTTTAATTTCCTCTATTGCATGTTCTGCGTTTTCCTTAATTTCCTTCCCAATTTCTCAAAGAGTTCTGTATATTAATCTTTTGTATTCTGCCCCCAGTAATTCCAAGAAAGTTTCTTCCTCTGGAAAATTTCTAGATAAATTTTCTTCCCCTAGAAAATTTCTAGATTCTTTATTTTGGGAGCTTGTAGCAGCCATTGTGGATTGCCTTTTTATGTGGTTTGATATTGACTGTTGTCTCCAAGCCATCAGTAAGTTATTATATTTACTTATTTTATGTTTGCTTACTGTGTCCTAGCTTCTTGTTTTGTTTTGATATGCCCAAATACGCTGCTCATATGAGCTAGTTTGATTATTGGCACTTTGAAGCTCTAATTTCCTGTCACCAGGTGGTTATATCTGTTAGTAGGTATGTGAGCTCAGGAGTCTGCCAACTCCTCCTGTATGGATTCAGCTCAGGTTCCCAGGTAGATATCCACCAAGTGTGTGGTGTACGCTGTCACAGCCCTTGAAAGGCATGAGTGATTGGTGTGGGCACAGGCATCTGGCTGTAGCACAGGGTCATACTCTGAGTAAGGCAGGGGGCTGACGGTCACCTCCGAGTGTCCAGGAGGAAGGCGTGTCCCTGTTCCCTAGAGCGCATAGGTGGGTGGGTTTTGCAGCCAGACTATGAGCACCTAATGCTGTTGGCTGTAAGAAATGAGGGGCACCTCTTATTCATGGGCCCCTATCACAGGTGGCTATGTGGCATGGCTGGCACCGCCAGTCCTCAGGACCCCGATGTGGGTAGGTGAAGACCCTGCTTAATGGGCAGAGCAGTGTCAAATGTTAAGAAACTGCCACTTCACCGCTGAAATAGTTAAACTTAGGGTTCTGGTATATACCCTGTTGTACTCTGGTAATGAGGGTCTTTGTTGTTGAGATGGGCCCACACAAGTCTATGCAGGGGGAAAGGCACTCAAAGTCCGTGTATCCCTTATGCCTGTCCTAGGCAAAGGAGCTGTGCCTACCCTGGGTTCCTGGCTTAGGGGAGCTGGCAGTTTATTTTTTCCCATTTGTTAATTTGTTCAGTCTCCAAGGCAGGGAGAATGGCTCCAGGTGTGTGACAGATCCTACTTCCAGCCCAGGGTACTTGGCAATTGCTGAAGTCAGTCAGGGACCCAGTGCAGAGCAGGGAGCGGGGAGGTAAATGGGACAGAGGTTTTTCCCTCGGGGTATTCTTGATCCGTGTGGTAGGTCATACACAATTACTTATCTTTTGCTGGATCAAGGGCTGCTTCTCACTGGTTCTGGGTGGCCGTGTAGACTCTCAGCGGCTGGGTTTCTCCCAGTGCGGAAATCATGCCTCCTGAGCACATCTGCTCTCCTGCCTCACTGCTCACCCCCGAGTTAATCAGGCTTGAAGGGCTCAGGCTCTCACCAGGTCAGTTCTAGCAACTCCTTTCTGCATCGGAACCATCTCTCCCTCCTCCTGCCACTCAGTCCGGTTCCTCAACTCTGCCTTTGATGTTCAGGGCTCCCAGATTGCCATATATAATTGAATCACTTGTTTTTTTGGGTCTTAGTTGTTAGAGGGTTCACCGGAAGCATCTGACTACTCCACCATCTTGGGCCCGCCTCCTCTGATTACTTATTTTTACACAAATAACACACGTCTTCTATGTTTGTTTGCCAACCGTGCCCTCCCCCCTCGAGGTATTTTCATAAACGCTGCTATGCTAATGTTTTTTACATGTTGCTCTAAAAAAATTAGCATAACATATTTCCAAAAACACCTCGTGTGAGGAGGGTGCACTGGCAAACAAACATAGAAGGTATAGGTTATTTGTGTAAAAATATGGTAAACATCTATTACATCCAGTAATTGTACTAAGGATTGAAAAGAGTAATAATAATAAAACACAAAAGAACAAATCTGGATTTCTAAAGAGTAAATAGCATTTTAGACCTATAGACTATTAGAATTAGAGGCTATTTTAGGAATCCTTTTTTTTATATAAGAAAACAGAAGATCTTTGGTTTTGCTTAGAGTAGTTGTAAACTAAGAAAGAAAGAAACAAACCAGCTGAAGTTGAGTTGACTCTGACTCATGGTAATCCCATGTGTTGCAGAGTAGAACTGTCCTCTATAGGGTTTTCAATGGCCGATTTTTCAGAAGTCAATCTCTAGGCCTTTCTGTAAAGGTGCCTCAAGGCAGGATTGAACTGCTAACCTTTCAGTTAGTAGTCGAGTGCTTAACTGTTTGTACCACCCAGCAACTACTAGAGTAGTTGGAAGTAGTTGAGAATTGAAACAAGAAACTAGGACTTATGACTCTTTAGAGAAGGAGTTCAAGACTTAGATAGGAGCCAACGCATACACAAATGAAGCAATTAATAATACAAAAAAATCCCCCAAACCAATATGAGACATTATATAATCAAGGGAAAAATATGTGACACAAGTAGACAGGGTTAGGACTTTAGAGCAAGGAGAGTTAAACTATTTCAATGTGGAATTTGAGTTTCGGTTGCTCATGGTTGGGTGGAATAAACTAGATGGCATTGAAAGAGGCTAGTCTAGATTTTATCAATAAATGATTATCAAAAATTAAATGACTGAAGAAATGAGTAGACATTTAGAATAAGGAATCAGTAGGATCTAGGTAGGAGGAAGTTAAGAGCCATGTACAGTGGAGAAAGGGATCTGTGTTGGGTGACTAGTTTGATAGGTAATGTAGCTTTCACTCCTCTCATCTGCCAGGCACTGGAAGTGGGAATGCAGAGATGAATAATTTAGAGCTGAAAATGTTTACATTCTAACATCACACCTGGAACCAGAAGCCAGCTCTCCCGAAGCTTAGCCCACAGATTCTTCCATGGAAGCAAATAGCTTCTTGCAGTACCTTTTCTTGCAGTAACTTTTTTTCTGGTGGTGTGTACATGTGGATTTTCCTCTCTGCAGTTTAGAAACTTAGATTCATGCTTACCAAAATAGGTAAGGAGTCTATATTTTGTCCCACTATGGGAAGCCATTGATAAAGTAACAAAAGGAAAAATGAAATAATAAGATGCCAGTGGTTGTGGTGGTCTCCTAGGTAGCTTAAAACAGAAGAAAATCAGAAATGCAGCCAGTTAGGGGACAAGGGCAGGCTTTCAATTGTGAGGAATTAAGAATCTATTCTTATCTATTTCCAGCCCAATGCAGGGTAGATTATAGAAGATTTAGAAGGAAGAATGAAATGGACTCAGTGACTAATTGCACATAATCAGAATATTTTCCACCTCATTCATTTTTGGGCCAACTGAATATTCTTGAGAGAGCTCAGCCAAATATAAAACATGATCAGGTAGAGTTGCTGGTCTTTTGCTGTTACTGATCTTTTAGAACAGTTTTTATGTATTTCGAGACTCCTATGTTATGAGCCTTACCTCTCCAATGCATGTGACATAGTCTATCTCAGGACTCAGAGTGAGAAGGGAACAGTGTGAAGAAATAGGTTTGGGTGTTTTTCTTCTTTGCTGGTAGAATCAGGTTGAATTCTTAACTATAAAGTGGCTGTGACCTTGGTGGCCATAGTGACTGAAGTAGAAGTTTAGACTATGACATTGACAATGGCAGCAGCAACAGTTTACTCATCAAGCCAGTTCTGTGTTGAGGTTTTGGGTATTTTCCTTTAAGGTTAGCCTCGAATCTATTTTTCCAGTTTTATTAAGACACTTTGGGTCACATTGAATCATTGAATAAATCACTTTTTTGGTTTGTTTGCTTGTTTAAATGGATTCTATATTTTGAAATTAAGAACTCTGACTTATATAATAGTATAAAAAACTCTGTACAGTATAATCACAATTATAGAAAAAAATTAAAAAGATAGACATAAGAAAAAAGTATACAACACAGAAGTATATCAAAACATTAATAGGATTTGCCTTTTCGCAGTAGGGCTCTGGATCCAGTCTGTTTTCTTCTTTCTATTATTCTTTATTTTTCATAAGCATGTATTACTTTTATGTTATGAAAACCAATTTACTTTTTAAAAACTGTATTAATTTTTTTTACTACCATGCTACATTATTACTTGGAGTCCCCCAATGAACCCTGTTTCCAAGTATTAACACCCCTCCACGTAGGCTGTGATTAACAAGCATGATATAAACAGAGACTTGGTAACACTTACACATTGGAGCTTGTCCTCTTGGATCCTCCCTGGAAGTCCTGAGTTGTTATATGAGTAGCAGGGCTACCATGCTGGGGAGTGGAAAGGGAGGGTCCTTGAAACTACAGTGAGAGGAAAAGTCCTGTCCCATTGTCCAGCTGAGCCTAGCTTCCAACCAATCCGTCAGCTAAATGCAAACATACTACAGACCACTGGTCCAGCAGAAGAACTGCTCAGTTGAGCTCAACACAGATTGCAAAATGGTGAGCCCATAAAAATGGTGGTTGTTTCAAGGCACTAAGTTTTAGGATAATTTATTATATAGCAATAGGTAACCTAAACATTCATCTTCAAACAGCAAAGAATTAGTCAAGTGGTCCAATTGTAATACAGAGTTTACTGATACAACAACATAAGCATGTAGATTTTGGGTGCTTCTGTTCTACGAAAGGAGCCCTGGTGGCGCAGTGGTTAAATGTTCAGCTGCTAACCAAACGGTCAGTGGTTCGAACCCACCATCTGCTCCGTGGGAGAAAGATATGGCAGTCTGCTTTAGTAAAGATTACATTTCTGGAAACCCTATGGGCAGTTCTACTTTGTCGTACAGGGTCATTATGAGACAGAATCGGCTTGAAGGCAATGGGTTTTGATTTTATGTTCTAAGAGATTAAAGAAAGAGTTTGGAAATGAAAATTTCTCTCGCCGTAGCCTATATTCTCTCCCGTCACCCCCATAGCAAAGAAAGGACTATGCATATGAACTTTTTCCATCTTTGTCACTAAATGATTTTTCATAGGTGCCATCAATTTGTGGGGAAAGTGTAAGACACAAATAAGGGGGAGTACAAGGGAGGAAGAGAATTAGAAGTAAATGGGATTGAAATCAAAACTGAAACTCTTTTGGAAAGGGAGACAGGGTTCTTTGAACCTCACACCTTATCGACGTATTAACACCTCTCTCTGAAACTGTAAGGAATCCATTTGGTCAGAAATTCCAGGTTTTTTCCTAAGTGATTGGACTCATTGTTCATGCTTACCTTCCCTCATCCCATCTGCAGATTTCTTCTCTACACTAAAAGATGTGGCAAATTGACATTTCTGAAATAGCACAGAAAAAAAAGAGAAAAACTTACTTGTTTTTGATTTATGCACTGCATTTTCATGCTTCAGGGCATAGATAATTTAGCAGTGGCTTGAAATGAAGGAGAGAGCATTCAAAGTCATGTGGGATTTGATAATACCATTGACTGGAAGGTTATTTGTGTGGCTTTGGAAATAATTCTCCAAATCTTTATTTTCATACAGAGACTGTTAGTCTACTTGTGTGTAAGTGACTGCTTGACGTTAAGCGAAACTTTCCTAGCATGGGACCTTGGACGGGTTCTTGCTAATACAACCTTGCATTAAATGGTATTTCACTCTAGTGTCCAAAAGGAAGCAAAGACCATTCTGACAGCCTGCCTTCCAGGGAAGGAAGGAACTTTGGCCTAGGAGTGAGGGGATCCGTGTTCTACTTACAGCTATGACAAAGACAGTGAACTCCACCACGCATAAGTTTTTCATCCATGGGCTTTCCATGCCCAGTGCTGCAAGTGAGAGTTGCTCAAATAATGTGTTGATGAATGGATAACAAACTAGTTGTGTCACTGTGCATTTAGCCTCTCCAAGTCTCAATGTCCTTACCTGTAAAATGAGAACATCCTTGGTGACCATCTTTAAGGTCCCCTTAACAAACCCCCCCCCAAAAAAAAAAAACCTATTGCCATTGAGTCAATTCCGACTCATGGAGACTCCATGTGTGTCAGAGTAGAACTGCTCCATAGATTTTTCAGTGGCTGTGATTTTATGGAAGTAGATCACCAGGTCTTTCTTTGGCAGCACTCCTAGGTGGATTTGAATTTGAACTTCCAAACTTTCAGCTAATAGTCCAGAACAAACCACTTGTGCCACCCAAGGAGTTGAGGTCCCCTTACTGTACTAAAATCCTATGACTTAAGCCTTGTGATATTTGGGCTTATTTGTTTAATTATCATTTTGACTCACTCGGATTAAAATGATAGCTGTGGTCTGTGGCAAGTTGGAAAATCTTCTCACTAGTTTCAATTATGATGAAAAGACAGATTAATGCAATTTTTATTTTTTTTAAAAATCACATATATATAGTTATGAATTGTTAGACACAAGAGACCATATTGATACCAATGAAATAAAACAATATTTGAAATATCAATAGTTTGTGGTTTTATTTATGGGATAGGACATATTCTCTTGGTCCACTCAGTTTTCAGCTTTATTTCTAATTTTAAAAATTAGCCCCAATCGGTGATTTTACCATTATGAATTATCTAGTAAGGTAAAGACAATGAGAGAAAGGATTTGCTTGACATAGGGGCTTAAGAAGTCCATCTCAGGTCCATTGGTGAACAGGGGAATGTGGACTCAGTATAATTCTTTTTAAATTTTAATTTATCCTCAGTTAATGTAATAGGATGCTTTATAAAGATTACATTTGAACTTGTCTTTTTTCTCCTTTGAAAGGAGAGCCAGAAAAGCACCTTGAGATCTCAATTGGAGCTGCTCATTCTTTAAGAATAGGTGTTTGCCTTCCTGGTATCACTCATGAGACTCCTTTTGGAAAGGTAAGAGCATCCTGGGATCAGACAGTAGCTTCTCATAAATGGATAGTCTAGGTAATAACCCTGCGTGTGTAGAGAAAGTGGAGTCCACCCAGAGGCACCCTGAAAGAAAAGCCTGGCAATCAATCTACTTCCAAAAAATCAGCATTGAAAACCCTAGGGAGCATAGTTCTAGTTTGACACATATGGGGTTGCCATGAGTCAGAGTTGACTTGACAGCAAGTGGTTTAACTGGTATAATAAGGGAATGGAATTAGATTTTTGTGCTTTGTATATTAAAAAAGAAAAATTGCAGGACCCCTAGGGTGTGAGTTCTGGTGAGTGGAGGTGGCTTAGGTTCTGGAACAGTCAGAAAGGGGGGTACATGGTAGGCACACTAAAACCAACCATGATCCAGCTCATGGAAGCCAGTTGATCCTGTGGGAGCTGGCTGTGTGGCACTGGAAAGTTCTGAGGCCTAGATTCTGGAGACTTGGGGGCATACTTAGTTTATTTTAGCATTAAAGGAGTGGGTTAACCCTCCTGCAGACAGCCATATAGTCCTGGGATGGTGTCTGTCCACCATAGAATCACAGATTTTGGAGAAGGTGCAGGATGTAACTTCAGCAGGGATACAGACTTCATGTTGTAGTGAGAAGACTCTTGCTGTTGCCCTGCTTGGGTCAGGATGTCTACTTACCCCCCTCCCAATCCCCTTTTTGGACTGCCTAAGCCCCTAATTCAGGGGTTAAGGAGTATTTCAGAAGTACATAATGGATTTTCCACCAAAGGTGCAGATCAGGGCTTGAATCATTAATTTAAAAATAATAAGAAGAAAGGTGGTCTTTATGTTAATAATGCAGATTAGGGCTTGAATCATTAATTTAATCATTAATTTAAAAAGAGTGACTGTATTGTTAACATAAACAATTCATACTATTTTTACAAGTAATATGTGCTCTTTCAGAAAATGTAGTAAATGCAGAGTAGTAGGAAAAGAGATGTCTTAAGATGGGTTCTCTAGAGGATCAAAACCAGTGAAGTGTATATGAAACAAATCTCTCTCTTCCTCTCTTTCTCTGTCTATATTACAAGGAATTGGCTTATGCAGTTGTGGAGATGTGGCTCTGTACAAGCGGAAAAACTCTAGGTCAAGTGAACAGCAGTCTAACTTGAATCACCAGGATAGAGAGCCATGGTCCCTAAATCAATTCCCAGACTTAAGCCAGTCTGCAGACCCACAATCCCTTGAAAGAAGTGGAGGCCAATTCCCCTTGAGGAAGGACCCCACTTCACTGCCAAAAATTTATACTGTTAACATTTCTCCCAGCCTTCCCCAAAGGGATCTACAGCCTTTTACAAAAGTGACTGTTCATTGGGGAAATGGGAAATGGAAATAATCAGATTTTGGGGGATTAATGGACACTGGCTGTAAGCTGACACTAATTCCTGGAGACCCAAAACATCACTGTGGCCCATCAGTCAGAGTAGGGTGTATGGAGGTCAGTTTATTAATGGAGTCTTAGCTCAGGTTTGTCTCACAGCAAGTGCAGTGGGTGTCTGAACCCATCCTATAGTGATTTTCCCAGTTCCAGAATGCATAATTGGAATAGACTTACTCAGCAACTGGCAGAACCCCCGTATTGGATCCCTGACATGTGGAGTAAGGGTTTTTATGGTAGGAAAAGCCAAATGGAAGCCATTAGAACTGTCCCTACCTAGGACAATAGTAAACCAAAAGTAATACTGCATTCCTGGGGGGATTGCAGAGATTAGTGCCACCATGAAGGACCTGAAGGGTTAAGGATTCCTACCACATACCTAATCAACTTACTTATTTGGCCTGTGCAAAAAACAGATGGAACTTGAAGAATGACAGTAGATTGTTGTAAACTTAACCAGGTGATGACTCCAGTTGCAGCTGTAGTTCCATATGTGGTTTCATTGCTTGAGCAAATTAATATATCTCCTGGTATCTAGTATGCAGCTATTGATCTGGCCAATGCCTTTTTCTTGATTCTGGTTTAGAAGGATCAACAGAAGCAGTTAGCCTTCAGCTGGCAAGGCCAGCAGTACACTTTCACTGTCCTACCTCAAGGTATACCAACTCTCCAGTCCTATGTCATAATTCAGTCCAAAGGAACTTTGATACACTTTCCCTTACACAAGACATCACACTGATCCATTACATTGATGACATTACGCTGATTGGACCTAGTGAGGAAGAAGTATCCATGACTCTAGACTTATTAAGACATTTATGTGCTAGACATGGGAAATTAATCTAACAAAAATGTGAAGTTAGATTTCCCATCTATTTCATTGCTAAGGACACCATGACTAAGTAGCCTACACCATTAGTCCATATGAGTCAAACTATTCTGATTACTGCTTTGACTCTGTTGTCCATTACAGTAACAACATCCACCTTATCTTTGTCAATTAAGTGCTGCCATTTGGCCCCTACCACCTTGGGGTCCAATCTGCCCCATTGTAGTTAGGCGTCTTAATTCAGTTAGGTAGTTCCTACTGTCAAATCTGACTTACATAAAATAGCAATCTCAGCAGTCTTCAGGATGCTGGGGCTCCCTTCACAGATTTGTTCCTCACCATTGTGGTAACAGATGTGTTGTCTGGGCACTCCATGGGTGGTTCTGTGGGTCCAACCTGACAAATCTACTCTAACATGCCAATTTCCCTAAGCCTTTGGATACCTTCTTCTACATTATACCAAGGCAGGTGTGGCATTTCAACTTGATTTAGTGTAGGCCACCACTTAATCCATGCTTCAGTGAACCAACCATGTAATCCATTAGATCCTTCTTTAGTCTCTCAAGAGGAAACATTGAATGAGGAATCTGAGCTAAGTGATCAATAAACTCACACTGATCCAACTTTATGTTCCTTGCACCATTATCCCACACCCTTCATAGCCATTCCCACATGTATTCCCCAGGTTTCTGTTTGTATATGAAAAATCAAGTAGTTCTTTTGCAGTGTGGTGTACCTTCTCCTGGGTCACACTTTGTCCTTCTCCTCTTGGGGCTTTCTGGAACTTAAGTCTAGTTATAGGTTTAGAAGCAAAAATGGGTGGTGAAGGTGGGTCCTGGGATCATTTAGCAGTGTCTTGTAAAGCATCTTCTTAGGCTATGACCAGGCAACGCCCCAGCATCATCCCAGGCAATATCTCAGACAAAGACTCTTCAGGCACAACTGTGTTCATCTCTTCATATTGTGTTGGAAGGGATAATGGTTTTACTGGGGAGGGTTGCTTAGCAGAGAAAGAGGGAGTAATCTCTTCAAATGGGAGTAAGTGGACTGGTTCTGTTGGCAGGAGTGATTCAAAGGAATTGAGAGGCTCATTGTTCCAAGCTTCCTGATTATCTGCCCATATGTGCCCATCCCAAGTTTCAGGGTCCCATTTCTTCCATTTGTAATTCAGCCACATTTATTATAGGACTCTGAGTTTGGTTTTCAGTAATTTCAGCTTTGTTACTACCAGAAATAAGGCTTTCTTTCAGGGCATGAGTGCAAACTTTCAGGTTTTTTATGTGCTGCTTGAGTTGTGACTTTAAAGCCCTTTTTTTCTTTACCACTTTGTCTAGCAAAAGCAGGACCAACCAACCAGCCTCCTTATACTTCTGATTCTGACAAAATTATAGAAAAATATCAAATATGCAATCACCCAGAGTCTTGTTTCTCATAAATATTTGATCCATTAGGGGTGATATTTTGCATATTTCTGCTGCTACTTCAGCCATGGATTAGCAGTGCCCTTTTTACTATTGGATGCAAACTTATAAGCACCTTTAAGACTTGAGAACTGATTCAGAAACTCATCCTTACAAGTTTGTTCCTCTAGAACCACTCTTGGTACCAAATATCTTAGGCTGAGTTCTCTAGAGTTGCAAAACCAGTGAAGTATGTATATTTATGTGTGTATATATATGTGTGTATATATATGTATATAATATATATATACATATATACATATGAGAGAGAGATTTATTTCAAGGAAATGGATCACACAGTTGTGAAGGCTGGTAATTCCCAAATCCATGGGTCAGATGTTAGGTTGAAGCTTCTCCTGACTCCTGTGCTTGCAGGGACTTATGAACACAAAATCTGAAGGTTAGGTGACAAGCTGCTGGCTCACAGTGTTGTGGGAGCTGGAGAATCCAAAATCTGCAGTTTAGGCATCTGGCTGAAGGCTTCACCAAGAACTGGAGGTGAGACCACAAGAAAAGTGCAGGATCCAGAGAGAGAACGAGCTTTGCCAGAACATCTATATGTATTGGATGCGGGTCACAGCCTCAAGGAAACTCCCCTTTCAACTGATAGGCTATTCACATGAGATCACAAAATGGAGGATGATTCAATACTATCTGCCAAACTACTGAGAATCATGGCCTGGCCAAGTTGACACATAATTTAACCATCACAAGAGATAAAGTTCGTTCAAATTCCCAAACCCATAGATAAACCCTTCTAACATTTTGGTATGACTATCCATTCTCCTAAAAAAAGAGTTTTTTAACAACTAGACTGTATGGGTAGTTGAGTTCCTTGTCACTAGAAGTATTCGAGGAGTGATTGAATATCTTTTGACAGGGAACACCTTGTGCAGAGTGAAGGCTGGCATCACCACCAAGCAGTGCAGCCTGTCAGATTCCTGGGGCAACAAGGTATAGCTTTCGTTACAGACTGAAAGCTCCACAAGGGATTCTTAGCCCCAGCAGCTAGAAGAGAACCTAACTCACAGATGCCACTCAATATATAGTTTTTGAATGAATGAATGAATATGTGAACTTTGGTAAGGGTTACTAGATTTACCAAATGCAAATGTCTTAGCATTCTCTAGAGAAACAGAGCCAGCAGCATATGTATGTATATATATATCTAATCTGAGAAGCAGGGCTGTATGAAGAACATGACATCAGGATTGAAGGAAGATTCATTAACAACCTGTGATATGCAAATGACACAACCTTGCTTGCTGAAAGTGAAGACAACTTGAAGAACTTACTGATAAATGTAAAAGACTACAGACTTCAGTATGGATTGCAACTGAACATAAAGAAAATGAAAAAAAAACCACGAAACTTAAAATTGGAGCAATCAATAACATAATGATAAATGATGAAAAAACTGAAGTTGTCAAGGATTTTATTCTTCTTGGTTAAACAATCAGTGCCCATAGAAACATTAGTCAAGAAATCAAACTTGCCATATTGCATTGGGAAATCTGCTGCAAAAGAATTCTTTAAAGTGTTGAAAAGCAAAGATGTCACTTTGATGAATAAGATGCGCCTGACTCAAACCATGGTGTTTTCAATTGCCTCATACGCATGCGAAAGCTGGACAATGAAAAGGAAGATCGAAGAAGAGCTGATGCCTTTGAATTATAGTGTTGGCGAAGAATATTGTATATACCATAAAATTCCAGAACAAACAAATCTGTCTTGGGTGAAGTACAGCCAGAATACTCCTTAGAAGTGAAGATGGCAAAACTTCATCTAGCTTACTTTGGACATATCGTCAGGAGGGACTAGCTGAAGAAAGACATCATGCTTGGTAAAGTAGAAGGTCAGAAAGAAAGAGGGAGGCCCTCATTGATATGGATTGACACAGTGGCTACAACAATGGACTCAAACATAACAACGATTGTGAGGATGGCCCAATGCCAGGCAAGTTTCCTTCTGTCATTCATAAGATTACTATGAGCTGGAGCTGACTCAGCACCTAACAACACACTTGCACACACAGAGATTGATTGATTGGTTTTAAGGAACTAGCATATGAAATTGTAAGGGACTGCAAGTCCAAATTTGCAGATTAGGCAACAGACTGGAGATTCCTGCAGTTATGTGTCCCAAAATCTGTAGGTCAGGAGATGGGAAGGGTGCAGAGTGAAAGAGTTCTGGCAGAATGTCTCTTTATAGTCTGGAGGCAGAATGCATCCTAGAGAAAACTTTTTTGCTCTTATGGCCTTCAACAGATTGGATGAGCCCTACCTAAATTATGGAGGGTAATATGCTTTACAGAAGGCCAACAGATTTAATCATATGTAACTCCTTCATAACCACATATAGACGAGTACTTGATCAAACAACTGAGCACCATATCCTAGGCAAGTTGACAATAAAATTAACCATCACAGTGTACCCCTTATCAACTTGGCACCCATATACATCTCCTTAAATCATACTTACCTTTCAAAGAAAGATAAAAGCAAAGTCATACCTCCCCCTAACATGATACAGCTATCCTGTGTACAACTGATAATGTATTAAACACTTTTCTAGAGAGGAGGCAAAGTTAATATATCTTATGTTTTATGATAAGAGTCAGAATTGACTCAACCTCAATGGGTAATGGGATGAGAGGGAAGAAAACAAAGATACACACACACACACACATTCATAACAAAACAAGGAAGAAATACTTGTAACAACTACCGTCCTCATTTCTGCAACTGATCACGTGGTCTTAGCTAGTATTTATAACTACTTTCTCCCATTATTATACATTTTGCAAATACAGTGCAAACAGTTAAATTTGAATTTTCCATAAACAGCAAATAATTTTTTAGTACAAGTATGTCTATGCAATCTTTGGGACATACTTATACTAAAAATTTATTTGTTGTTTATCTGACTTTCAAATTTAACTCGTGCTCTATATTTATCTAGCAACCGTTTTGTGGAATTATTTGTTCCCCTGTATTTTCCCCTTCCCTCACTGTGGATATTTAAGCTGTCCTTCTCAGGAGAAGGGATGACTGAAATGTGACTTTCAGAAAGCAGAGGGAGGCTTTTTACAGCCTGCTTCACCCAAGTGGGTCCTTTACTGACACTCTTACCAGCGTCTCAGAGAGTGAAGACTTTGCACCTGGCAAATATATATGTATACGACACACCTATGCAACCACTCCCTGAGGGAACCATGCTTCGGGGACCTAAGAAAAGAGACTCGATAACAATTGTTTGTCAGTGGAACCAGATGAAGTTGGTACTTATTTAACCTCAGGCAATGAAGTGAGCCTCTGCTCCGTAAGGAAATTTCATATTTAGTTTTGTTAATATTCCAGGAGAAATGAATAAAACTGGGGAAGATACCAATGCTAAGGAACTACTTTTCCAGAGCTACTTAAAGTGTTACATCTTGGGTTACTTTCCCTATAAGCTTAACTACCTTGCACATTCTTTCTTGGCTACCTGTGAATATCAGTCCTCAACAGGGTTCCTTCTTCTCTTCTCATCTTACCTGGTTTCATCCACTCCAATAGTTTTAACTAATGAATCACAAACCTATTGTCTGCAATTCAGACATTCATCCAATAGGCGTTTGTGGGACACCTACTATGTGAGTGCCACTGAGCAAAACACTTGGGGATAAAATATTCAACAAAGTATATGTGATTTTAGCCCTGATTGTGACAACAGTATTTTGGGGAAGAAAGATAACCAAATGTTTAAAAATATATAATAATTATGATGAAAATAATGAAAGAAAAACACAGAGTTCTATGAGACTGACAGTGAAGAACTAAAATAAAGATGGTGTAGCTGCAGTGGACAGAGAGAAGAGAAGGCAACCGTGGGATGGGCCTGGGAAGACCATGCAGAGCCTTGTAGACCACGTTAAGTATTTTCCTACTTATCTTGAGAGCAATGGAAGTACATTGCGGTCTTTTAAGCTAGGAGATGAAATCAAGAGATTTACCTTTTGAAAAGCTTACTCTGTGACGTAAACAATAGATTGAAGATAGATATTGGGTAAGGGTTAAAGGAGAAGTTAGAAAGCTTTATCAGTAGTTCAGGTAAAAGAAAATAGTAATTTGGTCTAGGGTGGTTGGGGTAGAGACAGGGAAAAGTGGGTAATATGAGAGTTAGGTAATAAGTAAATGACAGGGCTAGCTGATGTATTAAATGGGCTCATAAAGAAGAGGGAGGTATCAGGATTGGCTCTTACGTTCCTGTTTGTGTTGTTTTATGGGTGATGGTGCCATTCCCTGAGATATGGAAGACTGGAGGATGACTGGGTGTGAAGGGAAAGATCGTAAGTTTGGTTTGGGACATGCTGAATTTGACGTGATTTCAGACTACCGTATGGCGATAGTGAGTAGGAAGTTGGAAAACTGTTTGGAATTTCCTCAGAATATTGAATATAGAATTACTATAAGACCCAGCAATCCCAATTGTGGATATATAGCCAGAAGTGAAATCAGGAATGCAAACAGAAACCTGTACACTTGTACACCAATGTTCACTGCAGCCTTTTTCACAATAGCCAAACATTGGAAACAACTGAAATGCCCATCAACAGATGAGTGGATAAACAAAAGATGGTATATACATACAATGGAATATTACTTAGCCATAAAGAGAAGTAAAATTCTGATGCATGCCACAATATGGATGAACCTTGAAAAAATAATGCTGAGCGAAATAAGTCAGTTGCAAAAGGACAGATACTGTATAATCTCACTTATATGAAATAAACAAATAAAAACCAAAGATTACTAGTGGTTACCAGGGATGGGAGGGAAGGGAAAAAGGGAAGTTTTTTCTTACGGGGCATTGAGTTTATGTTGATAGTGGTGGAATGACTTGGAAAAGGATAGCAAGAATGATTGTGCAACATGAAGAATGTAATCGATTTCACTGAATTGTAAATTTAGAAATGGTTGAAATGGCATATATTCTGGTGTATATATTTTCACCACAATAAAAAAAAGTTATGGAGAGAAGGAAGAAGCAGCAAAAGATACCAGGAGGTGGCCAGAGAAAACCAATGTGGATAGTGTCATCACAACCAACAGAAGAGACTTTTTAAGGAAGGAAGGTTAACAGAATTTCTTGAGAGGCCAAGTGAGGGGAAGACTGAAAAATTCCCATTGGATTTATTGCCATCACAGTCACTGATAGCTTTTATAGGGTTGTTTGGGTACAGAATGGGATGGAAGCCAGATCGAACAGTGTTGAGTCTTGGAAGGTGGAGGAATGAGTGACAAGGGCAGAAGGAATATTTTTTAAAAGAGGGGCAAGATGTGAGATGTTTAGAAGCTGATGGAGTGAAATCATTAATAGAAGGGAAATAAAGAAAATACAGGAAAAGAGGGATAATTGATAGTAAGGACCCTGAAAAGGAAGGAGGAAATGGGTCTACAATACATGCAGAGGGAAGGAACATTTCTTCTATCGTAACAGGAAGAAACAGACACATTTAAGCTCCGAAAAGTGTGTCGGTTTCATATGAGAAAGCTGAGTTCTCCGTGTCTGATTTTTTAAAACTTATTGTGGAAAAATATATATATAACAAAACATTTGCCATTTTAACATTTTTTTAAGTGTAAAATTCAGTAAATTAATTATAATCAGCATGTTGTGCAACCATCACCACCATCCATTTCCAAATATTTTTCATCACCCTAAGTAGGAACACAGTACCTTTCAGCAATTACTCACCATTTTCCCCTCTCCCCAGCCCCTGGTAACCACTAATAAACTTTGATCTCTATGTATTTGCCTATTCTAGACATTTCATATAAGTAGATCAGACAATATTTGTCCTTTTGTGTCTGACTTATTTCACTCAGAAAGCTGCAGTCTCCTGATGGTTTCTATTCTTGTAAAGTAGGAAATAAAGTCATTTACTGAGAGGAAAGGAACTGAGCAGAGTACTGGTTACTAAGTGGATTGGATGGGTGGTCCGGGTTCATGGTTAACGCCACTAGTTTTGACTATGTACTCCCAATCAGAAGGATAAATCAGAACCCACACTGAACTAGAACTAATTTTTTTGATGATTGGATAATTAGAATAGTAACAGTACAAAATGATTTAAAAAAAAAATTCTTACATGGATACCATTAGTGTTTTATAGCTCCCAACATTTTTTAGACTGCGATAATCTATTTCTATAGTAATATATTCATTGAATACAAAAAAGTGGCAAATTCCCCTCGGGTGTAAATAATTTTGTGATCATAAATCTCAAAATTAGGTTTGAAAAGCTATTTTCATGATGTAATGTTATGACAGTTGAAAAAATGTCTGCATATGTTTCATTTTTAAGCTTAAAGATGATTAGCAGTTATTATCAACAACAAGAACTCTTCTTTGAAACCACTGAGTTGGAATTAACTTTACCATGAGATATCTGAAGTCAAGAATATGAAAGATCAATGTTAAGGAACAAAATAAAACGCATTTTGAGTTTTTCTTAAAATCTTGTTCTTCTTTTAAAAGTATAAGGAAAAGTAATTAAATGTCAATGCTTGAGAGAAAAGTAAAAGTTGAGCTGTTCATTGAATAAGGATAAAGCATCTCAGAGAGGTTAGTTTTTCTTGGACTCTGAATTAAACGAAGCAGGAATTATATCAGAATGTTTTGTTTTCCTCTTCAATTAACAATTTGCCATTCATGTAGAATTAAAAAAAAAAAAGTTTAAAGCTACCGTTGCCCATTTGTCTTAATGCAAATGCCCTAAAGTCACATTAGGGGTTAAAAAAATCTTTTGCTAACTTTGTCTAAACTCATGTCAATGGAGAATTGCTTTTTGGTCAATAAAACAATTGCGTAAAGACTTTTTAACTAGTTTGCTAAGATTTGAGAGCAATTCTTTTCTCCAATCTTACTAAAGTCTTTTTTTTTTTTTGAGGCTTTTATTACAGGCTGTCAGTCATATATGTATGCAAACTTAAGTGTTAATTATGACAGTGAAGGCTCTTTTTCACTGGGAGGAGCAAGTATGCCTCTGCAATTTGGACCATATCAAACAGGATGATAGCATTCGAAGGATGCTGAAAATAAATAACGCGACCATTCAGCACTTGGCTGCTAACCAGAAGGTTGGTAATTCAAAGTCACCTAGTGGCTCTTTGAGAGAAAAAAACCTAGCGATCTGCTCCTATGAAGATTATAGACTAGAAAACCCTATAGGGCAGTTCTACTCTGTCACATGGGGTTGCTATGAACTGGAATCGACTCACTAATGAGTTTTATATGTTTAAGTGTACAGAACCTGTCAGAATGTAGGACTTTAGCTGCATGTGATCACTAAGATTCATCCAGTAAGTATTTATGGAGTACATACTAAATTCTGGGCACTGTGCCGGAAACTGGAGAGAAGAAAGATGATGAGCACATATTTGTTGCCCTTGAAGAGCTATAGTAACAAGTATATGCCTGTTAGACAGTTCATCAAATCCTGGTAATTTGAGAAGACAAATGATTTTATCACAATAGTAGAATAGTTCTTTAAGCCAATCACCTAGTGAGAGAAACCTAGGAAATTCAGTCCTCTCTCCTTTTAAAACGACACATGGAAATTTCCTCCTGTCAAAGTTGCCCAATCTTCTTCCTTAACTTGAGTGCTTCCCTTGGTTTTTACCTCCTCATGAAGTATTCCCTAACTAGCTGGATGAGGCGCTAACTCCATATACCTTGGTCCACACCAGCGGGACACACAGACTTGATGATCCCTCCTTACTTACCACATATGTTCCTTCTTCAGATTGATGTACTCAATGCTTTGTTTAATTCATATGTTTTATTAGTGGTTAGTTATGTTTCTTTTTGTAAACTTTGTTGTTTTTGCTAGTTGCCCTTCAGTCACCTTAGACTCATGGTGAGCCCACATACAACACAACAAAATGTTGCCCAGTGTCTTGCACCATTTTCATGATTATTGGCACGACTGAGTCCATTGCCACAGCCATTGTGTATTTTGAGGCCTCATCTTCCAGCATTATATTGGACAATATTTTGTTGTGAACCATAGAGTTTTCATTGGAAAATTTTCAGAAGTAAATCACCAGGCCTTCCTTCCTAGTCTGTCTTAGCCTACAGGCTCCGCTGAGGCCTGTCCACCATGGAGGATCCTGCTGGTATTTGAAATGCCGGTGGCATAGCTTCCAGCATCACAGCAACACTCAGGCCACCACAGTGTGTTAGACAGACAGTGGTGGTTTTGAACTTCAGAGCAATGTTAATAGTTTGAGACTCTTAGATGCCTGTATGTGAAAATTAAACCTATCTTTTTCTTGTTTGTATGGTGTCTAGTACTCTATCATACGAGATAGATTATCGCTATTTAATATTGATATGATGTTAACCTTCTGAATAATAATGAATCATCACTTATAGCCACTTACTATCTCGTACACACTGTGCTTTCTAAGTAGGATTTAATTTTAATTATGACAACCTTGTGAGGGAGTTATTATGTCTGTTTTACAGATGATAACAAGGCTCAGAGACATCACAACTAAAAGTGGAAAAACTTAGATTTGAATCCGAGTTTGTATAACTCCACCCCAAACTCAACAGCCACCAAACACGAGGCTACATAGCCTAAGGGCACTGCTCTGGAGTCAGGCTCTCTGGCATTGGATCCTGGCTTGGTCTCTACAGCAGCTGTGTGACCTTGGAAGAGTCACTTATACTCAGTTTTCCCATCTACAAAATGGGGGTAACAATAATACTACCTGTTCAAAGAGGCTTTTATAAGGAATAAATGAATTAATTTATGTACATTTCTTAAAACAGTGCCTGGCACCTAATAAGTGCTATAAAAGTTGCTAAAATGTTATTATTATCTTTATTGTTATTTTTCCTTTCTTACACTAGAGTAGTGAAAGCAGAAGAAAGAAGCATATAGACCTATAAACTTTTAACCAGAATGATGTGTAATCACAGGGTATATATATATATATCAGTGGGCAACAATAGGTTACTAATAAATGTTTGAAGAATGAGTGGCTTGAGTGAGTACAGGGGGTGGATCCCTGTATTAAGCAGACAAAGACAGAAGTCTTTGGTACTGGGGTACTTTGCTTGAAGCAAAGAAAGAAAGAAAGAAAAACAAACAAAAAAACAACCCAACGAGAACACTTTAAGAATTGCACACACACAAGCCATGGAGAGCATGATGGTTAATGTTATGTACCAACTTGGCTACTTATTTGGCCATACACTAGTCTAGTTGCTGTTGCACAATGTAATCTAATGTAAAGTGTGGTGTAATTACTTTCCATAATGTAATCAATTCATCAATTGAAAAAGGAGTCTTCCTAAGGTGTTCTCTGCCTCCAGAATATAAATAGATACTTTAGCAGAACTTTATACTCTTCCTGTCTTCTGACCTATGGAACTTCAGATGCAGCCTGTTGCTTGTCCTACAGATTTTGGACTTTCCACCCCACAAAATTGTATGTGACAGAGAGTAATTAAAAAAACTTAAGCTGTTTTCCCTATCTACAGCTCAATTCTGCACAGAGTGGCCAGAAGAGGCTCCTTGTGCATTGGTTAGATGCCATCTGAATGAACACCACTGGCATAACTGATTAGATCAAGGATCAGTTCTGGACACAAAGGCAGTCAGTATTTTTATAGACTAGGCTTGTGTTAGTATTAGGGTTAGAGTTAATGTTGGCTAAGATGCCCTACTGCGAGGGCTCATTCCAACAGAGATGCTCTCCATGTGTAGGGACCAGCCCATCATGCTTTCTTTTGTTGGGAATTTGAATGCAGACACTTCAGATAGGGACACCCAGACAGAGAAGGGAGCAAGCAGAAGCCATGCTTGAGTCAGGAGAAGCCACGTATAAGTAAACATCATGAGCTGAAAAGGAAGAGGACACAGGACCGGCCATGGATGCAGGTAGAATTTCAACAGAGGAAGTGGAAGCCCAGTCAAAGGCCCTGGAAGTCATCATTACTGGGGTGATTTTTATGCCAGAAGATAGATTCTGGACTCCTAACTGATATTGCAGTCCTCTCAGAGGCCTGGCTGGCCTTGGAGCTGAGTTTCTGCATGTCATTAATTTTCTGAATAACTGTATAGTCAACTTTTCCACCAGGGGTATCAGAGCTTGATTCTGTTCCTTGTGGTCTGCAATTACCTAACATTTGTAGCAAATCTGCTTTCTCACACACTGTATCTTTCCAGAAATTTCTGTCTAAAACACAAATGGATCATGTCAACTCCCAATTTTTTCCTTTTAGGTCTGTGACTTAAGGTATGTCATATCATCTCATTGTGTTTCTCCATATCTGTTAATACTTTTATTTTCTATCTCCTGCCTTTCTGATCTTCAATTTAAGTAATTATTTCAGATCTATCTTCAAGGTCACTAATTCCCAATTCTTTGTTTGACTACAGTGAACATGCATTTTAGTTCAGCCACTGAGAACTTTTTCCTAAATATTTATTTTATTTTGAGTGAAAATACCATACACCCATTCAACAATTTCTACATGTACAGTTCAGTGACATTGGTTAAATTTTTCACATTGTGTCACTGTTCTTGCTCTCTCCCCTGATACTGTTTCACCACCATTGACTTAGATTCACTGCCCCATAAGCTACTTATCTATGCTTTAGTGTTACTGTTGTCAATTTGATCTACTATATATGATTCTTTAAGAGTACAGTGCTCAAAGTGAACATTCATTACTAATTCAGTTAAACTGTTGTTTAGTTTGAAGATGACTTCAGGGGGTAGTTTTGGTTCAAGGTTTAAAAATTTTCTCAGGGTAACAGATTTGGGGATTCTTCTAGCCTCAATGAATCTAGTAAGTTTGGATTTTATAATCAATTTTAATTATGTTGCACATTGCCCCCCTTTTGATCAGGACTCATCTACTAAGTCCTTGATCAAAACATTCAGTAATGATAGCCAGGCACCATCCAGTTCTTCAAGTCTAATGGCAAAGGTGGCAGTAGTTCACGGAGGCAACTAGGCCTGAAGTCCTGTTTCTTCCCCAGTTCCTGGGTTTCCTTCTTCCTCTGCTGCTCCAGGTAAACAGAGACCAATTGTTGTATCTTGGATGGTCACTCACAAGCATTTAAGACCCCAAGCACTACTCACCAAACTGGAAGATAGAACAGAAACTATAAAAAATATTACGCCAATTGACTGGATGGTCTTTAAACCAAGAGATCTAATCCTGTGAGGTGTTCTGTTGTCCCTAAAGTAGTTTTCATTAACTGCATCTTCCTACTTTTTTGGTTGCTGTTGTTGTAAATTATATCTAATACAACATTTGCTATTTCCTATTTCATCCTTTTTTCTGGTATACAGCTTAGTGACATCAATTGCGTTAGTCAAGCTGTGTAACCATTACCCTTAATTGATGCCAATTTTCCCATAACCATAAACATAAGCTCACTACTTCCCAGGTAATGATTTCATCTCTCCCTCTCCTCTCCCGTCCCAGGTAACCACTAATAACCACTGGTATCTATAAATTTACCTATTCTTGTCATCTCATGTAAGTAAGGTCATATAGTATTTGCCCTTTTGTGATTGACTTATTTTACTCAGCTTAATGTCCTCAAGGTTCTGCACGCTGTAGCATGCATAAGGACTTCACTTATCTTTATGGCTGACTAGGACTCCATTGTATGTACCACATTTTGTTTATTCATTCATACATTGAGGGCATTAGGTTGTTTCCACGTTTTGGCTATTGTGAATAGTGTTGCTTTGAACAAAGTGTACGTACGTCTGTGTTGCTACTTTTAGGTTCCTAGAGTTTATATCTAAGAGTGGAATATTTGGGTTATATGGTAGTTCTATTTTTAGTTTTTTGAGGAACTGCCACACTATTTCCCACAGTGGTTGTACCATTTTACATTCCCACCAGCAATAGATAAGAGTTTCAATCTTCTAACATCCATGCCGACATTTATTATTTTCTGCTTTTTTTTTTTTTCCACATTGCCATTCTAATATGGGTAGGGTAGTATCTCGTTGTAGTTTTGATTTGCATCTCTCTAATGGTTGATGACACTGAGCATATTTTCATGTGTTTATTGGCTGCTTGCAGATTCCCTTTGGTGAAGTGTTCTGTTCATCTCCTTTGCCCATTTATGGTTGGGTTGTCTTTTTGTTGTTAAGTTGTAGCAGTTTTATACATACATTGTATATTAGACCCTGTCTTAGTTATCTCGTGCTGCTATAACAGAAATAGTATAAATGAGTGGCTTTAACGAACAAAAATTTATTTTCTCACAGTTTAGGAGGCTAAAAGTTGAAATTCAGGGTGCTGGCTCTAGGGGAAGGCTTTCTCTCTATCTGTGCTGGGGGAAGATCCTTGTCTTTTTTCGCCTTCTATTCCTATGTTTCTTGGTGATCATGTGGCATGTATCTTCCCCTCCAGTTGTGTTTGCTTGCTTAATCTACTCTTTTATATCTCAAAAGAGATTGATTTAAGACACACCTTACACTAACAAACAAAAATCCTCACAACTGACCAATAGGCAACATCACAATAGAGAAAATATTGAAGTTGTTAAGGATTTCATTTTACTTGGATCCACAACCAACGCCCATGGAAGAAACAGTTAAGAAATCAAAGGACGTATTGCATTGGGCAAATCTGCTGCAAAAGGTCTCTTTAAAGTGTTAAAAGGCAAAGATTTCACTTTGAGGACTAAGGTATGCCTGACCCGAGCCATGGTATTTTCAAGCACGTCATATGCATGTGAAAGCTGAGAAATGAATAAGGAAGACCAAAGAAGAATTAATGCATTTTAATTATGGTGTTGGTGGAGAATATTGAATATACCTTGGACTGCCAAAAGAAGAAATAAATCTGTCTTGGAAGAGTACAAGCGGAATGCTTCTTGGAAGTGGCGATGGTGAGACTTTGTCTCACCTACTTTGGACATGTTAATCAGGAGGGACCAATGCCTGGAGAAGGATATCATGCTTGGTAAAGTAGAGGGTCAGCGAAAAAGAGGAAGATCCTCTATGAGGTGGACTGACACAGTGGCTGCAACAATAGGCTCAAGCATAGCAACATTCTGGGGATGATGTAGGACCAGGAAGTGTTTTGTTCTGTTGTACATAGGGTCACTATGAGTCGGAACTGAACTGTCTCCATGGCATCTAACAACTACACTAATACTTCCTCATTAACATAACAAAGAAACCCATTCCCAAATGGGACTAAAACCACAGGTATAGGGGTTAGGATTTACAACATATGATTTTGAGGACACATCTAATCCATAACAGACCCTGATAGGATATATCGTTGCCATAGATTTTTTCTCAGTCTGTATGTTGTCTGTTTATTCTTTTGATAAAGTCCTTTGATAAATAAAGTAATTTTTATGAGGTCCCAATTATCTATTTTGTCTTTTGTTGCTAGTGGATTTTTTGTTCTATTTTTAATGTGTTATTGTTCTTGTTGTGTGCCACTGAGTCAATTCCTACTCATAGTGACCCTATAGGACAGAGCAGAACTACCCCATAGGGTTTTTAAGGAGTGGCTGGTGGATTGGAACTGCTGATATTTTGGTTAGCAGCCTGAGCTCTTAACCACTTCACCACCAGGTCTCCATTTGTAATCTATCATTTAAAAAACAAAAGCAAAAACTAGGTCTCATAACTTCATCTCTATATTTCTTCCAAGAACTTTATGGTTGTAAATTTAACATTTAGGTCCTTGATCCATTTTGAATTAGTTTTTGTGTATGGTGTGTCCCATGTGTATTATAGAAAAACAGTTGCTACTATGCTTGAGCCCTTTGTTGCAGCCACTGCGTCAGTCCATCACATTTAAGGTCTTCCTCTCTTTCACTGACCCTCTACTTTACCAAGTATGACGTCGTCTCCAGGGACTGGTCCCTCCTGATAACATGTCCAAAGTACGTGAGACGAAGTCTCACCATTCTTCTAAGGAACATTCTGGCTGTACTTCTTCCAGCACATATTTGTTCATTCTTCTGGTAGTCCATGGTATAGTCAATATTCTTCGCCAACATCATAATTCAAAGGCATCAGTTCTTTTTCGGTCTTCTTTATTCATTATTTAGCTTACGCATGCATACGATATGATTGAAAATACCATGGCTTGGGTCAAGCGCACCTTAGTCCTCAAAGTGGCATCTTTGCTTTCAACACTTTAAAGAGATCTTTTGCAGCAGATTTGCCCAATGCAATGTATCTTTTGATTTCTTGACTGCCACTTCCATGGGTGTTGATTGTGGATCTAAGTAAAATGAAATCCTTGAAAATATCAATATTTTCTCCACTTACGATGATGTTGCTTATTATTTGTCCAGTTGTGAGGCTTTTTGTTTTCTTTATATTGAGGTATAATCCATACTGATGGCTGTACTCTATGATCTTTATGAGTAGATGCTTCAAGACCTCTTCATTCTCAGCAAACAAAATTGTGTCATATGCATATTGCAGGTTGTTAGTGAGTCTTCTTCCAATCCTGATGCCACGTTCTTCTTCATATAGTCCAACTTCTCAGATTATTTGCTCAGTATACAGATTGAATAAGTATGGTGAGAGGATACAACCCTGATGCACACTTTTACTGATTTTAAACCTACAGTATCCCCTTGTTCTGTTCAACTGCCTCTTGATCTATGCACAGGTACCTCAAAAGCGCAATTAAGTATTCTGGAATTCCCATTCTTTGCAATGTTATCCATAATTTGTTATGATCCATACCGTCGAATGTCTTTGCATAGTCAGTAAAACACAGGTAAACGTCTTTCTGGTATTCTCTGCTTTCAGCCAAGATCCATCTGACAGTAGCAGTGATGTCCCTCATTCCACATCCTCTTCTGAATCAGGCTTGAACTTCTGGCAGTTGCCTGTCAATGTACTGCTGCAACTGTTTTTGAATTATCTTCGGCATAATTTAACTTGCATGTGATATTAATTAATGATACTTTTTGATAATTTCTGCATTCAGTTGGATCACTTTCTTTGAAATAGACACTGAATGTTAGCCATGAAAAATGCTTGCTTGTTTATTTTACTACATAGTATGAAAAGCCAGTACAAAGAGACAAGAAACAGGGAGATGTGTGCCTGTGGGTGTGTGTATGTATGGGAGGTGGGGAGAGGCTGTACTGATTTGATATAATTGACTTGGGCCTAAATTGCCAATGTGTTAGGCCCATAAAGTTCAGAAAACCATTACACATTACCTGAGAAAGCCTCAGTATTCTCTTCTATTTAAAAAGAATGTAAATAATAATAATAATTGTAGTAGTAATAATTACCTGATGGTTATTTTATTTTGTAACTCAAATAAGATGATGTAAGCAACAGTTTTTGAAAAATATATAGCTGTCAGTAATTATTTTTAATTCATTGGGAAAAATTCCATCCTGGATATCCTACATTATTAATTTCTTCGAGTTCAAGGGTGAAAGGTTAACTTCCAACTGTGAACGTAAAACTGTTCAAAATTTAGCTCAAGTACCTTTGCCCAGGTAGCCTGTACAGGATCCTGTTAGATGGCACCAGAATTGGAAGGTGTTAATAAAGCAAAGAGTGGAAGAAAGCAGTTCTGAACCTTAGGGTAGGGAGACAGTGGACACTGAGCTCCTAGGTGTGGGCTTTAAGGAAGTTGGACAAAACCTGTCTTGCTTTAGTTTAGCCCTGGAGGCAGATAACCACTTACCTAGGCTCACAACTTTAAAAATAAGTGGAAAAGCAGTTCTTACTGCTTATCAGTCTCCTTTCTCATTCTGCACTTGCCTTTTAATTTAGTTTTATTGGCTTTTAGTCAGAGATGATTCTGTAAAACATTTGAATTAGAAACTAAAGTGGAGCATTGAAAATACAAAGGGACAGGATATGAATAGCAAACACAATTTCCTTGCCCAGTTATTTCTTGTTTCCTTTGTTATCTTATCAGTGATGTGGATCTTAAACCACACTCTTGGAAAGTGTGAGAACATGCTCTTTGTGGCTCTTGAACCCTAACGAAGCCACAATTCTCCATCAGCAGGATCCTCATTACCAAGGAAATGGAAACTACCAAAAATGTAAACGATGCCAATTTGAAGAATCCTAAAGGAAACATAAAAACAAAAACAAACCCATTGCCATCCAGTTGATTCCAACTCATAGCGACACTATAAGACAGAGTAAAACTGCCCCATAGAGTTTCCAAGGAGCACCTGATGGATTCGAACTGCTGACCTTTTGGTTAGCAGCCGTAGCTCTTAACCACTATGCCACCAGGGCCTCCAAAGGAAGCACAGAAACTACCAATACCGGGAAAGCCACCATCCTGGACTCATTTTTCCAGATAAACATTCCTTAATTTAAGAATCATCCTTGTTATAATATGAATTGTTTAAAGAAGATGTTCAAAATTCGTATAAACATCAATTAATATTGACTGGACAAGCCTTAGAATAAACAGAATTTTTTTTTCATTTAATTAAGCAGGAAAATGCCAGACTAATTATTAAACACACCAATGGAAAGGCCAGAGGATTTATGTTGCAAGTTTAATACATTTGTATTAAAGAAATCATTTTTGGGGTTATTTTGTGTAAACATCCCTAAGATGTTTTCTTTTGTGGAAATGCTTTCCTTTCTTGCCAGTGGAATCTATTTGCTCCAAGTCTGGTGAGAATATTCCAGAGAGCAAGAGTCATGGATACACTCCATGGTTTCGGATTTTCAAGCTTGTTTGAGAGTGTTGGGAAGTGATAGTGTTAGCAAAGGATGAGTCCAAGCTATTGTGAGTGTGCAAACAAGGAAGAAATTTAGGAAGAAAAATAGAAAGTAATACAGGAGGGAAGGAGAGAGGGAAAGAAGGAGAGAGGAAAGAAGGAAAGAAAAGTGAGGTGTTTTGCATGCCCAGAAACAGCACTAAGACACGTGCTTTTACTGACATCAACACCTTACAATTCTTTTGGTGTTGGAAGGGGAATGTATCAATGACAATGCTTTGAGATGACTCAGAAAACTTATCTCACCCCAGTTAAATCTATTTTTTTATAATGCAGTGGTCTCATAAGAGAAGACAAGACAGCACAACACAACACAACGCAACCAACTACTTCTTCAGTTGTAGAGTGTATTATTGTTAGTTGCCATTGAGCAGGCTCTGACTCATGGCGACCGCATATACAACAGAACAAAATGGTGTCTGGTCCTGCACCATCTTTATGATTGTTGGCATTGTAGAGCTGATACTTCAGCTTAAAATGCAAACTGCTGAGTTAATGACTTCCTCCATTAATCCACTTGGCACAAGCACGGAGACTGCATGCTGAGGAGATAGATAGCTGCTGTCTAGTTGATTCCTACTCATGGCAACCCTGTGTATAACAGAAAGAAGTGTTGCCTAGTCCTTCTCCATCTTCATGATCATTGCTATGTTTGAGTCCATTGTTGTGGCTATTGTGACAATACATCTCATGAGGGTTCCCTTGTTTTTGCTGACCCTCCATCTTACCAATCATGACATCCTTTTCTAGTGATCAGGGCTCCCTTCTAGTGATTAGTCTTTCCTGATGACATATCCAAAATAAGTAAGCTGATGTCTCGCATCCTTTCTTCTAAGGTGCATTCTGGTTGTATTTCCTCTAACACTGATTTGTTCATTCTCCTAGAAGTCCACAGTATATTCAATATTCATCACCAACACCACAGTTAGACTGCCCCTTCCAACCTGAGGGGCTTATCTTCCAGTACTATATTGAACAATATTCTGTTGCTATTGTAAGATTTTCATTGGCTAATTTTTGGAAGTAGATCATCAGGCCTTTCTTCCTATTCTTAGTCTGGAAGGTCCACTGAAATCTGTCCACCATCCATGACCATGCTGGTATTTGAAATACCAGGGGCATAGCTTCCAGCATTGTAGTAACATGCAAGCTATCAAAGTATGACAAACTGACAGATAGGTGGTGGTGATACAGGGCACCAAGCCCTGTTTGAATGGCAGGCAGTATGGTGAGCTATTTATGTGCATGGGTTCTATAGTCAGACAGCTGAGATTGAATCCTTTCACTAACTCTGTGACTTTGAACAGGTTATATAAGCTCTCTCAGTCTCTGTTTTCTTATCTTTAAAACGGGGATAGCATACATACCTCATAGGTTTTTTGTGTATATAAAATGATAAAACACATAGAATACTGTGTTTGTTGTAATAATAATGAATCCAATTGTTGTAATGATTATTTTATCCTTTCATCTAATGATTTAACAGAGCAATAACCTCTTTCCATGTGTGTTCTGAGGAAGAGGTGTGGGTAACATGGAAGATCATTCCAGATAATAAAGAGTAGTTGAATGCCACACTCATAGCAGTCTAGTCATTTTGCCACTAGCCATTTCTGGACAAACACCATGAAACATTATCCTAAAGCTGGTGGTTGTAATTTCCCATAGGACCACTATTATAATTTAATTCCACAAATATGAATTGATCATCATTATGTCCTAGGCATTGTGCCAGGGGCCAGCTATTACAAAGAAAATTAAAATAAGGCTCTTTCCACCCAGGGTGCACAACCTAATGAGAAAAGTGGACCCAAAAAGTAATAGCCATAATATAAATACAACTTGATAATGCAGTGAGGTCAAGATAAGCAACCAGGCTGGTTCTGGAGTTAGTCTGGGTTTGAATCCCAGCTTCACCTCCTATGACATGCATCTTCTTAACATTTATGCATCTTGTTTTCCTCTTCTGTAAAATTTAGATAAATAAAACCTTCATTATGTGGGTTATTGGGAGAATTAAATAAGGTGATCTTTGTAAAGTGTTTAGCATCAGAGCCTGCCACATAGTAACCCCTCCAAATGTTAGATTTCCCATTTTTATTCAGTGGGAGCACAGAGAAAATATCAATATATTATGACTGAAGGAATATGAAAAGTTCTTTAAGAGTTTTAAGTTGGGTAGGATTTTGATTAATGGAGAAGGAGGGGGAAAAAGTAGTGAGAGATAGCTAGAGAGGAAGTAAGAGAGAGAAGAAGGAGGAGGAGGAGGATGAGAAGAGGGAGGGAAAGGAGAATAAAAGACTGAGAAGGAATTACATGCTCATAAAGCAGAGTGTCCTGACTATTGAGGGAACAGCAAATAGTGTCTAAAGCTGGGCTAGAGGGGAGGGGCAGGAAAGTAGTTTGAGTCAGATTAGAGAGAGGTCCACGAGTGTTCCACACTAAGGTTGCTTTCCTATCCAAGATTCAGCTTCAAAAAAGGACAGCTTTATGCTTACAAGGAAAGATTGCACAACTATAAGCCTGTGATTATTGAAAATGCCAAAACGCAGTGCCTAGTCTTATACCATAGCTGTAAATATACTCTGATTATAAAAGAGGACATTATATAAGAATCCTGATCAAAAGGGGGGAATGTAGAACAGAATTTTAAATTTTCATGGAATCCAGATTTTCTGGCATCATGGATGCTGGATAAAACCCCGAAACTGTTACCCTGAGATAATCTTGAAACCTTAAACCAAAAATATCCCCTGAAGTCTTCCTAAAACCAAACAGTAGTTTAGCTTAACTAGTAAAAAATGCCTGCCTTGAGCATTATGCTTTTTTAAGGTCTATCTATATGGGATCAAATTGACAACAGCAACTCAAAAGATTAGATAGGAAACTTAGAGGGCAGTGAGTTTATGTTAATGGGGAGGAACAACTTAGAAAAGGAAGATGAGAATGGTTACACAATTTGAAGAATGTAATCAATGTCGCTCAATTGTACATGTAGAAACTGTTGAATTGGTGTATGTTTTGCTGTATATATTCTCAACAACAAATAAATTATATATAAAAAATAACATAAACTAATATGACATACTGAGTAAGCAAAAACACCACCACCACCAACACCAACGAATAGAACTAATGCTAATGCTAATATCAGTATTGTTTAGTGTGCTTACCTCTATAGAATTTAGAAAAATTTGCCAAGTATGATTTATATATATGTTATTTTTATGCAAATAATGCTTGCCTTGTACATTTGTTTGCCAGTCATAACCCCCCCACCCCCGCCCAATGAGTTATTTTTGTAAGTGCCATGTCTTTGTTATCTAGTGCTGCTATAATAGAAATACCAGAAGTGGATAGCTTTAACAAAGAGAAATTTATTGTCTCACAGTCTAGGAGACTAGCAGTCCGAATTCAGGGCACCAGCTCCAGGGAAAGACTTACTCTATCAGCTCTGGAGTAGGGTCCTTGTCATTAATCTTCCCCTGAAAGAGGAGCTTCTCACCGCAGAGACCTCTGTCCAAAGGATGCGCGCTCCTGGCTCTACTTTCTCAGTGATATGAAGCCCAATGTCTCTCTGCTTTCTTCTCTTTTATATCTCAAAAGAGATTGGCTTAAAACACAGCCTAATCTTGCAGTTTGAGTCCTGACTCATTAACATAACTGCCTTTAGTCTTGCCCCATCAACATCATAGAGGTAGGATTTACAACACATAGAAAAATGACATCAGATGACAAAACGGTAGACAATTACACAATACGGGGAATCATGGCCTAGCCAAGGTGACATATAAATTTTGGGGGGACACAGTTCAATCCATAACATGCCACTATACCAATTTTTTTACATGTTGCTATAAAAAAATTAGCACACTCATGAAAATACCTCATGTGGGGAGGGCGTGATTGGCAAACAAACATAGAAGACGCACCTTATTTGTGTAAAAACATGGTATGTGTGAAAGTGGCCTGTAACATTTTAATGACTACATTCATAATCATTCCTTTGATTTCATATATATTCTTAAAGGTGGAATCTTGGATCATTTGCTTCATAAGTGCCATTACAGAGTAGAACTGCAGGGTCACATGATGACTCTATATTTAACACTTTGTGTAACTGCCAAACTGTTTTCTAAAGTGGGTGCACCATTTTACAATCCCATCAGCAATGTATGAGGGTTCTAATTTCTCCACATCCTCACTAACACTCATTATTGTTTGTCCTTTTGATTATAGCCATCATAATAGGTGTCAAGTGGTATCTCATTGTGATTTTGATTCTCATTTCTCTAATGACTAATAATGTTGAGCTTCTTTTCTTGTGCTTATTGGTCACTTATATATGTTCTTTGGAGAAACGTGTAAGTCCTTTGCCCATTTTTAACTGAATTATTTCTTTTTATTCCTGAATTGTAATATTTTTTTAAAAATATATTCTAGATAT
>NW_004443957.1:799981-805776 GCF_000243295.1 Trichechus manatus latirostris | reverse complement strand
TATATAATTTTCAAATATAACCCTATTCTCTGGATTGTCTTTTTACTATCTTGATGGTGTCATTTGAAGCAAAAAAGGTTTTAATTTTGAAACTGTCTGTTATCTTTTTTTTCTTTTGTTGTCGGTGCTTTGGATATTATGTTTAACAAACTACTGCCTAACCTAAGGTCATCCTATATTATCTTCTAGAATTGTTAAAGTTTTATTGCCTACATTTAGGTCTTTGATATATTTTGAGTTAATTTTTTTACATGGTATGAAGTAGTGGTTAAACTCCATTCATTTTGTATATCCAGTTATTCCAGCACCATTTGTTGAAAAGGCTGTTCTTTTCCCACTGGATTTTTTTGGAACCGTTGTCAAAATTAACTGACCATAAACATGAGGGTTTATTTCTGTACTCTTTATACTTTTCCATTGACTTACATGTTTATCCTTATGCCCATACCACACTGTCTTGATTACTGTATCTTTGTAGTAAATTTTGAAATTGGGACACCTGAATCCTCCAACTTTGTATAACTGTGTGTTAGTGAAGCTGCAGAAGGGTAGGCTTGCCAGAGAGCCTCATGTAGCATCAGACTGGGACATGGGGAATTACAATCTGGTTTTCTTCCCACAACTCATTCTATTTTGAAGATTAGGTAGAAAAACAAAAGAACAGCTAATGCTTACTCAATGTTTGTTATGTGCAAATTATAAGCTAAGGGCTTTATATTGATGATCTCATTTAAACCTTGATATAAATCAATGAAGCAATTACAATTAATATTCCCATTTGATAGGTAAGAAAACCAAGTTCAGAATCGATTTGTTCCAAGTCATATGGCTTGGAGATTGTGGTTGCATAAATGAATAATGGACAAATAAGGGTGTTTTCCAAAGACAACAATGATAATCTACTAAGAACCATCTTCCACAATGGGAAAGTCTAGGATTTTCCATAAGAAATGTGAGGCTGAGTCTTATCAGTGTTCGTAGATCCATCACTGAGGATCTATCTATAATATCATTATTTTGGAATAGAGATGTCCTTAAAAATACTAATTTCTACAATATGTTTAAGGTTCTAAAAAATGTATTGTGAAGAGAATAAACAAATGTAGGTCTCCTCTAAGGTCTGAAAAGCTCTTCAAAGTCATCCTTCCCCCATTTAAATTATGTGATTTGATTTAATGAATACAATGTTCATATTTCATAATAGAAGAGACCATTAAGATATGAAAAGTGTGGATTTTAGGGTAAGAGGATCTTCCAGTTAAAATGATAAACTATCATTCCTTCAAGAAACATGTTTATTGAGAACCTACAATATCTTAGACACTGCTTTAGATACAACAGTGAACAAGTCAATTCCCCTGTCCTCACTGAGCCACCTTCATTGTAGTGAGGAAGAGAGATAGTAAAAAAAATATATATACTGAATAAATAAAGCCTAGCATTATTGCAACCTTCACCATACATCACACACTATGCTAAACACTTTTCAAACATCTCACTTCAAACCAGGGATAACTTGTGAAGTATGCATTATTAAGCCCATTGAACAGATAATAAAATTAAGTTTAGTGAAAATGAGTAACATCCGAAGTCCCACAGCCACTAACTGGAAAAGCCAACATTCAAACAAAGCCTGATTTCAGAGCTCTGATCCTGAAAGTTCTGATGTCCACGTTGGTTATTCAGATGTTAACGTTGAATATTTTAAGTAACAGAGTATTTTTCTGAGAAAGTCTTCTTCAACTTTTCCTTATATATTAGAAACTCTAAAATAAGACCTTTAAAAGCGGAAACACTTTGAACTTTTCAAGAAGCTTTAATTTTGTCTAATAAGATACGAATTGATTAGATCTATTATTTAGAAAGATTAGTGCTCTGGGAGTACCCTTGGCCAATCCTTTGAAACTGATAAAAAAAAAAAAAGTGCTCTAATCTGACAGAGATCATCAATTTGTTACATCATTCTAAAGTTCCCTGTTATTTTATGTGTCATTTCCCAAATTGTCTAGAGAATTCAAGCTGCTTAAACAGCTTCTTTTATCAGCCATCTCCAGAGGCTTATCAAACTGAACATTGTAAAGACTTTTTGAAATCCGTGTGGTGCTTTTCAAAGATGTACCCTTTGGAAGATGATATTGTTGATATCTAGCCTCTGGTTAAGATCAATTCTTGCTGGATGATTTTAATATTAATATAAGTAAATAGCATAGCACTAAATCTTTGTTCTTTAAAAGAACAAAGGAATTTTTTGTTTGTTTGTTTTTGGTAGAGAAGTGGCGTAACCACACTTTAAGTATTATCAAATAGCATTCTTTAAAAGCGAAACTTCAGTGATTATTCTATTTTCAAAATTAAGTTTATTCTTCATATCCATTATCAACATTTTTACTTCATCATTATATAGTTATAATTCCATGTGCTTTGATATTGTCATAGGTATCTTCACGAATATCCAATGGACATATGAGTATCCCCCACATTTTGAAAGTTCTTTTTACACCACTTCGCTTTTAGGAAAGACCTACATTAGTACCTGCTTTCGCTAACCGAAGGAAATCTGAAGTGGAAAAGTGGAAATAGCATTCAGTGTTTGTTTTCAAGGGAGCCATTAAAGAGGCAACGCGCACCCCGAGCACTGAGAGGGTGTCTCTAACTATAGGACTCATCCCTCGGCACACACAGTTAATATAAATCCGTCTTCTGCTGGATTCCAACCTCAGCCCTTCAACCCAGAACCGTGTGCCATTGTCACCTAGACTACTGGGGGCTCCAGAATCGGGAAGACAGCGAGCACAGCAGGGGAAACCTATATATTTAAAAAATATCACGAGTTTTTTTTTCTTAAATTTCTTCCCCTTAGGTTTGCAAAGAAGTAGTTAATATCTCTTCAGGTGATCACTTCTTTATGGTATCTATTGTTGTCCCTTATAAGATAAATAAAGGAAAAAGTCGTCAGATCACCAACATCATCAGCAACATTAAGGAACAGCCAGTGAAACAATAGGTAACAATTTTCTGAAAACCCTCACTAGCCCCAACAAATGGACTGTAGTTTGATTAACTTGTATGTTGGTGTCAGTTGCTAGACATAATATTTATACTGGAAGGACCAGAAGTATTGGTTTCTGGAGATTTCTGATTTATAAAGTGTTATATTACACTGTTTGAATGTGTTTGTGAAAACTGAGAAAGTATAATTACTTGTTTCCAAGTTCCCATTACATTTTTCTTACAGTTTTTCTTGCTTTTATGTTCCTGTAGGTAACACAGGATGGCAGGTCTGGTATGTTTTTGAGAGCTCCATTGTAGCCTAAGTTGATACTTGAAACCTGGTGGTAGATTGTGTTCTTGGTTGACATCTAGAGCATCACTTCTTCTCTTCATTACAGAGAGCAGAGTGGTTAGGAGCACAGTATCAGATGCCAGACAGCCAGGCACAGTCCTAGCTCTGCCATCTACTAGCTGTATAATTTTAGGTTAGTTGCCTAACTTTTCTGAGCCTTGGTTTCTTCGCTTGTAAATGGGGATGATGGTATTAGGTACATCTGGCACCAAGGAAATAGTCAATGAATCTTAGTGTTTATCATTAATGTTAGTATTTATTCCTGGTTCTACTGAAGCTGATAAGAATTTTTGTTTCTCCAGGATCACATAGTAGGTTGGGATCATAACTGTGGTTTCCTTTATTAATATTTCTAAAGCCAGTTTATTGAAATGTTTCTGCATTTATTTATGTAAGGAGATCACAAAAGGTCCAATATTTAAAAGATTAGTTTCATTTTATACTTGATTCAGGAAAATAAAATATTTTCAGATCCTGCTGTATAAATTTAAAAAAGGAGAGACATTCAATGTTGGGTTTTTTGAAAACCAAGACTACCTTCAAACACCTGAGAAATTTTCTTGTCAAGGTCAGGAAGGAATGTGCCAAACTCGATTGTTTCTAGGCAGATAATTTAAACTAAAGGAATGTGATTACTCCAAAGGAATTGTGGTCAAAACTAATAATCTGTATTCGCATGAGAAGTTCCAGGGAATCTATTTTTGATATTGCTTCTCAGGAGCTGAGTGAATTGAGTGTAGGAGAGTAGGGATGTGTGGATCTGAACTTCCTGATGTAATTTTGAACTCTCTACGTGGTGGCTGCATAAGCACTAACTAGAAAAGCATCATTATCCACCAAGCGTGGACTCCATTTCAACAAATGTTTATCTGTGGGTTCATCCAAAGGAAACTTCTCTCTAGCTCTCCTTGCCTTGATTACCTAGTAGATATTCCTAAAAGCATCAGTGTTATAATCTTTCTTACATAGAAGTAGTTGATATAGCTACTGGCATAAAACATAATCCCCGCTCTTCCTGCCCAAGACAGACTATTTCTAGATATCATGTTTGACAAAGCAGAAGGTCTGTGAAAATGAGGAAAACCCTCAGTGAGATTGGCACAATAGCCAAAACAATGGACTCAAACATAGAAATAATCATGAAAATGGTGCAAGACTGGGCAACATTTCATTCTGTTGTACATAAGGTCACCATGAGTTGGAGTCAACTCAATGTCACCTAATAATGACAAGTATACATATTTACAAAGTATATTTGATATATATATATTTTATATACATATAAAACAAGGTGTACACACACATCTTCACACACACATACATGCAACACAAAGTTCAGGAAATCACTCTGATGATTTTTCTAGCTGTTAAAGTTATGTGTTCTTTATTTGAAACTTTATTTTCTGCTTTAATATGAAGATACTAAAATTGGATGGGACTAGCAGTTAAATGTTAAGTTAACCATGACATATTGCACAGGCAAGGATAACAGCAGCTTTTAGTGTCTCACAGCACTTTTGGGAAGATGGAATATCATTTTAAAGTGAGGTTTAAAGGTCATACAAAGTAAAGGTCATTAGGGAGAGGAAGCCCAGGCCAGAGACACTCACTGCATGCATACTTTGTGTAGCAGGTGTTGTCCTGGAGCTATGGTGAGTGTCAACAAGACAGGACCCTGCCCTTGAAAGGAACCAGAGAAACATCCTAAAGGAATGTGGGAGGTGTTGTGGTAGCTTCCAAACACAGTTTGAACTTCATGATAACAGTAAAAATGGCGTGGGGGCAGTGTCTGACCTCCTCTCTCTTCACAAGGGGGAAGGAGAATCGAGACCAATAGCCCAAGGCTGATTCCTATGAGGCTAAGGTCAGACATGCCTCCTCTCTCTGCCATCTTTACCAGTTCTGACACCAGCCATCCCTCCCACAGCACTCTCTATTTCTCTGCTGTGTTCAGTAATTCATTGCAATGACCACACAGAACTCACAGACAATACTCAACGATTATGGGGTTTATTAGGGAAGTAACGGGTTACGATCCAGGCTCAGGATACAGTTCTTCCATCAGGACAGCCTCTTTTCAGCTGTGCTCTCAGGCACACCTCTCTCTGGCCCTAGGCCTCTGTCCTGCTCGTGCAAGTGTCACAAAACTCTTCTAGCTCCTGCCGATAAGTCCCCAGAGGCACCCAGGCACTCAGCTTTCTCGCTCCATGAGCTGGGAAGCCCACAGCTTGGTCTCCTGCTGTTCTTTCCTGCTGTTCTCTCCAGCCAGCACTCCTCACCATCTTCACGGTTCTCTCTCTCTCTCTCTGTCTCTCTCTCTCTGTCTCTCTCTCTCTGTCTCTCTCTCTGTCTCTCTGTCTCTCTCTGTCTCTCTGTCTCTCTCTCTGTCTCTCTCTGTCTCTGTCTCTCTCTCTCTGTCTCTCTCTGTCTCTCTGTCTCTCTGTCTCTCTCT
>NW_004443957.1:793728-798728 GCF_000243295.1 Trichechus manatus latirostris | reverse complement strand
GAGGCATGAAAAGTTTAACTAGTAAGACCCAGGTGACAAAGTTAGAGGAGAGATAAGACCTGAGAATATTAATAATAAGCATTAAATTAATATGAGGCAATAAGGACTACACAATTCAGGTAAATTACATCTAGTTGGGATAATGGATTCCAGGATGAGCATTACTGGGAACAGCAAGTTTTATTTGGCTTTTGAAGGATGTAAAAATTTTGATTGAAAAAGCAGAGAAAGAGGGAGAGAGAAAAGCAGAGAGGGAGAGAGGGAGAATATATGAATGAGTGGATTTCCAGTGGGTAAAGAATGAAAATGAGGGCATTGGTGGTTCAGTGGTAGAATAATTCTCATTCTCCATATGTGAGACCCAACCAGTGCACCTCATGTGCAGCCAGCCCCTGTCGGTCAGCAGAGACTTGTGTGTTGCTATGATGATAACAGGTTTAAGTGGAGCTTCCAGATTAAGACAGACTAGGAAGAAGGCCCTGGTAATGTACTGTAGAAAATTAGCTAGTGATAGCCCTATGGAGCCCAATGATCTGATCCACAGTCTATCATGGGGGTGACATAGGGCCGATCAGTGTTTCCTCAAGGGCCAACTCGATGCAGCTAACAGCAACAAAGAATGAAAAAAAATTGTTCAAGAGGTAGAAAAACCCTAGTTTCATTGCATTAAGCGGATATTGAGTAAAGGAGTTAGGTGAAGCCCTGGGTGCTTCGTAAGGTGATAAGCCTGGAGACGCATCTCATGACTGGGTGCTTGGGTGCTTGAAGATCTGAGTCTTTGGAAGGTTTTGCAGAGGGTTCTTTTTTGATACTGCTTCTCAGGAGTGAGAGTGAAGTGAGTTTAGGAGATTAGGAAGTGTGAATCTGAATTGCCGGACCTGATCTTGTACTCTCAAAGTGCAAGAGCTGTTTAGAATTATTAATTTGTGTGCGTGACAGATTAGAATTAGCATCAAGTGGGGCCAATTATCAGTCTATGGCAGAAGTCCAGAGGAGAAGGGAAAATGTTCTGGACAAGACTGGTATGGCAATGATTGCTAATCGCCTACCCTAGCATCCATTATCCCCTTCTTGCTTAGCAACACTTATTCTAGAGGAAGAGGGATGCAATTGACTTTAACTGAGCCCTTACTATGTGCCAAATTGTTTTAGGTATTTTACGTATTTTTGTATATGTATATTTTATGTATCTTTTTTTAATTCTCATAAAAGGCAGAGATGGAGTTAGGAACTCCATTTCACAAAGGAGCAAACTGAACTCAATGAAGACTAAGTTTACCAAGCTATTCAATGACACAACTGGGATCCAGACTAAGGCCTATAGGAGCTCAACATGGCATTTTCATTGCAAGAACTAATTGGAGGGACTTAAAAACTCCTCCCTGTGGACTTCATACAAAGTGAAAATGATAGTATGTTTGTGTGTGCATGTATGTACATATACTTATAAAATAAAACCAATTTGTTCATACAAAACTTATCACTAAATTCTCTTTTTAAAAAGGTATTATAAACCCTAAACAATCTTTGTGTCAGTTTCATCTGATAAAAGCAGTGAAAATTAAATGATAACATTTTATAGTAGACACATTTATCAAGGTAGCTAAATATTATTTGAATTAAGGGGCTGTCAAAAGAACGAACCAATCTGTTTTGGAAGAAGAACAGCCAGAATGCTCCTTAGAAGTGAGGATGGTGAGACTTCGTCTGTCTTATGTACTTTGGACATGTTATTCAGTAGGAACCAGTCCCTGGAGAAGGACACCATGCTTAAAGTAGAGGGTCAGAGAAAAAGAGCAAGACTCTAAACGAGATGGATTGACACAGTGGCTACAACAATGGGCTGAAACAAAGCAATGATTGTGAGGATGGCACAGGACCGAACAGTGTTTTGTTCTGTTGTACATAGGGTTGCTATGAGTCAGAACCAACTCGATGGCACCTAACGAAAACATATGAATTAATACGCTTAAAGCAAAAATGATGTTTAAGGGGAAAATGTGAAGAAGCACCCCGACCCCATGGATTTCATAATTGCCCACTGGGGTGTGTAACTTCTGGGTGTCTGGTTTGTCCACGAGTTACTGACTACCCTTTTGGAGGGCTAATGCCTCCATTAACCACTGATCCCAGGGCGGGTCTTTGGTGGCCCTTTTTGCATCTCCTGACTGGGTTCCCCTAAACACAGCTAATGCGAATGTAAACCTGACACAAGCTGGGCCACTTAGATTCTCTTTCTTGGGAATTTGGAATTGGAACTGAGAGCCATTCAGATGATTTCTTTAGAGATATGAGGTGGCCATATTCCACCCAGGGGCCAGGAGAGAAGCAGAGAAAGCCCAGATTACCAAGAGAGAATGAGGCAGCTGTGCCCACAGAAGTAAAGAGAGAGAAAGATGTGGATACAGAACTCTGAGAGCTTTCTTATTTCTGCTTCTAGTACCTTCCTGAGGCCCAGTAGAATCTCTGCTCTGTGGTTCCATGAAATATTCATCTTTTCTCATAATAAAACCTTTTATGCTTAAGCTAGTTTGAATTGGTTTCACTTAATTTGCAGCCAAATGGTCTTTGCAAAGAACACACTTACGACGAATGTTCTTTTGGACTGCAGCAACTTGAGCACATGCATGGAGTCACAAAGAACCCTGTGGAACACAAAGTTTGAAGGAATGTGGTGGCATTTTTTTCAGGCCACAAGGCTGGGTCATATTCTGTACCCAAGGACTTACCCGTTCTCTGCCCCTGGCAGATTTAGCTCACAATCAAAGCATCAGGAATGGTGACATAACAAGAGTGGTTCTCAGCTCTTTACTTTGATGTTCAACCAGTTGCCATCAGGTCAACTCTGACTCATGGTGACCTCATGTGTCAGAGTAGAACTGTGCTCCATAGGGTTTTCAATGGCTGATTTTTCAGAAGTAGTTCACCAGGCCTTCCTTCCGAGGCACCTCTGGGTAGACTCAAATCTCCAGTCTTTCAGGTAGAAGCTGAGTATGTTAACCTTTTGCACCACCCAGGGACTTTGACATTATAGACTTTAATAGAAAGATCTTGGTGTGATGGGAGCCCTGGTGGCACAGTGGTAAAGTGCTAAGTTGCTAACTGAAAGGTCCTTGGTTGGAACCCACCATCTGCTCCATGGGAGAAAGATGTAGCAGTCTGTTTCCGTAAAGATTACAGACTTGGGCACCCTATAGTGCAGTTCTACTCTGTCCTATAGGGTTGCTATGAGTTGGAATGGACTCAGTGGCAATGGGTTTGATGTAATGACCTGACTTTTTTGTTGTGATAAATCACCAAATTGGAAAAGGGGGAACACACACGAAGAACAAGGTAACCAGGCAACAATGGCAGGATTGAGGATTCACAGTGTGGAATGCAGTGCTGCCTTCCAATGTGTACTAATTTAGCAACAAACTGATCGCAGGCATTTTGTGTCTCTCCTATTAACCATACACGTACAGATATGTGCTCTCATGCATTTAAAATGCGGCTCATAGACATGGAAGGCTTTACTTTTTGCTAAATATGGGACTGAGAAATCTGCATATGAACAGCGAAGCAAAATATTTCTGTTTTTAGGATGACTTAACTTTGTTCTCCGCTTTCTATAAACCAATCAATGGAAAACTTTTTTACAACTTTGAGACAGACAGGATTGAAGATGTTTTATGACTTATGCTGTGCTTACAGTGTAAATTGGCTGCCAGATAGCTGCAGGTCACCCCAGGCTTTTAAGTAACTCCAGCCCCATTCACCCTCCCCCAATAGGAGTAAAATATGGAGGAGAAGATCCCTCGCATGTTATGTTGGGCGTATGAGGTTCCATGGCCAAACGATCGCCCGAGAAATATATTGAAAGAGAATTGGAATGAATATGTTTCCTTGGTCATTCGTGGTAAAAAAAAAAAAAAAAAAAAAAAGGATTACTTTGCCAGAAATATGCATTTAAAATCATTTTATATATAATATATAATAAATTACTTGTCATGAAGTGTGAAGAACTACAGGGAGTGCTAAAATGTCGGTGTTTCACAGAGATGAATATTAATGCCGGACACAAGAGTTTGTTTGCCTATATAGTCAAAGCGTGAGATTTCTTGACTTGCGATTAGCTTACGTGGCAAATAATTGATGATTATTTTGCTTTGTTTGAAAAATGATGTTTGGTCTCTTTTGGCTGTTGGATGGAGGCATCCAAATGCCACCATGATAAAGGAACATTATTTTTGGGTTGAGTTAGACTTGGGTTGACTTTTTTGCTTGCTGCTCCCTTTTGGCAAAGTAGCACATTATTTCATCTTAGAAAAATTTTGGCGAGTTTTCCGTCTGTCAGGAATCAAAGCAAATATCTAGTTTTCTCCCTGAGGGTGTTTGGCTGGGGCCAGGTGAAAAGGGAGGGACAGTCACCTCACAGAATGTGGGCATGTCTGAGAGTTTGCTACAACAGGAGACTTGTATTTCAAACAGCTTGCATTAGTGTAGGTCATAAAGTGGGCTGGCAGATTTAATTTTAAATTTGTTTTTCTCTTTTTTTTTGGTGCATTTGAAGAAAAGAATGTTCCATTGGACACCTGATTAAACATAAAATTGCCACTTTCTTAGATTGCCTATTATCAAAGGTAGGTATTATGCTAGCTGTTAATTGTAATTATTTAAGTTATCTAAAGACTCTAGTTTCTCTAATAGTCATGATTCTTAGAATTAGAAGACATAAAGTGACTCATTCCTGTGAAGGCTAGAACAGAACTGTGATAGGGGGTTAGTTAGTTGGGGACAGATTTTCTAAATTATGTGTGTGTGTGTGTGTGTATACACACACATATATAATATTTGCCTTTGTATTTGTAATATTTACTTTTTATATTGAAATTGCTCTAAAATTACAGAAAAAGTTGGAAATAAAGTACAAGAAACTGTCAATGTCCTTCACCCAGATTCCCCCATTGTTGACATTTTACTACTTTATCATTCTCCCTTTCTCTCTCTCTGTCTTACAC
>NW_004443957.1:767399-793628 GCF_000243295.1 Trichechus manatus latirostris | reverse complement strand
ACACACACACACACACACACACACACACACACACACACACACACACACACACACACACACGGTATTGTTTTCTGAATCATTTAAGAGCAAGTTGCCGACAAAATGCCCTATTACCCCTTAATACTTTGGTGCATATTTCTTGTAAATACGGGCTCTCACCTACATAATCACAGTATAAGCTCTTCTTTACAATAAAATTACAGATAATAAGTGTAAAAAATGCTACATTTTGAAAACTACTACTTGGCAGAAGTCAATGTAATGATTGATTCAGATAAGTTTTAAAGGTTCCAACTTGTGAAACTTATGTAGAGTTTACCACAGTTGATGTTGTGGAGGACATATGAGCCAGCAAGGACTAATATACTCTGCTTCTAGATTTTATTTAATGACAACAAAAGTACTCTAATTAAACTATCTATAAATATAATTAAATACAGTTAACTAACTTACAGAATTCATACGATATAACCTACGTTTCTAAAATATTACATATACTAATAATTATAACCTATCAAATTTCCCATGAGCCACTGTATAATATCTTGTTTTTGTTGTTGTTAGTTGCTATCAGGCTAACTCTGACTCATGGCAATATTGCCTGGTCCTGTGCCATCTTCATGATCTTTGATATGTTTGAGCTCATTGTCGAAACTATTGTGTCAATTCATCTCATGGAGGTTTTCCCTAGTTTTTGTTGATCCTCCACTTTACCAAACATGATGTCCTTCTCTAGCAATTGGTCTTTCCTGATGACATGTCAAAAGTAAGCAAGACAAAGTCTCGTCATCCGGGCTTCTAAGGAGCATTCTTGTATTTCTTCTAAGACTCCTTTATTCATTCTTCTGGCAGTCCATGGTATATTTAATGTTCTTCACCAACACCACAATTTGAATGCATTGATTCTTCTTCTGTCTTCCTTTTTCATTGTCCAGCTTTTGCATGAATATGATGTGATTTATTGGGTCAGGTGCACTCTACAATAATACTAAAAGGGACAAAATAAAATATTTTGGTTGAGAGAGACAAAAATTTCCTGCTATTCTGGATATTCCAAATAGACTCAGTGGGAGGTGGATCAACTTGTATTTCCAGATTATGTGGACAAAAGAGGGAATCTAGTGGTTGGTGGTGAGGCCTTTCTTATTGCCAGTAGAGAAAAGAGCTGAGCCAGTGAAGACCCATGATGGAGAACTGTTTGGGAGCTTGTTCCTCACTTTCCAGAACAGAGGGAGTACAGGGTGTGCTCTTGTCAGGAACCTCCTCGTGGGAGCTCTCTTGAACCTCTGACAAGTGGAGGACCAGAGCCTGGGCCAGCTGCTCCACTATCAGGTGGGATGGTTGAATGAAAGGAAGCTCTTGAGCTTCTGTCTGTGTGAGAAGTACCAAGACAAGCTCTGTTCCACTGTAGTGGAGGACCTGCTGACTCAAGATGAAGCAGGCCAGACTGAAGGGACCCTGGGTGTGGACAACTGGTCAATAGTGGGTGCCAGGTGCTATGTGCCTGTACTGTCTCAGCTGATGCTCCTCCTTCCTCTGGAGTGTGGTTGTCTGGAGGATTCCTGATTGTGTTCTCAGATCTCTGCCAGATACCCGATTTAGAAAGTCAAGGATAGAAGAATAATTTTCAGACCCTTCATGTTCCCCCTCAACCAATTTCTGTGCCACGTATGCATTTGTTTTCCTTAAGTTGTTGAGGTATCTCTCTGCTAATAAAACTCTTATCCAATGTCATGCACTCTTCTCTCCTGGGATATAAATCTTTGAGAATACCCAGTGATTTTTTTTTAGGATTTTTCAGAAAATTTTTTCAGCTTCCATTTCATAAGTGTGCAGCTCTTTACATGCATAGGTGATGTTTTCTTCCACTTTGCAGAGATTCTCCTCTATCTTTATGGGGTAAATTCTCTCCCTATTGGACATTAGATACAATTTGTTTCTTTTTCTTGTTGTAGTTCAGGAAAGACTTGAAAGTTTTCTTGACTCAGTGTCTTGATATCATTTTCAAGTGATATGACTATTTTAGCTTTTTCAGTTAATTTCTTGTATAATTGTTTTCTTTTTTCTTCGAGAGTTTGTAAGTAGGTGCTTAACTAACCGAATACATCAACACTCCTTTGGATTCATGGTTTTAGAAGCCTCCATTTTGTGATGCCTTCTATATATCCGATTCTACACTCCCATGATCCGTATTGTCTTCCACAAGAACAGCAGCCCAGTGGTTCTGTAGCAAATATTCATCTAGAGGCTTGATTTGATTCTCTTTATTATTAAGAACTCACTCCATAGGTGTTTAGAGTTTTCTGAGACTTTTTACTCTTTAATAAATTTGCCCACTCTTCCTTTACGTTTTTGAGATTCTCCTGAGAACATCTTTTGCTTGTCTGAAGCTTGGAATTTTCCTTCCAAGCCTGTGTTAGTGCTGTCTGAAGTTTTTGTCCATTTTTTCTGAGAGGTTCTCAATGTTTTGGTTGTAGCTGTTTGATGTTGTACTGCTTTGATGTATCTTCTAAGGCTTAGTCTTGCTTGTAACGTCAGCTAACAACTGAACTTTTTGTAAATAGTTAGATTTCTCTTCTGCCTATGCTCTTCTTTAAGTATCTACTTTAAACCAGATAAACAGTTGTAGATTTCCAGTTCTTTGTTTATGCTCTCCATGTTCATTCTTAAGTTTAGCTTCTATTAGAGTTGATTTAAGGTCTCCAAATTCTCTTTTAATGTGGTGAAACTTCTCAACAATTTGATGTCTCTCCTCCAGAAGGGCAGAAACTCCAATGGCCAATTTTTTGTCTCTCCTTTCATAGTAATAAAAGATTTAATAATAAAACCTTCCACCACAACTATAAAAACCATCATTTACCACAGCATTCCTTATGATGGGGGTCTGGTACTAAGTCACCTAACAGCATTGCCTTGGTCTGGCACAGATCCTCCAAGATCAGTGTCACAGAGCATCAAGGCCATCAGTGGGCCACCCTTGGAGCCTGAGGCCCCTGCTGAGTTGCCTCAGGTTGCCAGTACCTGTTACCACAACAGATGACAGAGCCCCACAGCATTCTGCTCAGAACCTTCCCAGGGCCCTGGAAACCAAGGCAGACCTCGGTGGAAGTGGATGAGGGCACATGAAAAACATGCCTCCCTACCTTCCCCACATTTGACCCATAAAGTCAATCATCATATCATGTGACCCTAGGGATATGGATGAGGCTCTGTAGGTAAGAAGGGATGGTCCATGGTTTCGGCCACCTTAGACCTTTCCTGGCTGCCCAAAGAACTAAGGTGGTAAGTGTCTTTCTGCAACTCTAACCATTCTGGATGGCTGGTTGGGAAGCTCCATGTTGGAGGATTTGCTGACTCCAAACCCTGGCCGCTGATCCTCTTTCTCTTAACTAAACTTCATTCTGTGGCCTTCAAGACCTAATCCAGACAACCACGATCAGAGAAGGCTCAGACTCTCAGAGCCCTCTTTGTTTTATAGCTGGTTGACCTTCAGTGTATATGGGGAAGAGTTATGATGTGACCTACACCGGGCTTCAGCTCACTTCAGTAATTTAGCCTTTAGCAACTAAGGAAGAAATCACTGGAATTTCAAAGGCTTCACATTTCAGGAGTGTGTCTTCTGCATGATCTTTGATTCATTCTCATTTTTCTCCTCTGACTGCTTACACAGGGGCTGCTTTGGCCAAAAGGGCTGGTGGATGATATCTAACTCTTCAGTAACTATCTTTCTCTAAAAAAAAAAAAAAAAAAACAAGCATGACTATTTTTTCAAAAAGATACATGGAGATAAAAACTACAAAAAAAAAAAAAAAAATTAAAATTTTATTTTGGATGCACACACACACACATATATACATCCATATGTATATATTGTCTTAGGCTGGGTTCTCTAGAGGAGCAAAACCGATGAAGTGTATATATAAATATATAGAGAGAGATTGAGTTTAAGGAAATGGCTCACACAATTTTGGAGGCTGACAAATCCTAAATTCATGGGTCAGGCATCAGGCTGGAGGTTTCTGCTGACTCACATAGTTGCAGGGGCTGACAACTCCAAAATCTGTAGGTTAGGTGACAGGCTGCTGGCTCATGGGGTTGCGGGAGCTGGTGAATCCAAAATCTGCTAGTCAGGCAGCTGGCTGAAGGCTTTTCCAAGAACCAGAGGTCAGATCATGAGACAAGTGCAGGATCCAGAGAGAGAGAGAGAGCTTTTCTAGCAGATGCAGGCTACCGCCCCCCCCTCCCAAGGAAACTCCCCTTCCAACTGATTGGCTACTCACATCAGATCACAAAATGGAGAATGATTATATAATATCTGCCAAATATATATATATTAGTAGATGTATATATGGAGCCCTGGTGGCACGGTGGTTAAGAGCTCAGCCTGCTAACCAAAAGTTCGGCAGTTTGAATCTACTAGCCTCTCTTTGGAAACCCTTGGGACAGTTCTAATCTATCGTATAGGATCGCTATGAGTCAGAATCAACTCGAATCAACTCGAAGGCAATGGGTTTGGTTTTATATATATATAAAGCGATTAAGTGCTTGCCTGCCTACTGAAAGGTTAGCAATTTGAACCCACCCAGAGGAACCTCTGAAGACAGGCCTGGTGATCTGCTTCTAAAAGGTCACAGCCTTGAAAACCCTATGGAGCAATGTTCTGCTCTGTACTTATATGGTCGTCCTGAGCCCAAAGAGACTTGAGGGCTAAAAACAATAACAACAACAACTATATATATATATAAATAATATATATATGTTTATTTATGTTACATAAAATTTGCCATTTTTACCATTTTCAAGTATACAATTCCGTGACATTTTTAAGAATATAAGCCTAATAACCACTAATCTCTCTCTGTCTCCATGTATTTGTCTATTGTGGATATTTCATGTGTGAGGTTATACAATATTTATCCCTTTATGTCTGGCTTATTTCACTTAGCATAATGTTTTCAAGGTGTATCCATGCCATAGAATGTATTCAAAATATTATGCCAGAATAATGTTCCATTGTATAAATATATTCTGCTTCTTTTACCCATTCATGTGTTGATGGACACTTCAGTTGTTTCCACACTTTGGCTACTGCGGATAGTGCTGTGATGAACATTGGTGTACAGTGTCTGCTTGAGTCCTTACTTACAATTCTTGTGGGTATATAGCTAGGAGTGGAATTACTGGACCATATGTTAACTCTGTGTTAACTTTTTGAGGAACAACCAAACTGTTTTCCACGGTAGCTGGACCATTTTACACTCCCACCTGTAATGGGCGAGGTTTATAATTTCACCACATCCTCACCAACACCTGTTGTTTTCTGTTTTTCTGATAATAGCCCATGGTAGTAGGTATGAAGGAGTAAATCACTGTGATTTTGATTTACATTTTCTCTAATTTCTAATGTTGTTGAGCATCTTTGCATGTGCTTATTGGCCATTTGTTTATCTTCTTGGGAAAAATGTTTATTCATATCCTTTGCTTAATTTTTGATTTGGATGTGTGTCTTTTCGTTGTCTGGATATTAAACTTTATCAGATATACGGCTACCAAATATTTGCTGCAAAAGAAGGTGGGCTGCAAGTCAGAAGAAAAGACTGGGTTTTTTTCTTCCACTTCTACATTCCAAATTTGGTCTTTCTGTGTATCTCTAAAAGAACGCTAAGAAGCTAACCCTTCTGAAATATGATAGGTTTTGGCTGAAAGAGCTGAAACTCAAGTGGAAGAGTTCAGATTTTTCCTAGTAACAACAGGGGGCAGCAGAGAGTTATTGCAGAGGGAGCATGTGGCAAATAGAGGGAAGATGAAGTAGCTTCCTAGTCACATGGAAGATGGACACAAGGCCTCAGCCAGGAATCAGCAACTAAGGAAAATGGAAGATTATCCAACCTTGAAAATGGGATAGGAAGCGAAGCAGAAGGAAGGAAAACAGAAGAATCAAAGATAGAAAATGGAATCCTTTAAGACAGCACTATACAATAGAAATACGATGGGAGCCATAAATATGAGTCACAAATGTGTTTAAATTTCTAGTAGCCACATTACAAGAAAGTAAAAGAAACAAGTGAAAGTAATTTTAATAATGTATTTTATTTAACCTAAAGTATCTAAATTATTATCATTTCAACATAAAAATTATTAACGAGATATTTTACATGGTCTTCTACATACTAAGTCTTCAAAATCCAGAGTATGTTTTACATTTCCGGCACATCTCAATTGGAAGAAGCCACATTTCAAGTGCACAAAAGCTACACGTGGATAGAGGCTACCGTATTGCACATGGCAGGTCTAAGATAATGCCGTAAAAGAGAAAGAAGAAGACTCAGCGATGGTAGGGAAGGTAAGCAGAGAGTGGGACCTGGAAGCTGGAGTCAGACAGCCCTGACTGGCGGTTTTTAATAAAAAGATAACAGCTTGAAGCTTCATTCTCCTTCCAGGACTTTGCATTTTCTAATTTATTTGAATAAAACTCTTTAAAGTGTGTGGGTAGGGATTATAGAATATAAGAGCTAGCAGCATTCTCAGAGGCTCTATGCTGAATTGCAAGGATTGCAATTTGTTTTCAGCTCCTGAGCAAACTCTGATCAATTGGTTGAAGCCGCCTAGAGCACTGTGTTGAGTAGGATTCTAAGGTTACAGCTTGGCTCAGTAGGAAGGAGCACTACGATTATCTGCCAGGAGTGTAGCACTTATTTGTCATTCCTCAGGTAGTAAAAATATCTAGGTTCTAGAGACCTAAGGGACCGTTTGTGAATTATGGTAGACCTCTGAGCTCAGTTGCTGTGGGCATCAAATGATATAATGCATGTCAAGGGTCTGGCACAGTTATCATTCAACAAATCCTGATTTTCTTCTTGTTTTATGTTTTAAATCAATATTTGTTAAGAGTTCAGCTTTGCTTAGCCTTGTTCTCTACAGTCTGGGGGATATGATATGCAAAACACTGTAGTTACTTGTAAGGAGTCAAGTTAAGAAGAATTATCACACATTAAATAGGGAAGAGTCCATTGTAATTTATATTTCAGTACTTTTCTGTGGTTCTTAATGTCTGTTATTACTAGGAAAAGGAAAAGTAAAGCTGGGGAAGGCTTTGTGGAGGCTGTAGGTCTTAAGTTAAACAGATACGTAATTATGATATTCACAAGGAACAGACAATTTTAAAGGACATAGACTTAAAACTCTCAAATTCATTCCTAAAGTGAACTCTTAGGCCTATCAATTCAAAGCCCACCCACTGATGACCACATTTTTGAGTTAATTGGTGCAATTAATACTGTATCTTACAGTCTGCTATGGGCATTCTTATATCTTGTTTACTAAAGTTGTTAACTCTCAAAAGTTGAAGCAGAAACTTTTTATTGTGTCGTAAAATTATGAATGCTGTGCAAGAGCTGAGTAATGTTTCCAATACAAATTGTCTCTTCTGATAATCTCCTCTTGTTGAGATTTCTTAGAAGGCGAAAAACTGTACTAGAGTAGCAGTTAAGCCATTTCATATTTCACCTGCTTCAATTCCTTTGCCTTTAATTCCAAATCATTTTATTTCCTGAAGCCAAAATGAGTCTTTGACCTTTGCAGTCTTTAATCAGAAGATTCATTATTCCAGAAGCATGCCTAGTTTTATGATTAAAATAAGTCAGGCTGCACACATTTCATTTTCCTGTAAGAACCCAACAGCAGGCAGTAAAGAATCTGTCAATGGTTTGCTTCTTTAACAGATGTAGAGGCCAGCACCTTAGAGCCTGGAGCTGTTATAGGAATTCCAGGCTTAATGGATTTATGCATTAAAGTTTTTTTTTCCTTCTTTCGCATACAGAGGGATTCTAGGGGAACAGTGGAGTCCTGCTGTTATAAACGTTCCTCTTAGAGATTAGTGGCTTTCAATTTTTCAAATTTAAGTCTATTTTACATTGTGACCCAAGCAAAAACATACTTACATAACTAAAACAAAGTTTCATAATCCAACACCTATGTTTACTTCATGTAATGTACTTGATATTTTTCTATTCCTTTATCTTCTAAAACAAAACGAAACAAAAAAAAAAAGTCACTGTCGAGATGATTCTGATTCATGGCGACCTCATAGGTGTCAGAATAGAACTGCCCTCCATAGTTTTCAATGGCCGTGGCCTTTCAGAAGTAGATCACCAGGCCTTTCTTCTGAGGTACCTCTGGGTAGATTCAAACTGCCAACCTTTTGGGTAGTAAGAGCTTAACTGTTTGCACCACCCGGGGACTCCTATGTTCTAATAGGTTCATTTAAAAAATGAAATTGATTTCACAATACAGTAGAATTGTGGCCTGAAGTCTGAAAATGCTGCTCTAGATGAACCCTTATGGTCCCATTCAGAGGTAATGGCATTCAAAAGATGCTTAGTCATTGTGTTAGATAGGAGAAACACAGGTCAAAAGTTGGAATTCTCCACTAGTTGTCAGTGGGGGTGTGGACAGAGCATAAGAAGGAGAGTCAATATAGGAAAGTTAGTTGCTCCAAATTTTCAAACCTTTGACCATGCTGCATATTTTAGTTTCCTAAAGGTCAAGAAGAGTCTCCACTGAAGATATCTGTTTCAAAAGATTCCACGCAATATGTTAGGCTTATTTAAAAATTATGTTTCCTAAATCAGCTGATTTTTATGTATTACTAAAAGAAAAAAAAACCAACAAAACAGCATATACAGTGTGAATCTGTTTTGTACAAAATACATACATATATGTATAGAAAAGTATTTGGATACTTTGAATATATATGTGTAGATATGTGTGTGTATATATATGTTTATATGTGTGTGTATATGAACATGTTGTTGTTGTTAGGTGCCATTGAGTCGGTTCCGACTAATAGCGACCCTATGCACAACAGAATGAAACACTGCCGGGTCCTGCGTCGTTCTCACAATTGTTGCTATGATTGAGCCCATTGTTGCAGCTGCTGTGTCAGTCCATCTCATTGAGAGTCTTCCTCTTTTTTGCTGACCCTCTACTTTACCAATCACGATGTCCTTCTCCAGGGACTGATCCCCCCTGACAACATGTCCAAAGTATGAGACATAGTCTCGCCATTCTTGCTTCTAAGGAGCATTCTGGTTGTACTTCTTCCAAGACAGATTTGTTCATTCTTTTGGCAGTCCATGGTATATTCAATATTCTTCACCAACACCACAATGCAAAGGCGTCAATTCTTCTTCAGTCTTCCTTATTTGTTGTCCAGCTTTCGCCCACATATGAGGCGATTGAAAACACCATGGCTTGGGTCAGGCCCACCTTAGTCCTCAAGATGACATCTTTGCTTTTCAACACTTTAAAGAAGTCTTTTGCAGCAGATTTGCCCAATGCAATGTGTCATTTGATTCTTGACTGCTGCTTCCATGGGTGTTGATTGTGGATCCAATGAAAAATGGAATCCTTGACCACCTCAATCTTTTTTCCATTTATCATGATGTTGCTTATTAGTCCAGTTGTGAGAATTTTTGCTTTATGTTGAGGTGTAATCCATACTGAAGGCTGTGGTCTTTGATCTTCATCAGTGAGTGCTTCCAGTCCTCTTCACTTTCAGCAAGCAAGGCTGTGTCATCTGCATAATGCTGGTTGTTAATGAGTCTTCCTCCAATTCTGATCCCTGCTCATCTTATGTGAGTACATATGTGTGCATATGTGTATATATGTGTGTGTATACACACACGTATGTATATGCATATATGCAGACATATATGTAGTTGTTAGTTGCTGTTGAGTTGGCTCTGATTCATGTTAACCCCATGCACAACAGTGGAACACTGCCTGGTCCTGCGCTATATTCATGATTATAGCACTATATCAGAGAATATTCTGTTGTGATCCACAGGTTTTCACTGGCTAATTTTTAGAAGTAGATTTACAGATTTCAGTGGCGCTTCCAGACTAAAACATACTAAGCCTTTATTCCTAGTATGTTTTAGTCTGAAACTCCACTGAAATCTGTCCACCACGGGTGACCCTTTTGGTATTTGAAATACCAGTGGCATAAGCTTCTAGCATCACAGTGATAGGCCAGTCACCACAGTCTGACAAACTGACAGATAGGTAGTGGACGTGTGTATGTGTGTGGATGGTGGGATATAGACTTCATTATTGCCTTACTTTTTTCCTATTTTTTAAGATAAGAAAAAAAAATTTAACTACAGATATTTATATATTACTTTAACTCAACAAATAAATTAACCTCTTAGCATCCTCCAACATTCCACAGGAAAACATGAAAGAGGCCTAAACTGTCTAGATGGTGATACTGATCTGCCTTTCCAGAGAATACAGCAAAGCACAGTGAAAAGAAGAAGTAAGTTCTCATCTTGGTTCTGAATCTAACCTGTTGGGGGTTTTGTAAATACGGGCCTCACCCCATCTCCAGCCTTGCTTATTGATCCTATAAGACTCTTCTTTTCCTGTCAGTCTCATGGTGACCACCAGCAAAATGGGTGTCCAGCCTTGGGCATTTTACCTTTAGTCATGGGCTTTGGTGAAGCTAAGTGGCATGTGTGGGGTCAAATCTTGACCTTTAACTCATGAACCCCTTGAACTACTGATGGAATTAACAGCACATATGCAATTTATGAGTTTGGAGAATCAGCTCTGTGTACGCATTTACACAGATCAGATCACTAATCTTCACTCTTCTTACTTGAAATTCATTTTAGTGTTAGATCCGGAAAGTTGTACAGTGGGACCGCTCAACACAAAATATCAAGGGGTTTGAGTAGATGATTATAATCTGCAAACTAGGCTTAGTTGAATTTTAATATGTCTCAGAACAAACCTAATCTACTTTTCCCTGTAGTTTTATATGTAGCATCTTACAACATCAGCTTCAGATGATTGGCAGGGCAAGCAGCTGCTAATATATTCCTGTCATGCCACTGTCTATTCAGGGAGTCTTTAACACACAGCTGTTAGACACAATACAAGTTAATGCCTCTGTTGAAGCCACTAGACTGTGACTTGACAGTATCTACCCAGGGAATGTTTTAGGCTATGCTGTTAATGTGATGCACCATATAGATTCCTTGGGTGTAGTCAGGGCTTATTATGCCAATTTGTATATAGGAATCGCATAACAAACAGATCTGTGTAAGCAGAGTAACAACAGGTGCTAATGTTTCCCAGGGACTTTGCTGAGTGCAAGTAGTTGGTGGTTGAGTAGGACACAATTGGACAGTTGCAGTGTGTAGAACTGAAATAACCTGCACCTTTTCCCAGGCTGCCTTAAATGACAAGTATATATGAATCTCTCAGCCCTGAGTTCCTGAAGCACTCCACATCTCTGTGTAATGTTATTGTATGCTATCACTCTTCTTGTTTGTGCTAAGATGGCAACTATTTTTTCAATGCCAATTACTGGGCATCTTTATGACTGTTCCCAGTGGTATGCCTTGCACAGACTTGAGGTTCTTTAAGAAGCTGTTGATGATTCTGTTTGTGCTCTGTGTAAGGCCCTCTCCTCTGGAGAAAAAGTCTCAAATCTGAGTTGCCAGAGCCCATTGGCAAACTCCCCTTTCACCCTTTGCAGTGGCACCACTGAGCCTACTTATAAAACCCCGCCAAAATCAAACCAGTTTCTATAGAATCGATTATGACCCCGTGTTTGTTAGAGTAGAACTATACCCCATAGGATTTTCAATGGCTGTGACCTTTTGGAAGTAGATCACCAAGCCTTTCTTCTGAGATGCCTCTAGGTGAATTTGAACCTCCTTTCAGTTAGTAGCTGAGTGCTTAACTGTTTGTGTCACTAATAAACAAATTGACTTATTTATTTTCCTTCTCAGTTTTGGAATTTATAGCAAAAATATACTTAATACAATCATCGAATATAAATTAGAATGCAAAGATTATAATCAGAGAAATATAAGTTAAGGTAAGAATTTAAAATCGTGAAGAGTATTTTATTTCCCAGGGATCTCTAACCTCCCTGGTTTTGAACCACTTTAGTATCTAATAATAGCTAGAGAGGCATATGTTGTCATTAGGTGCCGTCAAGTCAGTTCTGACTTACAGTGACTACGTACAACAGAATAAAACACTGCCCAGTTCTGTGCCATCCTCACAATCATTGTTATGTTTGAGCCCATTGTTGCAGCCACTGTGTCAATCCATCTCATTAAGGATCTTCCTTTTTTTAGCTGACCCTCTACTTTGCCAAGCATGTTGTCCTTCTCATACATGTGTATATACCTACACAAGTGTGCATACACTGTAATTGTTGCCTACAACTTCAGGGGCTTCTTGAACTCTCAGAAGCCCAACTACAAACCAAGAGATGTCCCTTGGACCCATGGTTATGGCCTTTGTTTAATACTTTCTTTCGTTTGCAGGATATTAGCTGAGTTAAGAAGGAGATTTGTTACATGGTATATGTGTCCCTGTCAGATCCATTTCCTAGGCTGAGGGGTTACTGGTCCTAAAGAGACCTGGAAACAAAACAAAACAAAAACAAACAGTTACTCTTGAGTTGACTCCAATTCATGGCGGCCCCATGCGTGTCAGAATAGAACTGTGCTCCATATGGTTTTCAATGGCTGAGTTTTTGGAAGAAGATCTCCAGGACTTCCTTCCAAGGAGCTTCTGGGTGGACTTGAACTTCCAACCTTTTGGTTAGCAGCCCAGTATGTTAACCATTTACACCACCCAGGAACTCCGAAGAGAGCTGAACTTACATGTAAGGAACATTTACAGTGATCCAGGTCCAGCTCCAAGGTGAATACATTTTATTTCCTAAATTTTAGGCAAATACCATAATTATGGGCCTTGATGATTTATTTGCTGAATTGAGGCAGTGGCGCGCTTCACTTTTGAACCACAACAGGGGTGATGAGTAGCTATAAAGAACTGAGTATTTACAGACTATTGTAGACTTTCTTTGTCCTGTCACTCAATACTCACCAGGTTGAGCTTTTTTCTCCTTCATTATTTCTGATTTCTCTAAACCACTTTAAAAACATTTCAGTTTCATGACCTCCAAAACGCAACCTCACACATTTAGCGTGAGAGAAAGCCTTTCTTAGGTGGACTAAAGAGAAACTTTCTAATCTCTCCTCATTCCCTACATATGAGTAAAGCAGAGAGTAGAGTGAGAGGCATTGAGATGGTGGAGAGGTCACAGGCTTTAAAGTTAGAATTAGTTTTAAGACCCAACCTCACCGCTTACTAGCCTTGTGACCGTGGTCAATGTCATGGAACCTCTTTGAACCTTCATTTCTTCATATGATAATTGGGAGATCATGAAATAATACAGGTGAATGAACACATAGTTATTGTTCAATGTATAATAGCTTCCTGGCCTTCCTATTCTTTCTTATCTTTTCTCTTTTGAAGGCTTAGGGCAATTCGCCCATGTTTGGAGAAAATAATTTGTTCATTTGTTTATTCATTTATTCAATTCTATAAACAGCCTTTGAATACTTACATTGTATTAGGAACTAAACAGAAGTGAGATGTTATGGTCCCTGCTCTTAAAAAAAGGACAGCTTGGGGACATATTCACAAATAACTAATTAACGTGTGATTCTTGCCATAAGTTTCCAGAGTTGGATTTGCTAATTAAGCCCAGTCCCTTTTGGAAGGTCCTTACTACATTTTTATAGCTAGAGTTTAAGACAAAATGAACAAGGGAGCTTTTAAATTGCATCTCATTCCTATCATGTAGAATGGGAAAATGCATTAACAAACCCATAATGACCAGACTGGAAGGCTTGAGGCAAGGAGGTGGCTGCATCATGCTAAATAATCAATCAATCTGACTAAAATGACAAGCTAATCAGTAAAAATGCCAACTAATTGATTTAGCTTACTCACTGGATCTAGAGAATTGCTAAATGGAGTTTCCATTATTGGTGTTAAAGGCTACTTAATATCTTAAAAAATGCACATGTATGGCAAGAACTCTTAATGAAAATAGTAACCATTGGTAGCTTTGGGTCTTAAAAGTTCTGTTTACAAAGACATCCTTTTTGTTCAAGTGGCTCTATGGTAAGCATTTAGATATAAGCGCAAGAATGTTAATTTAGAATTTAGGGATTCTTTTAGTCTGTCTTGGTTTCTTTAGGTATCTATCTTCAAAGAAGTTATGTATGTTCAAGACAGAGTAGAATACATTATTTTCAAAGACTAATTGCCACTGTACGTATTATTTTTCTTAAAAATAAGACTCAGAAGTAAGATTCTTCTATTTTCAAATGTTAATAAACTTACTTCATACTTCTTGCCTTGGAAATGAGAAAATTATAGAAATCCTCAGGAGTTGCCCCAGAGAACATGAAGTTTAAAATGTCAATGAAAATTAATGGAGATGGTTTGTTTTTTAATTGTGGTAAGGCAAAAATATCTGTTATCTCAAAGAAGAAAGAAAACCCGTCTAGATTTTGGAGTTCAGAAGTTCTCAGAGAAATTGTGAAGGTTGAAAAGAGTTTCGTTAATTTTACTAAAACTTTCTGAAATAGAGGATAAGATTCAACTTCTTTTCCCTAAAAATTACATCTGTAAAAAGTAAGTTCCTAATATCAAGACACCGTATTTATTTTGTGTCATAACATGGCTATAACATATCAGCAGTTTTTTTTAATTAGATATAGAAAGGGAAGAAAGATACAGAAAAGAGAAAAAATTAGACCTTCAAGAATTTGTGATCATTTTTGAGCTCTAGAAAAAATGCTTTTCTTTTTCCTAGTTTCTAGTTTAAGGAGCAATGGTGGTGCAAACGGTTAAATATTGCACTGTTAACTCAAAGGTTGGAGGTTTGAATCCAGCCAAGTGGCTCTGCGGGAGAAAGACCTGGCAATTTTCTTCCATAAAGATTACAGCCAAGAAAACTCAATGCAACAGTTCTAGTGTCCCATACAGTCACATGGGGTCACTGTGAGTTGAAAACAACTGGATGGCACCCAACAATAGTTTCTAGTTTATTCCTTTTTTCATACTAACCCATGCTGTTTTTTTCTTCAGTGACTGCTCTTTAGGATGAAGTCTCAAAGCTCAGTTCTGGGAATCCTTTTCTTACTAATGCTCTGTAGGGTTCCGGCTATGCCCCTCCCCAGAACCTTGTTTTTTCCTCTCAGATAATAGAATTCTTTGTAATCTAGGAAAACATATCATGTTCTTTAATAAAAAGACAGAACTTGTATACCTGGCAAGAGAAGGCAATTTAAAATTCTAAGAAGATTTTCCTCATGAGGCCAATTTGGGAGTGGACATTTATGCTAAATACATAGAGTTGGCATCGCCAGTAACCGTGATAGAGCTCGCCTGCTGATGTTGAACAAAAGATATTCTGGTCACTATCCATCTATCTTCCCTGTTTAGCAAAAACACCCAATACTTCTGTAGTAATAAGATTTGAAGCGCTATGCTAGAGAAAGTAATTTTGCCTCCATGGAGAGGCTGACTGAGTGATTCACAGTAATTCCAACCTAAAGTTTCTATGAGGTTAAAGGATGTTGATAAATACATATAATATCCAAACACAAAATACCCAATGCAGCAAAGTGTGTGGCTCCTTTTTGGCAACTGAATTAAAATGGTCCTTCTCTATTTACTGCCTGCAAATCTTTCATGATAGACTTCAAACAATCTTTCCAGCAATAACACATTCCACTACTCTTCACATACCTGATAGGCCATCCACACTGGAAAACTGTGTGGAAAAACAAATAAAGAAATAAATGATGCAAGATTTTCCAGTCCTCTGCCTCATATTTTCTCACCTCATATCTTCTCATGACAATTTTTTTGCCAATTCTTTATGATCTAACTCATATGATACCTTGTAATACTGGACTGGTCTAAGATTTAACAGGATTTCTTCTTTTCTAGAGGGGCTGGAGGTCCCAATGTCATGAGACCCCTCCTCCTGGCTATGGTTGAGTGCTCTAAGGTAGACACTGGTTCCAAACAGCTCAATCAGATTCTTTCAATAAAGTATTGACACTTGAACGGAGAGACCCAGGGCTCTGTGAGCAGAGTCAGCTTCCCAACAAAACCCATTGCCATGGAGTTGATTTTGACTCATAGCAACCCTGTAGGACTGGGTAAAACTGTCCCATAAGGTTTCCAAGGCTGAAATCTTTCCTGAAGCAGACTGCCACATCTTTCTCCTGCCAAGTGGCTGGTGGGTTTGAACCACTGAACTTTTCGTTAGCAGCCAAGTGCTTAACCCCTGCAACAGAGTCAGCTCAGTAGCTAATATTTTGGTTGTGTCTACCTTATGAAAATGTCCCCTCTGTTTTACTGTTATTGGCAAAATTATTTTGCCTATAACACCTTAAACTTTCTGTGGGCAGGGACAGAGTTTTGTTCATTATTTTAAAATATCTTCATGGCAGTAGCATGGTGTCTTGCATGTATCTATTCAAATCACACTCTTTGAATCTAATGAAATGTTCCTAGAAACAGGTGTGCAATTTTGTTCATACTTTTCTAATATTCTGGGATGCAGTACTAAAAATGATCTAGGGTAGATCTGGCCCATTAGATTGAATCTATGTATACTGTTAAAATACACATGTAAAATTTTGGTGTCAGAAATGATCACTTAAATTCATTGGACTCTAATATTTTCAACAGACAACACAGTAATCACAAAACATTCCCTAATACTTCAGTTAATATTTCCCTAGATTCAACATACATGTATATACATGATATAATATTTCTCTATCTCTTCTTGATTGGAGGCTTTTGGCATATACTTTACTATAGATGCATGTATTTTTTTTATATATACATGTGTATACATATATATATACATGCACATATATGTATATATATACACATATACATATATATACACACATATACATATGATATATATCATATTCATGTTAGAGTTGAATTATGGTATTGGTGAAGAATATTGAATACACCATGGACTGACAGAAGAATGAACAAATCTGTCTTGGAAGAAGTACAGCCAGAATGCTCATTAGAAGCTAGGATGGTGAGACTTCATCCCATGCACTTTGGACATGTTATCAGGAGGAATCAGTCCCTGTAGAAGGACATCATGCTTCGTAAAGAAGAGTGTCAGAAAAAAAGAGGAAGACCCTCTACGAGATGGATTGAATGACATAGTGGCTGTAACAATGGGCTCAAACATAGCAACGATTGTGAGAATGGTGCAGGACCAGGCAGTGTTTCGTTCTGTTGTACACAGGGTCACTATGAGTCAAAACTGACTCCACAGCACCTAACAACAATAACACACACACACCCATACACACATATGTACATTTACATATACACAAATATATGTATTCCATGCTGTGTTTAATACCTGAATGAGTGAAATGATGGTCCCAGGATAATCTCTACTGAATGATTTTGGAAGCCACTGAGAAATCTCTCACTTCTGGTTTCTTCCACCAGGTCGCCTATCCACATAGTGAGCTACAGCTCTCTTCTCTATTATACATGTTCCTCTTTCCTATGCTCTCTCCACTCAGTTGACATTTTCTCTTTGCAAATTAAAGGCCATTGTCCTGCATACTCTGGAAACATCAGATCTTATAACTAACCTCTCTTAATAAACTCATTAAACTATTTACAGAATGTTCATAGTGATGCAGCATGGTTTGGTCAAGAGGAAAGACTGTAGGTCTAAGAGCCAAAATCCTATACTCCATCTAACCCAGGTTCTACATGAACCAGCCCTCAACCTGGGGCAAGTCATATAATCTGACTGGGGCTCAGAGTCCTCTTCTGTAATTTGGAGACAACAATAATAATCAATCTCTTAGTCCCTAATGGGATCTTGTGAGGAGCAAATAAAACAAAGTTTGTGGAACGTTTTGTAACCTCTAAAGTACTTTGTAAATCAAAAGGTTTACTCAGATATTGTGTGGCAGAAGTAATAGTACTACTACTAGCAGTAAGTAGTAAAGAGAAGAAAATCTAGACTATAAATTGAATTTCAAAGAATCTAAAGATAAAAATATATATAATACAATGGGATAAAGAAACATTTTGTTTCATCTGCATTTGTTTTAGAGAAGAAACTCCCTATGCTTGGGAAAACTCCCTGTTAAATACTTGGGTAACAGAGGGGACCCTACAGGATCTGGGTGTGTTTAGAGTTGATCAGCACATGTAGTGGGAAACATCTCTGCAATTACTTCAGAGGAAGGATGGGTGATGAGAGAGGAAGGGAAAGCTGGCAGGTATGGAGTCAGAGAGGAGTCCCTGGGTGGTACAAACAGTTAACGTGCTTGGCTCCTAAATGAAAAATTAAAGGCTCAAGTCCACCCAGAGGCTCCTTGGAAGAAAGTCCTGGTGGTCTACTTCTGAAAAATCAGCCATTGAAAACCGAGTGGAGCATATTTCTACACTGGCACACATGGGGTCACTACGAGTTTGTGTCGACTTGAGAGTAGCTGGTGTATCATGGAGCCAGCAAGATGGCAGAAGGCTGGTTTGAGCCCTTCCTGTGAATCCCAACATCATCAATGCATCCCAAACCACTTTTTATGGAACTGGTGAAGGTGAACACAACCTACCCAGTGATCCATTCATGCTGAAACAGAAGCTGGATGTGTGTGGTACAGGAGCAATGGATGGAGTGGAGACAAGCATGTGCAACTGAGCCAGAGGAGCTCATTGAAAGAGTGGAGAGCTGTGACAGTCACTGTAACTGAAATTCAGGTCAACTCTCCTCAGTTTACTTAAGAGCAACTAACACCAGGCTTACGCCGCAAACCAAAATTGCTATCTTCGCACCCACACTGGTTCCCACTTCTACCGGTGCCACTACTGCGTTTTACATTTTTTCCTTCTCTTGCCTCATATCTATCAGTGCCCAAGCCCTGGAAAAATTTTTTATTCTGCTATCAACAGAAGTTATACATAATATGTACAAGTCAGTCATTTCTAACCTAAACATTTTTTTTCCTTCCAATTTAAATTGGTTGTAGGGGGAGCCTGGGCCACATTGAACATTTGGAATTATTAAGTACAACCCAGTAATGACCTTACTAGCACCCCAGCTGTTATAAAATATTGTTATCATTTCATGCAGAATTATAGATACCCCGTCCACTGTTGTTTAGGTCAAACAGTCTCATTTTAAGGGCCAGCCATTAGTTCTGCCTCCAGGGAAGGGTTTTGTTTTATTTACACATTCTAATATGAACTGGTACAGGGTAAGGGTGATTAATGATGGAGTTTCCAGGGCACAGGGATCCCTAGCAGAATAATCTGAGTGCTGCACAGGGGTTCAACATCCTCTCAGGATTGTTTGTAAACTAAACAACAACCTTGACATTCGTGAGTGATTGGATCTTTTTGTTGTTTTCTCTGGTAGGAGATATTCTACTTGTCATCAGGGGCTCTACTTACTCTTTTTGTTATAATCAGTCTACCCAGAGAAGGGGGAGGATTAGTCAGGAGGATCTGAAATGGTTAACAACGGCTAAGACAAAAGGTAGCAATACCATGGAAACCTGTTTCCAGGTCTTGCCCACCTGTTGTTGTTAGGTACCACTGAGTTGACTTTGACTCATAGTGACTCCATGTGACACAGTAGAACTATCCAGAGGATTTTCTATGCTGTAATCTTTACAGAAGCAGATTTCCAGGTCTTTCTCCTGTGGAGCTGATGGGTGGGTTCGAACCGCCAACCTTTTGATTAGCAGATGAGTGTTTAGCTGTTGTGCCGCCAGGGCTCCTTTCCCTGCCTTTAAAATATTTCCAAGGGAATTTGTCATTGAGATATTGATGACTCTCCCACACCTTCTTGTTATTTAGAACACTTAAAGCTGTCCCGCTATTAATTCAATTTATTTGTTCTCTTATCAGTATGTGCTAAGAAATGAATTTGATAGATATAGACTGACTCCATTTTTCTGCCCAGATTCATGTTGGGTTTATATTGTATACTTTAGATATTTATAATAATAGAATTAATTATAAGGTTGATAGAGGTGGAGTCCCTGGGTGGTACAAACAGTTAATGTTCTTGTCTGCTAACTCTAAGGTTGGAGGTTCAAGTCTACTCCAAGGCACCTCAGAAGAAAGGCCAGGTGATCTACTTCTGGAAAATCAGCCATCTGAAACCCTGCAGAGCACATATCTACTCTGACACACGTGGGATCACCATGAGTTGGAACCTACTCGAAGGCAACTGATGTTTTGGAGGTGTTATAAGAGGGAAAGCAGTGGAATGGAGTGTAGAAAATAGTAAGAAGAGGAATAAATAAGGGAGCTTACCTATTGTTATTAGTTGCCAATGAGTCAGCGCCAACTCATGGTGACCTTATGCATAACAGAACAACATTTTCCCTGGTCCTGTGCCATCTTTATGATTGTTGGTATACTTGAGTCCATTGTTGTGGCCATTGTGTCATTCCGTCTCATTGAGGGTTTCTCTTTTTTTGCCAACTCTCTGCTTTACCAAACAAGATGGCCTTTTCTAGTGTTTGGTCTTTCCTGATGATGTGTCCAAAGTAAGTGAGCCAAAGTCTTGCCATCCCTGCTTCTAAGGAGCTTACTGAGTACAGAGACAATAAAAAGTCCCAAACCTATGTTAAGAAGTAGCACCAAGGGGAAACCAGATTGGGCAGGGATTCTAAGTCAGGTTCTTCAGCCTACTGGGATAGAACCAGAGCTGTTGCTGAAGGACAGAATCAGATATCAAGTGGACACGTGGAGCTGGGTGAAGATTGGTTGGAGTCAGACCATGGGGTAGGGGTAGGCAAGGGGGCAGAGGATGGGCTGACAGGGATGTGAATCCAAGGTAGGTCTGAGATGTATAATCACATCTTGAGGAGGGGATCAGAGGGCATGATTATCTTAGCTGAAGGGTCAAACCAAACTCAGACCCAGGCCTGTATCCATGCAGGGACAACGGGAGGCTCTTGACTTTGCAGATCCAAAGGGCAAGGAATCGATGGAGGATCAGGAAGGCAGATGGGCAGCTTGAGAAGGTAGAAGTGCATTTTCATTGAAACAGTAGCCTGGTTTACAGAGATGCCAAGCAGAGTCTCAGGCAAGAGCCTGTTAGTGAAGAACTGAAGTGCCTTCTACTAAGTTGCTAAACTTCTGCAATTTTGCCTCTTGGTTTACTTGTCTCCCTTGTTGTTGTGTCCTGTTGAGTCAATTCCAACTCATAGTGACCCTATAGGACAGAGCAGAACTGCCCCATAGTGTTCCCAAGGCTATAATCTTTATGGGAGCAGATCGCCAGGTCTTCTCTCTCTCTGGGCTGCTGGTGGGTTCAAACCGCAGACCTTTCATTAGCAGCTGAGCGCTAAACTGTTACATCACCAGGACTCCTTTGTTTCCCAAAGACAGGGCTATATCTCATTCCCCTTTGTGTCTCCACTCCCCTGGCACAGCTCCTGGCACAGGTTAGTATTTATCGTTGTTAGCTGTCATCTAGTCAGCTCCAACTCACGGCAACCTTATGTATAACAGAATGAAGTGTTACCTGATCCTGCACCCTCTTCACTATCATTGATGTGCTTGAGCTCATTGTTGTGGCCACTGTGTATGTTGAGTCCTTCCAACCTAGGGGGCTCATCTTCCAGCATTTTACCCACAACGTTCTGTTGTGATCCATAATGTTTTCATTGCCTGACTTTTAGAAGTAGATCACCAGGGCTTTCTTAGTCTGTCTTAGTCTGGAAGCTCCATTGAAATATGTCCACCCTGGATGATGATGCTGGTATTGTAATATCAGTGGCATAGCTGCCAGCATCATAGCAACATGAAGCCATTGAAGCCACTGCAGTATGACAAACTGACTGGTGGGCGGTGGAGAAGAATAAACTTATCCAATCAAGGGCTGATTCAGAAACAGCAAACCAGGATCTTACAGAAGCAGAGGCCCCAAATCAGGGGAAGAGCAGTGGCAAAATTCACTCAGTCCCAGCATGTGCATAATTGTCCTTGGTTTTGTGTCACCTTGTAGGGTCAAGATTGGTCCTAGCATCTGGGGTATGACCATACTTATAGATATGTGGTGAAGAACCTGTGTCCCCTCAAAATACATGTTTTAAATTGTAACCCCTATACTTGTAGATGTAACTCCATTTGGGAATAGGGTTTTCATTGTTATGTTAATGAGGCCACGCCCATGTAGGGTATGACTTAAACCAATCACTTTCAAGATACAAGAGGAACAGATTAGGCACAAAACAAGGAAGCACAGATGGGGGAAGATAGATGCCAGGCACATGAAGATCTCCAAGAAACCGAGAAACAGAAGCTGAAACAAGACCTTCCCCAGAGTTGACAGAGTGAGAAATCCTTCCCCTCCAGCTGATGCCCTGAATTCCAACTTCTAGCCTCCTGAACTGTGAGACAATAAATTTGTTTGTTAAAGCCACGCACTTGTGGTATTTATGTTACAGCAGCACTAAGAAACTACAACAAACCTCTTACTGTCGAGTTTGAAGAGCTATAGCATTAGAAATTTGATGAGTATTTATAAGGATTTTCTTTGGGGGTAAATACCTTAGAGGAGAAAAAAAGAAGAAAATATGATTGTGTCAGTTACCTCTTGCTGCATAGCAAACTATCCCAAGAGTTAGTGGCTTAAAAGAACAAACATTTATTTCCTATTTATTCTGTGGGTTTTCCCAGTGGTTCTTCTAGTCTGGCATGGTCCAGCGGGTGCTAGATGGTCTGTAATGGCCTCACCTACACGTGTGGTGTTGGCAGTCTGTTTGGTCTGGGAGAGGAGTCTCAGCTGGGACAGCTAGCTACCTTTCAGCAGGCTAGCTTGGACTTTTTTACATGGAAATATCAAGGTTCCAAGGCTAGACTTGCATTTGTTACTGTTTCACCAGCCAAAGCAAGTTACACAGCCAAGTCCAGATTCAAGGGAAAGAGAGATAGAGTTCAAGTCGTAATGGAAAATGCAAAATGGAACTGCAAAAATACTTTGCTAAGAAGTGTGCACTCAGGGATGGGAAGCATAGTCGAATTTTGCGATCTAGCATGATAATTTTCTAGGTATTGTTTATATTCCAGTTTTACAGTTTTGTAGGGAACAGAAGAAAAAGAAGAAAAGAGCACAGAATAGGACAGAATAAATCAAAGAAAGGATTCTTTCCATAGGAGGTGAATTAATAATATGAAGAGAATGTGTTTCCTGTAATGACACAGGTGTGGCTTTTGGATCTCAGCTTGGCTAAGATTTGTGTTAATCTGTTAGATGTTTCTGGGATTTTGGACATATTACCTGGTGTCTTTCTGCCAGCTCTCTCAATGGTATAGTTATTTTTGCCCCTTTCTATTCTTTGGAATTGAGTCAGTAACTCCTGCCCACACTCAAACCAAATCTAAGTCCGAACCAAACCATGTGCCGTCAAATTGATTCTGCCTTACGGTAACCCCATGTGTGCAGACTAGGGTTTTCAAAAGCTCAGCGCTCCATAGAGTGTTCAAAGGTTGTGACCTTTCAAAAGCGGATCACCAGGCCTTTCTTCCAAGGCTCCTCTAGGTGGGTTTGAACTGCTAGACCTTTTGGTTAATAGTCTGGAGCTTAACATTTTGTGCTACCTGTGGACCTTGTGCACACTCAAGGGAAGGGCAATTAAGCTCAACTTCCTGGGAATGGTAGATTTGTCCCCCCCCCTTTTGTTTTTAATATTTCTGAATTCTTAGTAATGTCCTCCTTTTTGTTCTGAATATTAATTTTTTGTGCTTTCTCTCTTTTTCCTTAATTACTCCTGTTTGGGCTTATCAATTTTATAAACATTTTTAAATGAACTGCTTTTAGGTGTTTTTCTATTTCTATTTATTTTCTTTATCCTAAATTTCTTGCTTTTAATTTGCTGTTTATTTTGTAGCGTTTTGATTTATGTTATTAGAGCATTGGTTTTTAGGTCTGTCTTTTTTTGCTAATATATTTATTCAAGGGTAAAATTTGTCCACTAAGCATGGATTTAGCTGCAGCCTGCAAGTTTCGGCATACCTTATTTGCATTAGTATTTAGTTTAAAATACTTTCCAATTTTTATTGTGATTTTTTTTTGACCCATAGATTATGATGTTAGTTTCTAAATATTTGGAGATTTTCTAGTTATATTTTTGTTGTTGTTTTTTAGCTTATTCCATTATTGTTGGAAAACTTAAATCTGTGTGATTTCAATACTTTGAAATATTTTGAGAATTCTTCATCTTATGGTCAATTTCAGTAAATGTTCCATGTGTGCATTAAAAGAAGATGTATTTCACGGCTATTGCTTATTTGTTCTATATATGTAAATCATGTCCAGTTAATTGTTTTGTTCAAATCTGTGTCAATTCTGATTTCTTGTCTATTTTTCTACAGTTCCTGGGAGAGGTGTGCTAAAATCTGTCTGTAAATATGGATTTATCTAGTTCTCCTTTTATTATTGTCATTTTTGACTTTATGAATTTTTAGGCTGTGTTATTAGATGAATATGACTTTCAGATAATATATATACCTTCTTTTAGAATTGATCCTTTTAACATTACAAAAGTTCCTTTTTACACCCATTTGGAAACCCTGGTGGTGTAGTGGTTAAGAGGTATGGCTGCTAACCAAAAGGCTGGCAGTTTGAATCCACCAGGCAGTCCTTGGAAACTCTATGAGGCAGTTCTGCTCTGTCCTATAGTGTCGCTGTGAGTCTGAAGTGATTTGATGACAACGGGTTTGGGTTTTTTTATCCTTTTTTTCTTAAAGTGTACTTTGTCTGATACTAGTAGGCCCACACCAGCATCCTTTGGTTAGTGTTTGTACAATATACAAAATATTTATTTATTTTTTTTAACTTTCAAATTTTCTGTATCTCTATAGTTGAGGTGTATTTCTTGTAAGGAGCATATGGTGGGATTTTGCTGTTGCTGCTGCTGTTGCTTCTTTTTAAATCCAGTCTGACAATTTTTGTCTTTTAATTGCAATACTTAAACCATTTACATTAATTATAGTTACTGATGTATTTGGCTTTACATCTACCATATCACTATTTCTTTTCTATTTGTCTTATATATTTTTTGTTCTTTTTCTCTTTCTTTCTTGACTTTTTAAAGATTAATCAAATTATTTTTTATTATTCTATTTTTTCCTTTATACTTCCAGTGGTTACTGTAGAAATTTAAGTATACACTTCCTCAAGGATTTTTAGTCCTGTTTGGGCCTACATTTAATGTACTCATAAGTAGGGTGGGGTGATCATTTAATTTGTTGTTTCAACCAGTAGCAAAAGAAGACACTATTCATTCTTGAGTATGAAAGGGAGTGCTATTCATAATCATGCTGGGACAACAGAGCTAAACAAGGCTTGTCCGGGGCCAACTTCTTCGTAGGGTTATTTTCCTGAGAAGGCGCTAGTTGTTAGGGACACCTATAACTATCACAGATCTTTATTTTAAGCAGGAGGTGCTGTAGGTGCTGGAGAGTCAAATGAGATATGGTTTCCTTTTACAATTATGAAATATCCTTTTTAAAGCTATTTGAAAACCCTGGTGGCATAATGGTTAAGAGGTACGGATGCTAACCAAAAGGCTGTCAGTTTGTACTATGTACTTTGTACTGTGTTTTTAAATCTTGAGGTCCATATAGCTGAGCTTTTCCCTCACATCCTAAAAGAAGTATGTGTGGGGGTGAGAGAAAAGAGTTACTGTAAACACAGAACAGAATGTGGGAGGAGGAGAAAACAAAGGATGAAGAAACCCATGACCTAAAGCCCATTGTAGGCAGCTTGAAAATAAAGGGTGGGTAGAAATGGATCAAAGACAATTAGACGGAAGTTTTTGTAACCAAAGGAGAGCCTATCTTGAAAGAAAAATGAAAGGATGCATTGGAGAGCAAGAAGCTTAGGTTGCTAGAGTGGATGGGGTGAGCAGGGAGAAGGGGTAAGAATAGGAGCAAGTTTCTTTATGGAGAAAATAGAAATGGAAATCAGAACTCAGAGATTGTAAACACAGATTGTGCCCTGTAGTTGGGACAATACACAGTAGGAAAACTGGATATAGTTTTGGAAAACATTGTTTTCCTTCCCCAAGTCATTATTAAAGCATTATTAAAGATTATAAGAGCTGCTTTCTTCATTACTCTGGGGATACCAAATAAACTGTATCAGTTTATAAAATTCTTTTTTTTTAATATTTTATTGTACTTCAGGTTAAGGCTTACAGAACAAATAGTTTCTCATGAAACAGTAGTACACATGTTGTTTTATGACATTGGTTAACAACCCCACAACATATTAACCCTCTAAATTCTCAACCTTTTTCTATT
>NW_004443957.1:725019-760161 GCF_000243295.1 Trichechus manatus latirostris | reverse complement strand
CAATGAGAAAAGAAATGCGTTCAGGGATCCCTCTGCACATTTGTGGAAGCTGAAGGGGAGTTCCTTGCCATGCAGCTCCGCCTGGCCAGAAGGGGCTCCCAACTCAAGAGAAGGAAAAGAAAACAAACAAACAATTCAAAATGAACAAACGAACAAAAGCCCTGGGACCCCACCAGTGTGGTAGCCCAGACCGGGAAGCAGCTCCACACTCGAATGGAGCTCCGCAGCCCCTCAAGAAGAAGCAAAGATGGCGCACGGAGCCAGGCAGCCGAGTGAAAGGAGGGGGAGGCGGCGAGAGGCAAGCAAGATATCAAAAGAAGCAGGGGGAAAAAAAAAAAAAAGCAATGCCAGCAGCCAACAAATTGCACTCAGAGAGCCAGCTAGTACGGGCTGGTGTTTCTGGACAAGAGACTGTGTCCGCGGGAAGCAGAGGAGGCCGAATGTGGGTGAAGAAGGGTATAGAGTGGGAAAGCGTATATCACAAATTGCTGGTGCTCTGCAGCCCCTCAGGAAGAAGCAAAGATGGCGCACGGAGCCAGGCACTCGAGTGAAAGGAGGGGGAGGTGGTGAGAGGCAAGTGAGAAATCAAAAGAAGAGGAAAAAAAAAGCAACACTAGCAGCCAACAAATGGCACTTAGAGAGCCAGCTAGTGCGGGCTGGTGTTTCTGGACAACAGACTGTGTCCGCGGGAAGTGGAGGGGGCCGAGTATGGGTGAAGAAGGGTAGAGAGTGGGAAAGTGTATATCACAAATTGCTGGTGCTCTGCAGCCCCTCAGGAAGAAGCAAAGATGGCGCACGGAGCGAGGCACTCGAGCGACAGGAGGGGGAAATGGCAAGAGGCAAGGAAGAAATCAAAAGAATCAGAAAAAAGCAACACCAGTAGCCAACAAATGGCACCCAGAGAGCAGCCCGCTTGGGTGGGTGGAATCCAAGCAGCCGGTGCTTCCTGGTCAAGAGACCGTGGCCGCGGGAAGCAGAGGAGGCAGAGCAGGTGCGAAGAGGGGTGGGGCGTGGGAAAGCGCACACCACAATTTACCGGTTGTTTTGTCTCCCGCTGGATGCTCCGTGAGGCTGCTTTCTCATTCCCCCATTTTCTGGTCTCTGATAGGAGCCCAAGATGGTGGATCCGCGCTGTGTTAGCTGGTAGGGGACCTCTGCGTGAATCTTTCCTCGCTCTCCATTCTCTGTCAGTTTTCTCATTCCATTTGGTGCTTGGCTGAGTTCTTTATCTCTTCATTTGATGTTTTAGGGTTTCAGGATTGTTGTATTCTCTGTTTGGCTTAGTTTTTCGGATCTTTGCTGTGGAGGGATGGTGTGGTGCTTCTGCCTAGAGCGCCATTTTGCCGGAACTCTCCTCAGTTTATAAAATTCTTGTCTGCCCCAGGAAATATAAAGAACTTGTGATCAATGTTTAGTGTAAACAGATTAGTAAGGAGGCCCTGAGCAATGGTGATTTTTTTTTCTTCAGAATTTTAAACTGTTAGTGCAGTTTTATGTGTGTGTGTGTGCATGTGTGTGCATGTGCTGGAATGTTTTTGCTTCTTTCTATTCCCTGCATGTCTGTACTACTCAGGGATTCATAACAGCATCAGTTTTTAACTATACTTAATAAAGTTATGAAAAACCCTGTTAGCCAAATCATAACAAAACTCAAGTTATTGATCTTTCACCTCCACTCAGAGTTTTATGCTGCCATCTGCCAGAAAGCCAAGGGCTGTGGTCACTTCACATGTCGTCGCTTAATTTAACTTAGATTTTCTTCCTTCCAGAAAAACTTTTGTCAGGTTAGAAAAATGCAACTGTCTGCATCAAATAAAATAGCTTGACTCTGAGTCAGTTCCTAGGTGAGGTATCTGCACTTCAAGTCAGACCAATTGGCAAGCTCACCTAAAGCCAGAGACCAGCTGGGTGTTTAGTTTCCTAGGACTGTGTAACGAAGTAGCAAAAACTGGGTGGCTTAAAGAAACAGAAATTTATTCCCTCACAGTTCTGGAGGCTAGAAGTCTGAAATTAAAGTGTTATCAGGGCCATGCTCCCTCCGAAGGCTCTCGGGGAGAATCCTTCTTTGCCTGTTCAAACTTCTGGTGGCCCCAGGTGTTGAAGGTGTGGTAGCATCGCTCCCAAGTCTCTGTCTTCACACAACCTTCTTTCCTTCATGGGTCTTACTGTGTCCCCTTCTCTTCTCACACGGACATCAGGCATTGGGTTTAAGGTCCACTCTAAATCCAGAATGATTTCATCTTGAGATTCTTTACTAATTGCTAAATCTGCAAAATTTCCAAATAAGGAACAGATAATGGTAATGACTGAACAACATGATAAATGTAACTAATGTCACTGAATTATACATGTAAAAAGTGTTAAAAGGGCAAACAATTTGTTGCAGATACATTTACCACAACAAAATGATTTTTAAAAATTCGAATAAGGTCACATTCTGAGGTTCTGAGTGGACATGAATTTGGGGGGCAATAGTCAACCACTGGGTTCCCTGGGTGGCACAAATGGTTAAGTGCTTGACTACTAGCCAAAAGGTTGGTAGTCTGAACCCACCCAGGGGTACTTTCGAAGACAGGCCTGGTGATCTGCTTCTGAAAGGTCACAGCCTTGAAAACCCTATGGAGCAGTTCTACTTTGCACACATGGGTCTCCATGAGTCAGAATGGACTCAACAGCAATAACAAGTCAACCCACTACAGTGGGTGAGGCCAGGTATGGATTGTTCTGCTCTGCCTGTCAGACATTGTGGTTCCCCTGGATGGTCTGGTGAAATTTTTTGTTGAGAAAGGCTTTTACTGCTAGGATTTTCTCTCATTAGGGTAAAGGCATTTTTTGTTGTTGTTGTTGTTTCTCATTTGCGTTAAAGTCACTGAAATCTTCTCCTCAGAAACTTTGCCAGGCTGAAAGAAAAAAGAGAGAAACCTAGTTATCTACCTCCCTCTCTTTCATTTGTCATTAGAAGCAGCTGGCTTCTTGGACTGTGTGTGCAGGAAGGGTAGAGGTAGGAAAGGGCAGATGGTCTGTCAGAGGATATGGATGCTAAGTTATAAAAATTGTAAAGGGTATTTTTTTCATGACAGCATTAATTCCTTGAAAGAATCCATGAGGCTCGGTGTTGGCAGCTGTGGAAGTTCCTCTGGGGCTGTCACATGAGGGCTGTTCCCAGGGATGCCCAGCTGTCTTATTTTCTTCTGATGGACACACACAGGGCTCTGGTAAGGTACCTCCAGTTCACAGGGGGCCAGTGTTCTTTTCACCTTTGAAACCGAATCTTCTCACAGGATTTCTCAGCTATGGAACATGAACTGGATAAGTCTGACACGAGCTAAGCAAATCTCAAAATGTGTTGCTTTCCTGAAACCATTTTGAAATGATTGAAATGTGTGTGTGTGTGTTTTGTGGTTTCTCAAACAACATGAGTGCATATACAGACAATTAAGTGAGTAAGGAAAAACTTAAAGGGAAGCATAACATAAGAATTCAGTTTTGAAAATACTTCACTGTTTCCAGTTTTCAGAGGGATATATATTGATAATATTTATGGGGATAATTAATTTTACATCATACAGGACTTATGTAGAAAAACAGATTAAATAGGCCACTTTTCTATAAAGGAGTTCTTTATTTTAAGGAGTTCTTTATGGATGATCATACATTTTTCTTGGTTATTGTTAAAAGATGCTGATATTAAACATTTATCACAAACATACAAATCACTGTGTATTGGGAAAATATTTGGGATGTTAACATTTTAATCCTTGTAGTATAGTTAAGTCCATTTTGGTTACAAATGATAATCCTTGGCTCAAAAAAACTTCAGCAAAGGGGTGAATTTACTACAAGCATGTGTGGGTATTTCATGTTTTTGAATGAGGAGTTAAACAACCAAATCATGAGAAGGGTAGAAATACAGCTGGGCTTTCAGAGCATCTAAAACCAGAGGTTTAAATACCTCCAGGTTTAAATACCTCTGTCACCTTTTCTTCCTTCTGTTTCTCTCAGTTTGCTTAATTCTCCATTAGTGATGCAGTTCCCTATATGTGATGAGGAACATGGTCATGGTAACTTCTAATGGTCAATCCTAAGTTGCGACGACCCAGGGAAGGGATTTCATTAGCCCATCTTGACAAGGTGTTCAACCCTGGACCAATCAACAATGGCCAAGAAAGTGGATTACTAAAGAGGTCCAATTTGAGTCATGTCCCTAGATGGTGCAGATGGTTAACAAGATTGGCTGCTAACCCAAAGGTTGGAGCTTCAAGTCCACTCAGGAGCACCTCAGAAGAAAGTCCTGGTGATCTACTTCAGAAAAATCAGCCATTGAAAACCCTGTGTAGCATGGTTCTACTCTGACACTCATGGGGTAACCATGAGTTGGAGTTGATGTGATGTCAACTGGTTTTACTGGTGGTAAATCCTTGAAAGAATGAGTATGTCCAGGGAATCAAAATTGGCAAGAACCTGGAAGCTGCAATGGACATTAAGGTTGAAATGGAGGATGGTTACCATAAAAATAAAACGTACTCTGGGAGACGATATGATAAATGCTCCCTGAGGTCCCCTTAGTGGTAGGAGTAGTTAAAAGATATGGGTCAAATGGAAGGAAAGGGAAAGGTGCAGTATCATTTCTTTGACTTGTTCATAAAACTTTATGCCCTGCACATTGTGTTGGTATAGACTCATGAATAATTTTTCTAAATTTAACAACATAGGAAAAGATTTTATCTTCTTAGAGATACATTGATCTGTTGTAAGGTTTTCTCTAGTCACGTCGTTCAAGGTTCTGTACTGTTGTTTCACTTAAATAGTACAAATAAGTTTGAAATATGTGTGTGGAAGTAAAATAAGTCTGTCTCCATTTAATATTTAGAAAAATTTGAATAGTAGGATTTTCATAAGAAAAGAAAGGAACAGAATGAGAAAAAAAAAAGTTTCCCAAACTAAAAAAAAAAAAAAAAAAAAAACCACAGGACCCATACATCACGCCGTATACAAAAAGTACTTCCAAATGGATCAAAGACCTGAATATAAAGCAAAAAAAAAAAAAAAAACCATGATTCTGGAGTTAGGAAAGTACTCACCCAGTTTGCTAAGCGGAATTGGTGATAAAAGACACAGTACGTATCCTGGTCGAGTTGGGAGATAGTAGCGAAAACAAACAAACAAACCAAGCTTCCAGACAGAAAGGACAAGTTAGTTGCAGTGTGTATGGCACCAGGCATTTCTCCAACCCTGCAAGCTTGAAGTAGTGGAATAAACGTTGAGAAAGGATTATGTCACAATAACCTTAGCTAGTCAAACTGCATTCACTTGTTAGGGGCAAGAGAGAAATTAGCAGATAGGTAAGGATTCGATGAGAAAATTATCCACATACCTCAAATGAGAAAAAGACTAGAGGAAAGTTTTAAACCTCAAATTGGAAACTTCAAGGGAAGAAAAGTTGAAGAGTAGAGGAAAGAGTGGGGATAAATGAATTTACCTATCTACCCATCGATTTCAAGATGGAAGGAATACACAAAGTCACTGTACCAAAAAGAATTGATCGACGTTCAACCATTTCAGGGGGTAGCATATGATCAAGAACCAACGGTACTGAAGGAAGAAGTCCAAGCTGCACTGAAGACATTGGCCAAAAACAAGGCTACAGGAATTGATGGAATACCAATTGATATTTTCAACAAACAGATGCAACACTGTAGATGCTCACGTGCCTATGCCAAGAAATTTGGAAGACAGCTACCTGGCCAACTGACTGGAAGAGATCCATATTTCTGCCCATTCCAAAGAAAGGTGATCCAACAGAATGCAGAAATTATCAAACAATATCATTAATATCACACACAAGTAAAATTTTTCTGAAGATAATTCAAAAAGGGTTGCAGCAGTACATCGACAGGGAACTGCCAGAAATTCAAGCCAGATTCAAAAGAGTACGTGGATGAGGGATATCATTGCTGATGTCAGATGGATCTTGGCTGAAAGCAGAGAATACCAGAAAGATGTTTACCTGTGTTTTATTGACTGTGCAAAGGCATTCGACTGTGTGGATCATATCAAATTATGGATAACATTATGAAGAATGGGAATTCCAGATAATTTACTTATTCTCATGTGGAACCTGTACAAAGATGAAGAGACAGTCATTCGAACATGATAAGGGGATACTATATGGTTTAAAATCAGGAAAGGTGTGCATTACAGTGGTATCCTTTCACCATACTTATTCAATCTGTATGCTGAGCAAATAATCTGAGAAGTTGGACTATATGAAGAATGCAGCATCAGGATTGGAGGAAGACTCATTAGCAACTTTTGGTATGCAGATGACACAAACTTGCTTGCTGAAAGTGAAGAGGACTTGAAGCATTTACTCAACATAAAGAAAACAAAAATCCTCACAACTAAACCATAAGCAATGTCATGATAAATAGAGAAAAGATTGAAGCTGTCAAGGATTTCATTTACTTGGATCCACAATCAACGCCCATGGAAATAGCAGTCAAGAAATCAAACAACTTAATGCATTGAGCAAATCTGCTGCAAAAGACCTCTTTAAAGTGTTGAAAAAGATGTCATTTTGCAGATTAAGGTGTGCCTCACACAAGACATGTATTCTCAAACGCCTCATCTGCATGCAAAGTCTGGACAATGAATAAGGAAGATTGAGAAAGAACTGATGCATTTGAAGTATGGTGTTGGCGAAGAATATTGAATATACCATGGGCTTCCAGAAGAATGAACACATCTGTCCTGGAAGAAGTACAGCCAGAGTACTCCTTGAAAGAGATGACGGTGAGACTTCGTCTCTCATACTTTGGACATGTTCTCAGGAGGGACCGATCCCTGGAGAAGGACATCATGCTTGGTAAGGTAGAGAGTCAGCAGAAAAGAGGAAGACCCTAGACCAGATGGATTGACACAGAGGCTGCAACAATAGGCTCAAACATAGCAATGATTGTAAGGATGGCGTAGGACCGGGCAGTGTTTCGTTCTGTTGTACATAGGGTTGCTATGAGTCGGAGCCAACTCGATGGCATCTAACAGCAACGCCCACCAATTTACCTAGGAATGTGAGGTGTTAGTGCTAAATAGGTTCGCTTAAAGCAAAAAGGATCACAGATGTCTTCACAACGAAGAAATACGCAAATATCGCCTTACCTGAATATCAAATTTAGTATCACCAACAACGGGACAGATTAAAATTATGTACTTCCCAATGTGATGCACTAAGAACGACACAGTATCACCCATACAGGATTCTTATCAAAATGTTCAGCCTGAATCTTTTCTAAATAATCAGGCAAAGCTACATCATGACACATTTCTATCTACAACAATGATAAAAAATTTAAAAATATTGCTAAGTAATGGTTCTAAAGGGACATAACAACTAAATGCAATTTGTGGCAGGGCTTTGAACTAGTTCATTGCAGTTAGAATTCCTGCTGATATTTTGCATTTCTAACAAGTTCCTAGGAAGTTATATGTAAGAATCACCTTGGGATCTTGTTAAAAGGTAGATTCTGATTCAGTATATCTAGTGTGGAAATGCAAATTCTGAGCAGGGGTTCAAACTTAGAATGAACCAGTTCAAAGCCCTAATTTGTGGTCATGGTTTGTTCCTGGATTAAATATTTCCAGCTATAATGAAATTATTAGGACAATTAAGGAAATTTAAAAAGATCAAGTGTTAGATTCATTGCTAAATTTCTTAAGAATGAACTTTGTTTTTCTTCTACATTTTATTTATTTTGTTGTTGTTGTTGAGAATATACACAGCAAAACAAATACCAGTTCAACAGTTTGTGCATGTACAATAATGACATTGATTACATTCTTTGAATTGTACAATTCTCACCCTCCTTTTCTGATTTATTCCTCCCTCATTACCCTCAACTCACTGCCCCCTAAAGTACCTATCTAATCTTTTGAATTACTGTTACTAATTTGATCCCATATAGATAAATCTTAAAATAGCATAATGCTCAAGACAGACATTTTTATTTTATTTTATTTTTCAGCAATACATTATTATTATTTTTTTTATTGTACTTCAGGTGAAGGCTTACAGAACAAATAGTTTCTCATGAAACAGTAGTACACATATTGTTTTATGACATTGGTTAACAACCCCACAACATGTCAACCCTCTCCCTTCTCAACCTTTTTTTTTTTTGGTGAAAATATACATAGCCAAAGATACACCATTTCAAAAATTTCTACATGCACAGTTCAGTGACATTGACTACGCTCTTCCAATTGTGCTGCTATTCTCACTTTAGATGAAGGCTTACAGAACAAAATAGTTTCTCATTTAACAGTTAGTACACGTGTTGCCCTATGACAATGGTTAACAACCTCACAATGCATCAACACTATCCTTACTCAACTTTGGGTTCCCTATCACCAGCTTTCCTGCCCCCTTCTGCCTTCTGGCCCTTGTCCCTGGACTGCTGTACCTCATTAGTCCCATTTGGTTTTATGGGGCTGTCCACTCCCCGGCTGAATGGTGAACCTCGGAAATGACTTCACCACTGAGCTAAAAGGGTGTCTAGGGGCCATACTCTCAGGGTTTCTCCAGTCTCCTTTAGGCCAGTAAATCTGGTCTTTGTTTTGTGAGTTAGAATTTTGTTCTACATCCTTCTCCATCTCTGTCCAGAACCCTCTGTTGTGATCCTGGTCAGAGCAGTCAGTGGTGGTAGCTGGGCACCATCTAGCTGTACTGGACTCAGTCCGGTGGAGGCCTTGGTAGCTGTGGTCCATTAGTCCTTCGGACTAATCTTTTCCTTGTATTCTGTTCTCTTCATTCTCCCTTGCTCCCGAAGGGATGAGACCAGTGGAGTATCTTAGATGGCTGCTCACAGGTTTTTAAGACCCCAGACGCTACTCACCAAGGTAGACTGTAGAACATTTAAAGACAGACGTTTTTTACTAGTTAAGCTAAAGTGTTTGGTTTTAAGATAACTTCAGGAGATATTTTTGGTTTAAGGTTTAAAAATTATCTCAGGGCAATAGTTTCAGGGGTTCATTCACCCCACATAGCTCCAGAAAGTCTAGAGTATATGAGAATTTTAAATTCTGTTCAACATATTCCCTCTTTTGATCAGGAGTCTTCTATGGAATCTTTGATCAAAATGTTCAGTAATGGTAGATAGGAACCATCCAGTTCTGGTCTCTTGGCAAAGGAGACAACTGTTTACGGAGGCAATTAACCACATATTCCATATCCTCCTCTTATTCCTGACTCTCTTTCTTCCTCTGTTGTTCCAGGTGAATAGAAACCAATTATTGTGACTTGGATGGCCCCTTGCAAGCTTTTAGGATCCCATGCACTATGCAGTGAGCTAGGAGGTAGAACAGAAGCACTAAATATGTTATTAGGCTAATTAACTGGGATTTCCCATGAAACCATGACCCTAAACCTTCAAACCAAGGAACCAAATCCCATGAGGTATTCGGTTATACAGGAGCAGCCTCAGCAGCTACTCTTTTTTTTTTGTTGTTGTTGTTGTAAATATATCTATCACACAACTTTTGCCGATTCAACTTTTGACAGGTATACAACTTACTGACAGCAATTACAATAATTAGCTGTATAACCCTACCCCTAATCAATGTGATTTTTTCCGTCACAATTAATCCCTGTTTTCCCCCTCCCTCCCACCTCTGGTAACCACTAATAAACTTTGGTCTCTATACAATTACCTTTTCTTATCTTTTTATATAGGTGTGATCATACAATATTTGTCCTTTTGTGATTGGCTTATTTTGCTCAGCATAATGTCTTTGAGTTCCATTCATCCTGTAGCATGTCTCAAGACTTCATCTCTCCTACTGGCTGAGTAGTTTTCCATTGTGTGTGTATACCACATTTTGTTTATCCATTCATCTGTTGATGGGCATTTAGGTTGTTTCCACCTTTTGGCTATTTTGCTTAAGAATGATCTTGATATTCTGGTTATATAGGAGAATGTCTTTATTCCAAGGGGATACATGCTAAAGTATTTAGGGGTGAAGCATTGCCATATATGTAAGTTATTTTCAAATGATTCAACAAAAGATAAATATGTACGTGCAAATGCATCTCTATGAGACACAGAATGAGAGCGAGAACAAGAGAAAGCACATTTGGCAAACTGTTAACAGACAGTGAGTGAGTCTAGGTGAAAAATATCTGAATGTTCATTATGCTAATTCTTTCAGCTTTTCTTATAGGTTTGACATTTTTCAAAATAAAATTTTAGGGGACAAAGAAGAGACATTATGAGGTGAGTTATAATTTAAAAACTATCTAGGAGTTGGGGACAGGATATGAGCAGGGGAAAGAGACAAGATTCCAAAGTTGTTTCATCTAGGCATAAAGAAAAGAGGGAAGACATGTATGTATTTTAAAAGTCTCATCTTACGGGGTATGTACAACCACTATCACCAGTCCCATTAAGTCAATTCCAACTCTTGGCAACCCCATGTGTGTGTGTCAGAGTAGAATTGTGTACCATGGGATGTTCAATGGCTAATTTTTCTGAAGTAGATCACCAGAACTTTCTTACTCTGGGTGGACTCGAACCTCCAACATTTTGGTTAGCAGTCAAGCACATAAATCAAGGCTTCTTCTTAGGTGTATAAGAGGGGAAAATAAGGGTGAGAAATAGCATACCTTAGTGATAGAAATGTGTCTGAATTAAGTGCTAGAGAAGATAATCATTAATGGAATAAGAAAATACGGTAGAGATTGGAAGTTAACTGTTGATGAGGGGATAGAACTAATAACAACTTGATGAAACCTGCAAAATAAAAAAGTAAATAATAAATGTAAAGTAAGATGGAAACAATAAAGTCAGGTAAATAAGACTAAATGTGAATTTTTCAATTGAAAATTAATAAGATGGTTAATATGAGCTAAAGAATGCCTACACCCCTTTATTATGCCACCAATATTAGGGCAAACCTGTGAGTATATTCCTTTACCAGATAGAAACTAATTTAGTATCATATCATCTCAAATACTCCTGGAGTCCAGAAGGTAGTGTAAAAACATTTCTTTTTCAGGACAAATGGGTTCACCTGGACTTAGGTGTCCTGTGGTCTTGTCTTTTTCTGGTCTCCTTCCCTCTTGTCATCCTTCCCATGATCCACTCAATCCTCCCTCTAGGGTCTTGGATCCATCCTGGAGCACCATCCTCAATGTAGGACCAGCTATGTAATTTGTGGGGCTCAGTGCAAAATGAAAATGGAGGGCATCTTGTTCAAAAAGTATTAAGAATTTCAAGATGGCGACAGTAGAGTATTAAACCAAGTATGGATCCCTCTGGAAAGGGGGCCCTGTGTGACTGCAGCCCCTGAGGCCAGCCTGCCTCTAGGTTCAGAGTACCTTGCATGATCCCTTCCTCCAGTGCAGCAGGAGGATCTTAACTGAACATCTTATTAGGAGGATTTAGCATCTTGTGGGAGGATTTAGTGTATGAGACAAACCCAGGGTGGAGGCAAATCTTCCCTTACTGATATTGACTGGCCTGTCTTAGTATAACTCACTCGCATTATGATGTTAACAACATCTGCATACAAAACAAACAGTCTCCCTGCCAGGGTTGAGGGAGAAAGAAAAGAAAAAAGTAAGGTGGAATCACAGTTTTGCTTTGCCAAAAATATAGCAGTGAGGTTGGAGACTAACATGGAATTGAAAGTGTTACATTCTCCACTTCTTTTTACCTTTTACAGAAAAAAAAAGGATCATTAAATGAGCAATTGGAGGATTAGTCAAGTTGACATTGACGATGATGTGTTTGCCTGTTACAATGAGGTATTCTTTAGAATTACAGCAGGTGCTCATTGATGTTAAGAAAGAGTGCATTTGAAGCTTATAGAATAATTTTATGTCAATTGCCTTATCACTGATTAGAGATATAAAACTAAGCATAACACCTGATTACATTATTTGTCTAGTACACATTCTATACACGCTAAGTTCGCTTATTAAAACTAGTCATAGAAAAATTTGCTGGCAGCATCTTAAATAACTAATTGACAATCAAAATCTGTGTTAATGCTGCCTCATTGTAGCTGTTTGGTTATGTAGCAATCAGCACCCTCCAAATTCTTGTTTTGATAGATTAAGAATTGCTTAGTGGTCTGACTGCTGCTCACATGTTGAATCCCTTAGAAGGAAAATATTTTGCCCTTGAGGCCCGGGCAATTTTCCCTTCCCTTAGAGTTCTCCTGGGGCGTGCTCTGATTATCGGTGAGTGTGTCCACTGTCACATGCTGGGTGGGCTTTGGCAGAGAAACTATTTATAGGTCAATCTTGGCGTGGGGGCTTGGCGTATCATGCTAAAAACATGAAATGCAGAGTAATACAATTGGATCTGGAGATTTACTTCTTTTTTTTCTCTTCTTATAAAAACAATTAGGAATTTGGTAAAAAAGAAAAGAAAATAATCAACTATTATAACAAGTTATAAAATACAAAGCAAAAGTCTCCTGCTCCCACCTAGTCTTGGTAGAGATGACCACTCTTAACTGTTTCTCCATGTGGTTCTTCTGGGGGTCCCCCAGATGCCCAGATAATATTATTATACAGTTATGCATCCGGTTATCAGTTTTAAACAATGTCTATTAATTATCCCACAAAACTATCTGCCTTCCCCTAATTGTTACTAAGTATGGTATTATAATTGCTAGAAAATTACAACCTGTTTGATAAAGTAGAAAAAAAAAAATCCTGTTGCTGTCAAGATGATTCCAATTCATAGCCACCCTGTAGGGTCAGTGAAAATGAGAAAAACTCTCAACGAGATGGATTGACAGAATTGCCACAACAGTGGACTCAAACATATCAACAATCATGAAAATGGTGCAGGACTGGGCAACGTCTTGTTCTGTTACACATAAGGTCACCATGAGTTGGAGCCAACTCCATGGAACTAAAAGCAACAACAGTATTATTATTTTCGTTTCATTGTTCAACTTTAAATACCTTCTTGCCTAGAGTAATAGGAATAATAATAAATATCTACCTTATGGACTAGTTGTAGGAATTAGATGAGATAGCCTGTGGAAAACTTTTAGCACAGTGTCTGGTACAGAGTAAATGTGCAGTAAATGTCTGTGTTTTTGCCAGCTCGAGGCCTGTTTGCCCTTGGATTCATTCCTCATCCTCTCGTTTGCTGTTCTGCCAACCCCTGCAGGCTGGGAGCTAAGACTGCATTGTCAGTCTGCTTCTCGCTGGGTTTGGTCAATGGGAGGCACTGATGGAAGATTCAAGGGCAGGTGGAAGTGAGAAGCCAGGGGATTTCTCCTCCTATCTTTCTACCTCACGCAGAATTTCTGACAGTCTCCTTCTCTTCTCATGGCTTCAGCTCCGAAGGGCATGCCTGCTGTGGTTCCAGATTCATCCAGGTGACGCAGGCCCCTAGGCTGCAATAACACTGCCTCATCTTTTGGTAGATGGTAGTGAATTTCTGCTATTGCCAATTTGTTAGTTGCCTTGTTATTCCCTGGTTGGCTGCTTAGCCTCTTCCATCTCCTGTGAAGCCAATTCCCTGCGTTAAATACTCTCTGTAATAAAAACAACAACAATAACAACTCAGAATGGCTTTGTTTTTCTGATTGGAAGCTGATTAATGAGGTGTTTGGGGTAGAAATTTTCTTTCTTCTGGTTTTGTCTCCATGTGGAGAAACTTTCACTAGAGTCTCAATCCTGGCCTCTGAGCCCTACATTAACCCCTCCTAGAGGAGGGCAGTGACTAATCTGGTTGGTGAGTTTGGCAGGAGTTTGTTCTTTGGGGCCTGCTTGCCTGAAGAAAGCAAGCATTCTGCTCTGTTCACTTCTCTCTGGTAAAAGGCGAGGCCTGAAGTGGTCCTGCTGTAACTGCGTTGGTAGATCTTCCTAATTCTGGGGTGTAGTAGTAGCAAGCCATTGCTGCAGACCTAGTTCAGGTTTCCTGGTTGCTTTATTTATTTATTTTTTTAATAAAGCTGATATTTTGCTCTCTGTCAGCCTGACTCCATTGTCTTTCTCCCATTAGTTCCATAATCAGGCAGAAACAAGGATAACGTTTTTTTATTGTTGTAAAAATATATATAACACAACATTTTCCAATTTAACATTTTTCATATGTACTATTTAGTGACATCAGTTAGAATAATCGTGTTATGCAAACATCACCAATATCTGCTACCAAATTTTCCACCCCCTTGAACAGAAAATGCTTCTAATCAATGACCTCTCCTTTCCCCCTCCTTCCTGACCCTGGTAACCACTCATATATTTCAGTCTCTATATATTTGTCCCTGGAGAAGGACATCATGCTTGGTAAAGTAGAAGGTCAGTGAAAAAGAGGAAGACCCTCAATGAGATGGACTGACATAGTGGCTGCGATAATGGGTTCAAGCATAACAATTGTGAGGATGACATCTCCCCCCATAATCACAGGTATCTCCTTACTTTGCCATTCACATAATCACTTGCAGAATGAAGATCTGTTTGAGAGTGACTTGCATTAAACTCAATTGCTCTGTGCAAGTTTGGGGCTGGGTAAGGCTCTGCCCACCTCTTGATCATACCTGGCCCTCCAGGGTTTGCAACTGAGAGCCTGGCGAATTTTCCAGAAGCCCTCCCCAAAGGGTCACTAAATCCAATCTGTGTCTCATGAGACCATTGAAAACCCCACTCCACTTTTCAGAGGGTTTTCACTTAGGATTTTAGCTTGTCACTGCACACAGCCCCTAAATGTGGCAAACCACCAAGGGGACAAAGACCTAAATGACAGAGTCCACCCAAGTCTATACCAAAACCTGTGCTGGTTCCTCTTTCCCTGACAGCAGTCCTAAGAGGGGGCAGAGCCTTGACTCTCACCCTGCTACCTGTGTCCAGAACTGCCAATTACATGGGGATCAAAGCAGCTGCAGAATCAGTCCAACTTTCAGATACTTCACCTTAATTCTCTCCAGTTCTTGTTGTCCCAGTAGCTCTCTGCTGCATTCAGACTGATAAACTCTGAATTGTATCTCACTTTTCTAGTTATTCTCACTGGGAGGCTTGTCAGTTAATAGTCTACTCCTTTCTCCAAAACAGAAAGGCCCCTATAGCTTCCACCCCGCTTTTGTTTTGACGTAAATAGTAACATTCTGTATGTCTAATTCTGCAAATCGCTTCTGTTATTTAGAAATATGTCTTGGTAACCTTTACACTCCAGAATGCTCCTTAGAAGTGAGAAAGGTGAGACTTCGTCTCACATACTTTGGACATGTTATCAGGAAGAACCAGCCCGTGGAGAAGGACATTATGCTTGGTATCGTAGCGGGTCAGTGAAAAAGAGGAAGACCCTTTATGAGATGGATTGATACAGTGGCTGCAACGATGGGATCAAGCATAACAACAATTGCAAGGATGACGCAGGACCCAGCAGTGTTTTGTTTTGTTGTACCTGGGGTCGATGAGTCAGAACTGATTCGACGGTCCCTGGTGGTGCAAATGGTTAAGTACTCTGCTACTAACTGAAAGGTTGGTAGTTCAAATCTACCCAGAGATGCCTTGGAAGTAAGATCAGTCATTGAAAATCCTACAGATCACAGTTCTTCTCTGATACATATGGGGTCACCGTGAGTTGAAATCAACTTGACGGCAACTGGTTTTGTTGTAATTTATAACTCAGACTGGACAGAACTCAAACGTGTAGGTTTCCCAGGGTTACACAGTGAATCCATCCGAAGTCTGCTAATAGACCTTGAGAACTTATTTTCATTCAATAATATAATTGCTAATCAGAATTAAAAAAAAAAAAAAAAAAAAAGACTTTAGCAAAGCAATTAGTTGAAGTAGCACTGGATAAAATAACAATCTCTGCCTTTATCCTGAGGATAAATCTAATTAACTAATTCAAATTAGCTTAAATAAGAATATTGCTAAGAAAATCTTAATGTTAAACTATTCACTGATAAAACCATTGGGGAAATTTTCTGACACGTCAAACATGATGAGATAATGGCACTAATAATAATGTGACAGCATAGAATTAATTGTGGTAGGGCATTTAAATGTAAATGTTAAGTTGATAATACATTTATTAATAAGTTGGCAATATAAGGCTTTATATAGTGAATTTAAAATATTTTAAGACATTTTCTCCAATATTGAATTCTTCTAATTCTCTGGAAATCATCTTCTGCAACCTTTTGTAATGGAGATGATATTTGAAAATTATAAATGTACATTTTTTATTTTCTGTATTGTTGGTGCAAGATCTTTGTTTTCGTTTGATCCATGCCTCAATCTGTTTAGTGGGATAAGGTGGTGGATGTGAAATTAGAAGAGAGAAAAATTCACTTTCTGGCTTTATAAAAAAGATCTGCTACAAGAAAATAAAATTGAGGGACAGGATCTACTGAGACAGAACTGGTTTCCTAAATTCTGTTATGTCTACATTAGCATGTCACCTTCCAAACCTGGAAGACTCTACTCCTCAGGGTCTCCATAAAAGAGTACAGAGTTAAATTTTTTCTATTCTACTACATTTTGCACCACAAGAATGGATGTAATTTATTCTTGGGAAGTCACTGAGACACAATCTTTGTGCAACAACGTAAAATAGTAGTTGGTAATTAGCTGAACAGAAGATTTCAAAGGGTGGCTCGAGAAGACAAAGTCAAGTATTATAATGAAATGTGCAAAGACCTGGAGTTAAAAAACCAAAAGAGAAGAACACACTTGGCATTTCTGAAGCTGAAAGAACTGAGGAAAACATTCAAGCCTGAAGTTGCAATTTGGAAGGATGCTATGGGCAAAATATTGAATGATGCAGGAAGCACCAAAAGAAAATGGAAAGAATACAGAGTCATTAATACCAAAAACAATTGGTCAACGTTCAACCATTTCAAGAGATAGCATATGATCAAGAACCAATGATATTGAAGGAAGAAGTTCAAGCTGCACTGAAGGCATTGACAAAAAAGAAGGCTCTAGGAACTGATGGAATACTACTTGAGATATTTCAACAAACGCAGTGCTGGAAGTGCTCGCTCATGTATGCCAAGAAATTTAGAAGACAACTTCCTGGCCAACTGACCGGAAGAGATCCATATTTGTGCCTATTCTAAAGAAAGGTGATCCAACAGAATGTGGAAATTATTGAACAATATCATTAATATCGCACACAAGTAAAATTTTGCTGAGGATTGTTCAAAAAGGGTTGCAGTAGTACATCGACAAGGAACTGCCAGAAATTCAAGCTGGATTCAGAAAAGGACGTGGAATGAGGGATATCATTACTGATGTCAGATGGATCCTGGCTGAAAGCAGAGAATGCCAGAAAGGTGTTTGCCTATGTTTTATTGACTGTGCAAAGGCATTCGACTGTGTGGATCATAACAAATTATGGATAGCATTGAAAGAATGGGAATTCCAGAACACTTAAATGTGCTCATGAGGAACTTGTACGTAGGCCAAGAAGCAGTTGTTTGAACAGAACAAGGGGATACTGTGTGGTTTAAAATCAGGAAAGATATGCATCAAGGTTATATTCTTTCACTGTATTTATTCCATTTCTATGCTGAGCAAATAATCCTAGAATCTGGACTATATGAAGATAAATGTGGCATCAGGATTGGAGGAAGACTCATTAACAACCTGCATTATGCAGATGATGCAACTTTGCTTGCTGAAAGTGAAGGGGACTTGAACCACTTACTGATGAAGATCGCAGACTACAGTCTTCAGTGTGGATTACACCTCAATATAAAGAAAACAAAAATCCTCACAACTGGAACAATAAGTAACATCATGATAAACAGAGAAAAGATTGAAGTTGTCAAGGGTTTCATTTTACTTGGATCCACAATTATTGCCCGTGGAAACAACAGTCAAGAAATCAAACAACCTATCGCATGGGCAAATCTGCTGCAAAATACCTCTTTACAGTGTTAAAAAGCAAAGATGTCACTTTGAGGGCTAAGATGTGCCTGACCCAAGCCATGATATTTTCAGTCACCTCATGTGTATGCGAAAACTGGACAATGAATAAGGAAGACTGAAGAAGAATTGATGCCTTTGAATTACGGCGTTGGTGAAGAACACTGAATACACCATGAACCGCCAGAAGAATGAACAAATCTGTCTTGGAAGAAGTACAACCAGAATGCTTCTTAGAAGTGAGAATGGCAACATTTCAGCTCACTTTGGACACATCATCAGGAAATACCAACCCCTAGCAAAGGACACTATGTTTGGTAAAGTAGAGGGTCAGCAAAAAGGAGGGAACCCTCAGTAAAATGGATTGACACAATAGCCGCAACAATGGGCACAGAAAAACCCATAGAGATGATTGCGAAGATGGCGCAGGACTAGCCAACATTTAGTTCTGTTATACATAAGGTCACCATGAATAGAAGCTGACTTGACAGAAACTAATAACAGCAATAATGGGGAGGATTTTACTTGGGCTCTGATCATAGATGACAAGCTCATGTTAATTTAATTCACAAGTGTAGACAAAGCTAGCAGTGTCGTCTTTAAATCAGTGTTATTAGAGTCATCTTTACTGGCTAATTATTAGGATTAACTTTTCAAATTAGTAGCTGAATTCAGTCGGTTTCTCCTTTCATCTTTTTCTTCTCCTCTAACTCTTAGACTCAATCCCTGTGCTTGTTTCCCTTTGCCCACTCACCTAATGATATTAACATGAATTGATTATTCTTAAACCTTAATCAATAATTTCATTAACGTTTGAAAAAAATGGTATAATTTCTTACACATTCATTAGCTAGAATTCTTCTGGAGGTAGAACTTTTCTTTATCAACAGGAGCATTTCATTAAACTGAGATATAGTTCCCATTGAATAAATGCTTAGTTCATTCCCTTTAATCACCAATTTTCAGATTGAGTAGTTGGTTTAATAGCCCTTAGAATAGTGAAAAGACGAATTCTGCTGGATTGTATGCTTGTCAGTGGATTCATGGATTTTCATAGATGCAAATGTCACTGTTCTTTCTCATGTTCAAATTGTCATTACATCAGCCAGTGGGAGCCCCTTCAAGCTGGCTGCTGTGTCCTTTCGATAGTCTTGAAAGCTGCTTCTTTGCCTTCTGACCCATTAAAATGTCCTAAGCCCACCTTTGTTTTCCCTGTCTCAATATGACATCAATCATTTATCCTAGGAAACTGATTCCTTGTAGTCTAAGTGGTATTTTAGACAAAGTCTCAGCTCTAGGGATGATTGCTCCTGGTTAGATGTCATTTCACAGAAAAGAGCCAGAAAACAGATATTTTAAGAATCATGAGTTAAAACTGATATTTTCAATTTCTTTGTAACAGTTAGAGTTTTAACTTAATTTCCTTGATTTCAGTTTTATCTCTTTTTCTTTTTATTGTACTTTGGATGAAAGTTTACAGAACAAATAGTTTCTCATTAAACAGTCAGTAAACATATTGTTTTATGACATTGGTTAACAACCCCACACCATGTCAACACTCTCCCTTCTTGACCTTGGAGGATCTTTTTTTTTTTGGCGAAAATACACACAGCCAAAGATACACCATTTCAAAACTTTGTACATGTACAATTCAGTGACATCGATTACATTCTTCCAGTTGTGCTGCTATTCTCACAATCCTTTTCCAAATTATTTGATCACCATTATTTTCAACTCACTGTCCCCTAGGCTTCCCATCAAACCTTTTGAGTTGCTGTTGTCAATTTGATCTCACATAGATAATTCTTTTTCTTTTTTTTGTACTTTATATGAAGATTGACAGAACAACTAGTTTCTCATTAAACAGTTAGTACACATATTGCCCTATGACAATGGTTAACAACCCCACGACATGTCAACACTGCCCCTTCTCAACCTTGGGTTCCCTATCACCAGCTTTCATGTCCCCTTCTGCCTTCTAGTCCTTGTCCCTGGACTTCTGTGCCTCATTAGTCCCATTTTGTTTTATGGGGCTGTCCAATCCCCGGCTGAACGGTGAACTTCGGGAGTGACTTCACCACTGAGCTGAAAGGGTGTCCCAGGGCCATACTCTCAGGGTGTCTCCAGTCTCTGTCAGGCCAGTAAATCTGGTCTTTTTTTGTAAGTTAGAATTTTGTTCTCCATCCTTCTCCAGCTCTGTCCAGAACCCTCTGTTGTGATCCCGGTAGAGCAGCTAGTGGTGGTAGCTGGGCACCATCTAGCTGTACTGGACTCAGTATGATGGAGGCCTTGGTAGCTGTGGTCCACTAGTCCTTTGGACTAATCTTTTCTTTGTATCCTGTTCTCTTCATTCTCTCTTGCTTCTGTAGGGGTGAGACAGTGGAGTATCTTAGATGGCTGCTCACAGGTTTTAAGACCCCAATATCTCTTTTTTCTTAAATTGAAAATTTTGTTTCTAAAGTTATGAGAATTACTAATTTTGCTTATCCCATATTATGAAAAAATAGTATCAAAATAACCATATTGATATCATTACTGACAATAACTCTACAGAAGTTTACTCTAATAAAATACTAATGAAATTTGAAATTTCTTTATAGTTCTTTTTTGCCCCTAGAGGGCATCCCACTAAATGTGTGCGAAGTGTAAAAATGTTTCTGTATTTATTATGTCGATAATTTGATACATGGTTCGATTCATTTCTTTTGGTTTGTTTTAACTTTTAGTTTTTTAAACTTAGCTATTTTTAAAGGTAAACATTTTTGTTAACTTTTTAGTTTTAAATAATTTCAGACTTTCAGAAAACATTTTAAAATAGCATAAATTCCCATATATCCTTCACCTAGATTCCTCAAATGTTAACATTTCATCCTGTTTGCTTTATTATTTTGCTTTCTTTCTTTCTCTCTCTACACACACACACACACACACACACACACACACACACACACATATATGTATATACTTTTTTCTGATCCATTTGAGAGTGAGTTGCCACTGAATTCCTCAGTGTGTATCTTCCCCAAAATAAGTACATCACTTCTGGTGCAGAATTCAGTTGTGGATCACACTTTGAATTTAGTTGTCATATCTTTTTAATCTTCTTTAATTTGAAACAATTACTCTTTTTTTACTTTCATAATCTTGAGATTTCAGAAGAATACAGACCACTTATTTTACAGAATATCCCTCAATTTGGGTTGGTCTCATGTTTCCCCCTGATTTGGTTCAGGTTATGAATTTTTAAAGACGAGTATCATAGAAGTGGTATTGTGTCCTTCTTAGTGCACCAGGTCAGGAGGCACATACCATTTTTTTGTCCCATTACAGGTAATGTTAACATTGGCTACTTGTTTAGGGTGAAATTTTCTAAATTTCTCCACTGTTAATTTACTGTATTTTCCCTTTGTAAGCAATAATTAAATTTTGGGAAGACACTTTAAGACTGTGTAAGTATCTATTTATCATAAAATTTGGAAAATATGGATGATTCTTGCTCGAGATAATCATTTATTGGTCGCCAGATGAAGACCCTGGTGGCGTAGTGTTTAAGAGCTATGGCTGCTTACCAAAAGGTCTGCAGTTCGAATCCACCAGATGCTCCTTGGAAACTCTATGGGGCAGTGCTTCTCTGTCCTATAGGGTCACTATGAGTTGGAATCGACTCAATGGCGACGAGTTTGGTTTGGTTTTGGTTTGGTCACCAGATAGTGATTTTCTATCTTTCTTTTTACATTTATTAGTTGGGATTATACCCTAAGGAAGAGCTTTTTATTTTTCTCATTTATTAATTTATTCACAAATTCTTACTTTATTCAATACACTATCGCCATGATTTATTTTGATGTTCAAAAAGTGTTCTAGATTTGGTTAGTGGGAGCTTCTTCAATCTGACACCTGTGCCCTTTTGACATGTCTCCATTATTTTTCGAGCGTTTTCTTTTTGGTTTTTCTGAATCTCTTTGTTTTAGGTGTTTAGTCCCTGTATGGTATAAACAGTGAACATGCTTGGCTGTTAACCAAAGGTTAGAGGTTTGAGTCCACCCAGAGGTGCCTCGGGAAAAAGGCAAAAAATCAAGCATTGAAAACCCAATGGAGCACAGTTCTACTCTGACACATATGGAGTCGCCATAAGTTGAAACTGACTAGATGACAACTGGTTTCATTTTGGTTTCTTTTATATTACATATAAACCAAAAAGCCAAACCCATTTCTGTTGAGTGGATTCCAACCCATAGTGACCCTAGAGGACAGAGTAGAACTCCCATATAGAGTTTCCAAGCAGCGGCTGGTGGACTTGAACTGCAGACCTTTTGGTTAGCAGCTGTATCACTTAACCACTGTGCCACCAAGATTCCTATATCACATATAGCCGAGTCATATTTTGAGAGCCAAAGTAAATACATATATATATATATATTTTTTAATTGATAAGTTATGCCCATTGATATATTTATATAACCAATATGCTTAGTCTCAATTCTGTAATATATTTTATATTTTATTGATTCTGGTATATTTGCTATGTTTCTCTGCTCCTATATTTTGTTTGAAATTTCCTTTAGGTATTTAAAAGGGCTTATATTTTTGCTCTAGTGGTTATTTTTGTATTTACATCCTTTTTAATGCCCTTGGTCCTATGTTTTCTAATTTAACCTTCTGCTATTTGTAAGTTTTCAATAGTATGTTTTAACTCCCATATCCTGTCTATATAACAAGCAGTGAGCTTACTTGACTTTCCTTTTTCCGTCTCCTTTCTCTTCCTTTTAAATTGTTTTATTTTGACTTTGTCAGAGCATATGACGTATATTAACATATAGCTTAATATATAACTTGTTATTCTTCCCTCATCCACATTGTTTTTCATTTTATATAACCCCCTTCAGTTCATTCTGATGCACAGTGGAACCCAAACTTTTAGAATTCTTTTCCAGGCTAAAACTAAATGATTACTCAGTCCTTTGGGGACATAGTTTTTGAGTGACATAATTTACCTTGTATCCACTTAATTATACAATCAGATGTCTCACCTCTTGTCCAAAAATAGATTATAAGAGACTTATTGCCAGGAAAAAAAGGGAGTAATGAGAACCTCCAAAGTATATTGTGTCTTAGTTATCTAGTGCTGCAGTAACAGAAATACAAGTGGGTGGCTTTAACAAACAGAAATTTATTCTCTCACAGCCTAGATGGTTAGAAGTCTAGGAGGCTAGATGCCCTCCACTCCCAGCTTTTCATTCTTGGTGGTAGGACGTCCCTCTTCTCTCTGCTCGCTTCTCTCTTTTATATCTCAATAGAGACTGACTCAAGATGCAGCCTAATCCTATAGATTGAGTCCTGCCTCATTAACATAACTGCTTCTAATCCTGCCTCATTTACATCATACAGGTTAGGATTTACAATACATAGGATAATCACATCAGATTACAAAATGGTGGGCAACCACACTATGCTGGGAATCATGGCCTACCCAAGTTGATATACATTTTTTGGGGACACAATTCAATCCATAGCAAAAAGTACCATATTGAGAATCTTAATTGTCCTTTCTCTGGAAGATTAAAATGGTTTAATATGATCACACTTACCATATCTAGTAACAGTGAGTAAAGCATTGAATGGCAAAGGATAAGGATGAAGAATAAATTTAATTGCATGAGTTTAAGGTTGGCTCTTTATTTTCAATAACTTACTGGTGATACAAAGCTAAAACACTCCATATTATTCAGTCTTGTAGAGCTTTAGGTTTTATTGAAATTATTGATGTTGAATGCAGCACACTCAGGCAGAAAGAAGCCTAATGAAGGCAGAATTCTCTAAGGATTGCTGCTTACCATGAATGTTATATTAGATACAATCTACCAAGTTTAGGTATCAATATATACTATAAAATTATTTGTAAGATGTTCTTTAACTTGGGGTTTACTGAACATTATGATATGATTTCATGTGAATGGCTGAATCAAACTCTGTAGTAATGACAATATATAATTTGTATACAATGGATTATAAAGGATTTAGGGTAGGTCCTTACAATGCATAAGTTCCAGAGTAGGTCCACATTTCTGAAGAAAATCAGCAGTAACTAGAATTTATAATTTTCTATGAGACTCATGTAAGGCAGGGAAATTTTAGTACATGTACAGCAGTCAAAATAACAGGTGAGGGGAAGCATGTTTCTTTCCTCCACTCTCTCCTTACCTGTCGGTCCTAGAGACACAGGACCTTCCTTGGATGTTCTCTGCTGGCTGGTGGATATGATGGAATGAGCTCTGCTAAGAACCTTCTTGGATGACTAGGGTATTTTGGGGCCTATGTTTGTTTAAAAAGCACAGCTAGGTCTCCAAGTAGGTGACCCTGGACAGTCACATGTGCCCACATTTCCTGTCTGTTTGACAGGATGGGCTAGGCTTCAATACTAAACTCTTATGTTTATTTACCCAAAATGACACGGGCTATGTTTGTATAATAACATTTTTTTAAAGATTCCTTTTTCTTCTTGAACAAAGTAAATCTTGTAAGTATACATATTATGATGAATACTGTATTATGACAACTCTGATACAATGAAGAAAGTCAATGAAATCAATGACACAAACTTACATTTTATTGACCAATAAAAAGTAAAAAATAATAATGAACAAATTTGTAAACTTAATTTAAAAATTGTGTCTCACAGTTAACAATTTTGTAAGAATGTATCATCTGCACTTTAAACTTTATCTGAATACCAAAAAAATATCATTTTATATACCACAAAAGAGCTCAGTTCTTTGCTGCTTATTTGTGAACCTCTGTTGAACATCACAGCCTCTCTCAGGTGGCCCTTTCTAAACAACTCTCTCTTTGGTTTGGGCAACCACTCCCACCCCTTTGCCCCATCTAGACAAGGGGTGGTGATGGTTCCCCTAATATCGGTTCTGTAGTACTGCACTACACTTTACTGCTTTCCCTAAACTCTTTCTACCCTTTTGTAAACAGTCCTTTTATTAAATTAACATCAAATGACCCAATTTGAGCATACCACCTGTTTGTTTCTTGCTAGACACTACAGAGCCCAACAATGTTTTCTTAATGTCATTGTCCAGAATTAAAAGTAGGACTCTTAGATCCCAAATTGGAAAATAGAGAAGAATAAGAGGAGCTATCATATTCTTATCCATTGTCTACCAGGATTTAGAAATACATACGCATATGGCATGTCAAAGAAGGGACAGGAAATCCATTCCCAAGAATTCCATTTTGTAGAGGTTAAAAGTGGAGAGTGTGACCAGGCTTCAGTTCGTCATTGACACCTGTGTAGAGCACTCCATTCTCTTATATTACTGAGTACTATTTTCTAAGAGAACGTTGAACTCAGACTGACAAGGTCAGAAGAGAAACTGTAACTTCTCCATCCTCAGAGATTCTCAGAACAGGAAAGATGACTGTCTGTGTGGGCAGGCAGAGGCACGAGCCCTGGTAGTTCTAAGAAATCAAGGAGAATTCATACCTCCAGTCTGTCCTTCACAACAGGATGAAGACAGCCTATGAATATTAACATTTTAATGTAAACTGAAATAAAGCTTTTTTATCCTTCTCCTCTATCTGCAACCCTGCCTGTCCCTCCTCCACCCCTATGCTCCCAAATAAAAATAAACCACTTCTACCAAAATATGGCGTGGACTTGGATGCCTTTTTTTTTTTCTTCCGGTATTTGAAGCTAAGTGGTACTACAAGACTGCTGACTGCCACGTGTATCATCTTCTTTTGGGATCTTTTTCACTGAAGGGAAGAGTAAGCATCCCTTTCAAATGTATACGACACACAAGACTTGTCTGGGAACTCAGCACAATATTTAGATTTTAAAGGAATCCAGCTTTTTCTTAGGTTTGCAAAAGATGCAAGCAAGAGAGCAAGGCTCTCTTAAAATCAGCTTCCTGATGTTTTGGGTAACTTAATATTTCTTTCCAATGTGGGGTTTAAATGAACTAGGAGAATGATATGTTCACAAAATGAAATGTTTAGGGAAGCAGGGATGGTACCCTGAAGATGTATATACCTCCCCGCCCCTGATGTGATGTGCCCCCACCCTCCCACACACACCAGGACTGTTACTTAACCTTGACTGTGAAGTGATGGAACAGGGCGGGACCTAAGAAATCATCTAATATCATTGCCTTATTTTCCACATGAGGATACTAAGCCACTGAAAATTAAATGGATTTGCATCAGCTTATATAGTGCCTGTGTGATTTGATTAAGTCTGACGTTCTAGTTCCAAGCAAGTTCTTGGAACTTTTACATACAAAGTACACGTTCCGAAGTTTTGGATTAAACTCAAACTAGCTTTAATGCTACCTCGCATGCTTCTATAAGTGTGTGCGGGAAAAAGCGGGAGGGTTCTACGCTGAGGAAGAGAGTACAATGTTCCCCTCTCCAGGCAGGGTACAGCCCACACACCAATGGCAAAGTGCCACAGGGGCCTGTAGGGCCCTGAGGAAACTTGGGCCTTTCTGCTCCATAGAGGGAACAAACAGTCACTGCCCAGGCCAGGCCAGTCTTAATACCAAAATTGTGTTAGAGAGATGGCGTTTGCGCCCTCTCTGTTTATGCGCTCATTTGAGCAGTCTTGACTCTTACTGAACACAGCCTGATACCCAGGGGCCCGCTGCCCTGGTAAAATGACTTAACCAGAAATTTCTAAATATATTGCTAAATGCTTCTCATATACTTAGATTTCAAATAGTATTTGTGTTTCAATTCAATGTGCTAATTTAAAATAGTTACTGTACAAGCTTATATTTGATGACTCCACACCCCATTTCCTTTTGAGGACTAAAGTTAAAAGATTTGTTACAAAGTGGTAATTTAGGTAAGGCCTGAATCCCGTGCCCCTTGAATAAATTGCTCCCAAAGCAGTCACTCAAGGCACAGTCCACAAATACACTGTTTATCACCTACATACACACACAGACACACACTCACAATCTACCCACATACCCCTCACACAGACACATACACAGTCCACCTACACACTCACACACACACACACCCCTCAAACACACACAGATGCACACAAAATCTAGCCACAAACCTCTCACATACACAGACACACACAGAAACACACCCATAATCCACCCACACACCCCTCTCACACACACAGACACACTGTCCACCTACACCCTCCTCACCTCTGAGGTTTGTCTCATTCCTGGGCATTGTGGAGGGTCAGCTTCCCTGTCCGTCGTGCAAAGCTTCTCTAAGACTATCCCTCAGGTCCTCGGTCACCGTTCTTTGGGTCACAGCTGTGCCATCCTTCAGTCCCGGCTGCAAAGCCTCTTCAGCTGACAGTCTTTCTGCCTCTCTGGGCCCCTCTCAGGCACATACCCACTGCCGTTGAATCGATTCCGACTCATAGCAACCTCATAGGGCTTTCAAGGCTGTGAATCTTTATGGAAACAGATTGCTACATCTTTGTCCCGTGGAACTGCTGGTGGTTTCAAACTACTGACCTTTCGGTTAACAGTCAAATGCTTTAACCACTGACCCACCAGAGCTCCTTTCAGGCACATAGGCTGCCTTAAATTGCTTGCCACCACTGTGGTGCATGGAAAGCTTGGTGTGCCTCCCTTAGGACCGTAAGTCTAGATTCCTCACAATGCCATTTCTATTCTAGTTCATTTCACTGGAAAATAAGCTCCTACATTCTCCAACGCTTTCTCGGGTTCTGTCATACCCTCCATTCTGGGGAGAGTGTGGGGCTTCTCTCAGAGCCCAGTTGATGTATCTTAACCTTAACCATTGCCTTCTAACAATCCTCTCCGCTCTGCCCTACTCCATCGTGTGAACTCTTCTCTCTAGCCTTGAGAGGGGGAAGCGTAGCCCTGGCCCATCAGTTGTTCTCCTAAATCTATGTTTATGCCCTGAGTCCCCTACAGTTTAGGCTTTTGAAAATCAAATGGCCATTCTCCCTGTTTTGTTTTGTCATCCTTCCTATAAGGTGGTGAACACATGTTGTTCTGATGCAACAGGAAAAGAGCCGGGGGTAAGGAAACACCAAAAAACCACAAATGTTTGTTAGTATTTCCAAACTATTCTCTCAGCCTGGAGGTATTTGCAAAGGCATTTTATTTTGATAAATTCAGACTGTCAACTCTTAAAATGAAATGAAATTTATAGACCTTTTAGAGTTGCACATCTCAGAATTTGAATTGAAACACTGACTTGAAGCTATGCCACTGCTTTATCTCAGCCCGGGTGTTCTGCAGGCACCTCAGATCCACAAGCTCACAAAGCTTATTTTCACTGCTCTACCTAACAATGATACTTTTGATAGTCTTACCTCAGTCAATCACATCAGTTTCTACTCAGTAATATTTAATGACCTTCCCTCAGTTCCACAGCCAATAGTGACCCAAAACCCATTGCTGTCGAGTTGATTCTGACTCATAGTGACCCTATAGGCCACAGTAGAACTGCCCCATAGAGTTTCCAAGGGGCACCTGGTGGATTCAAACCACCCACCCTTTGGTTAGCAGCCATAGCACTTAACCACTACACTACCAGGGTTTCCAATAGTGAACCAGCTCTATTATTTATAACTCCATGTCTTAGTCTCCTAGCGCTGCCATACCAACAGACCACAAAGTAGAAGGTTTTCATGAACAGAAATTTATTTTCTCACAGTTCTGGAGGCTAGACATCTGAATTCAGGGCATCATCCATGTCAAATCCTTCTGGGGCTTTGAGAGAGAAACTGTTCAATGACTCTCTCCTAGCTTCTAGTGGCTACCAGCAGTTCTTGGTGTTCCTTTGCTACTTACAGATATGCCTGCTTCTGTCATAACATGGCATCTCTCTTCCCCTTTTGAATGTCATTCTGTTTCTGTGTCTGTCCTTTTATTTTATAATATGCCACTCATAAAGGGTTAGTATTAGGACCCATCCTATTCTGTTATGACTTTGATAACATCTGCAAAGCAAGACCCAATTTCTCCAGACAATGTACATTCACAGGTACAGGAGTTAGGACTTAATACATCTTGTTTTGAGGGGCACAATTCAATCCCTAACACTCCAAATTGTCCCAGAAATCTGTCTCACCAGCTCCATCATTAGAGTTTCCTCATCCCTTATTTCTACATTAAAACAATATCCTTTTAACTGGTCTCCTTGGCTTCTAGCTCTTCTGCTTTCAATCCTTCATTTCCGTTTAAGAGTTGTCTTTTTAATACACGTATCTGGTTATGTCACTCCTTACGATTACTAAAAATTTTAAGTGACTCCCGATTCCTTCACAGGACAGCTGAGTCCCTCTAAATACTAGTTCACACTGTATTCATGTCTTGCCCTTGACCTACAAAATACAGCGCAATTGAGCCATACAGGCACACTGAACTGCTCAGTGTTCTGGGAAAATGTCAAGTACTTTCATATCTTCAGGTCTTTGGCTATGCTTTTTCTCTTGCCTCGAATACTCTTCCCCTTCCTTCCTTTCCCTTCTTTTAAAACTCTACCCATTTGTAAGGATTCCTTACCTGGGTTCCTATTCTTTTTTTCCCATAGGTCAGCCCACTATGTATTTATTATGTTACTACTATGTTGTAAGTTTTGGGCCAAGTACTGGGAATATAAAGATGAAAAGATAATTCATTTGTTTATAGATTTAGCACATATTATTGCACTTATTATGTGCATGGTACTAGTCATGGACCTCTGTATCTGGTTTCTTCAGAAGACAGGTAAATTGTTCTTATGGTAATTATATTTGTGTGGAAGGAGGCAGAAGAAAATGTAAATCAATGAGAAAATGTCAGATACTCTTTAAGTACAACTCTTAAAATTGAAATAGGTGCTGTCACAGAGAGTGGCTGGGTGGCTACTTTAGATTGAATGGCCACGAAATGCCTTGTAGAAGGAGGAAATTTATACTGAGGTCAGAATGTAGAAGAACGGCCGTCCAAGGAGAGGATCAGACGTAGTAGCATTTCAGAGCAAAAGCATCCAGGTACAGATGAGCATATTTGGAGGACAGAGTACAAGACTATTTTGACTACAGCATGGAGTAAAGGGAGGAGAGTGGTGAGAGGTCAGGTGAGAAGGATAAATAGAGACCACATCTCAAAGGGCTTAGTTGGCTAAGCGAAGAGTTTGGCTATTTTCATTTCTGCTCTTTAAAATGAACAGATAATTTCAAAACAATGGTGACTGCTGAGATGGAGCTAGGAGAGCAGGGAAAGGAACGCTTAGCCGAGACCCAGGGTATCCAGGAAGGTTTTCTGGAGGAGTTGGCCCCTGTGCACTGACTTAAAAGACAACTAGGTGTAACCTAGACTAACAACAGGGTGGGGAGAAGAGAGAGGGCATGTGGGGCAGGCAAAACAACCTGCCAAGCACAGTGGATGCAGAGAACCAGTGGTTCAGAATTCTGGAGCATGGAGTGCAAGGTGAAGGACAGACACCGATGAGATGACAGGAAGAGGCAGGATCAGGCTAGCAAGGGCTTCAAGTGTCCTGCTAAGGAAGGTGGATATTATAGGGTGTAGGGATCCTTGCGCTTCTGCTTCGGCCCTGCCTGGAATTCCAGTGGTGGACTGCAGTGGGGGAAGCACCAGGTGGAAGCACTTCCATATTCAGGCGTGTGTGCTTCAGTGTGCATATGTGCTGGAGTGTGTGTGTGTGGTGCATGCACACATCTACCGCCAGAGGCCAGGAGCCAGAGAAGACACTCTGCTCACCATTTGCCTGTGCTCACGTCTCCTCGCCTCATTCCTCTTGTTTCTTTCTTCACTACCTTTACTACCAAAAACTTTACACGGCTCTTCCTACTTGCAGCATCTGTCTCTAATTGTGCACCACTAACACCAGATGGTTAACATGCTCAGCTGCTAACCAAAAGGTTAGAGGTTTGAGGCCACCCTGAGGTGCCTTGGAAGAAAAGCCTGGTGATCTACTTCCAAAAAATCAGCCATTGAAAACTCTATGGAACACAGTTCCACTCTGAGACACATGGGGTCACCGTGAGTTGCAGTCCACTTGACTGCAACTAGAAGAACAAAAACACCTGCTGCACCACATGTGGTGGTGCAGGCCACATTTTGGGAAACACAAATCACGTGGGAGGTGTGCCTGACCCAGTGCATGGAATGTACTAGGTGTTCCCTAGATGACAGCATTATTGTTACTCTCTAAGTATGGGGTCATGAGTAGTGACAGAGAGGAGACAAAGGATTTCAGAAATATTTGGAAAATACAAAATGGGCAGAATTGTGGGATTGCATGGATGAGGGCTTGAGGAGGGTAGTGGTCTAGGAGGGCTCCCTGTATCGTGTTTTGTTGAAACTGAGTCGGTGATGAAGCATTGGCCTGAGATAAGGAACAGGGGAGGACAGACTGGTTGGGGGGTTGTGATGAAATGTGGAGAGATGGTGACTTCTCTTCCTAGGTTTCAGGTGTGTTTGGCTAGTTATGTTGTAGCAGATGCTGATGGTACCCAACTATGTCCCTTTCCAGCTGGGATGCACCCATCCCCCAGCTGCTGGTGTGAAAGAAGTTGGCTCACACTGTACCTTTCCATATTCCTCTTGATCGTACTTAGCTCAGTTGTTCCCAAACTTGTCTGCACATTAGAATCACCTGGGGAGCTTCTAAAAGCTCCAAAGCCCAAGCCACTTCCCACACCAACTAAATCACAATCTCGGGGGCAGGGGTTGGGACTCAGGCATCTGTATTTTTTGAAGGTCCGCAAATGATTTCTATCTACAGACAAGTCAAGTCAAAGCCTTAGCTGAAGGAAGCCAACTCCTGGAGATGCCTGGATAGTTTAGTGCCCCGCCCCTTCTCCTTCTCTAGTGGCTGGTGGCCTATGACTCACTGATGGGGATGTAGGAGCTCATCATCCTTGTCTCAGTGCAGGGCCAGCTCTGGTACAATGCAACTTCCAAGTTCCTCTTGGGAGCAGACTGGAGCTAGACTTCTCCTGATAGCACATCTCTGCTTAAACATTTTCCCTGCCCAAAATTGCCTCTAAGGAGTCCTGGTGGCACAATGATTAAAGCACTTGGTTAGGCTGGTAACCATAAAGGTTTGAACCCACTAGCCACTCTGTGGGAGAAAGATGTGGCAGTCTGCTTCCGTAAAGATTTACAGCCTTGGAAATCCTATGGAGCAATTCTACCCTGTCCTATAGGTCGCTATGAGTCGGACTTGACAGTAGTGGGGTTTTTTTTTTTTAGGCGTGGGCTATCTTTCTTCCTCTGTTCTCTCATAAGTTTTCTTTCAGAGCACGCTCTCAATAAACCACTGTGCAGGGATCTCCATCTCAAGCTTTGCTTCTAGGGAGCCCATCTTCAGGCACAAGTGGGCAGTTCTAGAAATGAGAGTGTCTAAAACTGAGGGGGATCAGATGATTATTTGGGTCTCATCATCATCCCCCTTGAGAGCAGATGTGATCACTGAGAGGAAGCAGAGAGTCAGAAGTGCAGTGAGCTAGAAGAGTAAGCCTGGAAGGATATCAGTGTTTAGACAATGAGTGATTGAAGGGGTAGCCAAGAAGGAGACTAAGAAATGTCCAGAGTCAGGCACAAAGTAAGGAGGAGGGCTACAGAAGCCAAGGGAAGAGAGAATTTTAAGGAGAAACTATTCAACTAATTCATTTAATATAGAAGATTATAAAAGAGATAAAAACAGATATGCCCATCATTTTTGACAAGTAGGATGTCACTGGTGACCTTTGCCTGAGCGGTTTCAAAGGAGAGGTGGGCAGAGGCCAAACTACTGTCAAATGAAATGACTAGAAGGTCAGGAAGCAGATACGGTGAGTGTAGACAACAGGAGAGCTTTTAAAAATTCTAATTGTTTTAAGCATTAGAGAGACTTGAGCCTCCTTACAGTCTGAGGAAAGACCCAGAAGAGAATTAGGACTACAAGTCCAATTATTAGAATTGGAGACATTAATGGGAGTAGGTTTGGAGGACATCATAGGAGAGTAGGGATGGTATCAGGAGCCCTGCTCTCCCTGGTCAGCTGGGTCTTGCACAGTTCTTTTGGTATGATAGCACTCATTTATTAAACATTTATTAACTACCTGTTATGTTATTGTTGCTAGCTGCTGTCAAGTCGGCCCCCAACTTTTGGCATCCCCATTTACAACAGAAGGAAATGCTGCCCAGTCCTGCACCATCCCCATGGTCAGTTGCAGATCAGACTGCTGTGATCCAAAGGATTTTCATTCTGACACTATATTAGGCATAAAATAATAATTAAAAAAACTATGTTTCCAATTCCATAGACGTTCATAGCTTAGTTATTAGGCTTTAGTGGAAAACAAATGGACAGAAGCAATCACAAAGCAGTGTGATAACTACTCTAAAGAGAGCGAGATAAAAAGTGAAGGAACTAATTCTGACTAGGGGTAACAAAATAATTTGCAAAGGACCTGAAGTTTGAACTGGGAGTTAAAAGATGAATTCAAAATGTCCTATGAGTGTTGAGAAGGGATAGGAGGGGTGTGCATGTCATATGTATGAACAGGACCAAAACATTATGATTAATTCGTCTGTTAAGAAGTCAGCATTGTGTGTCAGGGGATGCTTCATCTTTCTCCTTGATATCTCAAACTGCAAAAGCTACATGGACATTACTTCAAAATATGCCTTTTTTTTTAAATTCTATAACCAAGAATAGTAGAAAAAAAGTATAGGAAGAAGGAGAAAATGAATGATTTTTTCCTGGCAAGAGATCTTGCAGACTTGTTATCTTGGATGAAGTAAGAAACCTAGTCCGTTTACACTGTTGAACTAAGCTGACACCTTTGTATGCCACCTTCAGTCGACAACAGAAAGATCTATAAAATATTTAAGCAATTGACTACCTCGTTCAGGCCTGCCTTCTCCAAGTCTTTCTACCTATGAAAATCCCAGCTGGGCTGAAAATCCTCAGTCGAGTTTCAGATCTTCATTAAAGGCTTTATTGATGCTGTTAGCCCACAATTCCTCTCCTTCTTCTGCTTCTAACAGAACTTGCTCTCATTGTTATGTTTTAATACTCTTATTAACTCAGTAGGTTCATGGATATATGATCAGACAATCTTTTAAGTGGCCACTAAACTTACTGATTGGCTCCTTGGTGGCTTGGCATATATTGGTAGTGACATCTTAAAGAGTCAGGTATTAAACATTCCATAATTAGATATTCTAATGTTATTGATTAGAATATCAAATCATAAATATTTCCTTTCCAGTGATTTAATGTGACTTAATTCTGTTAAAAAATTAACCCCAAATCAATACGGGTATTTCACCCAAATTCTGTCTTCGTGTGTGTGTGCATAACATTTCCTTGATAATTTCTTTCCTTCATTCATTCCCCCAACTTTCCTGTTTTTTAGCTAATAATTACTGCCATCACCAACAGACCAGAAGAATCAATACATTTTCAAGAAGTAGTTACTTTCCATTAGCTGGAATACGGAAGGGAGTTCATATTCGTAAGTCCAGGTCTTATTTCTACCACCCATCTGTCAGTTTGTTTTACTGTGGTGGCTTGCATGTTGTGATGATGCCGGAAGCTATGCCACTGGTATTTCAAATACCAGCAGCGTCACCCATGGTGGACAAGTTTTAGTGGAGCTTCCAGACTAAGACGGACTAGAAGAAAGGCCTAGAGATCTACTTCTGAAAATGAGCCAATGAAAACCCTATGGATCACAACAGAATATTACCTGACATAGTGCTGGAAGATGAACCCCCTAGATTGGAAGATACTCAAAGTACATAGTGGCCACAACAATGGACTCGAGCATACCAGTGATCCTGAAGATGGTGCAGGACTGGGCAACATTTAGTTCTGTCATACATAAGGTCACCATGAGTCCAGAGCCAACTAGAAGGCAACTAACAACAACAAGGTTCTTATCTTTCTCATACTTCATCTCTACTACACTTGGGTCTCAAATTGTGCGTAAAAATCACCTACAGTTGTTCTAAAAATGCAGAGCCATGGGTAGTATCCCAGGTGTTCTTGTTCTTAGCCCTGGAGTGAGGCCTTGAAGTCTGAATATTTGGAAATATCTCAGAGAATTCTGATGTGGTCTGTCCACAGTTTAGCCTTTGTGAAAAACTGCTCTATCTTTTTTTTTTTTTTTTCTTTATCTCTCCTGAAATACTCATTCAGGAGTCTCACACCCTGGAGGTCACTTAGCTGGCTGATGTGGATTTCTCTTCCAAAATTCCTAAGCATCATTCTTTTTTTTTTTT
>NW_004443957.1:647134-716498 GCF_000243295.1 Trichechus manatus latirostris | reverse complement strand
CTAGGGTTTCAGGATTGTTGATTCTCTGTTTGGCTTAGTTTTTCGGATCTTTGTTGTGGAGGGACGGCGTGGTGCTTCTGCCTAGACCGCCATCTTGCCGGAGACCCTAAGCATCATTCTTGAAATTTGAAACCAAATGAAGTCCTAAATGTAAACACTGCCTTTCAGTGTCTTGTAAATCATTCACTCTCCAGCAGTGTTATTCATATCTGTGGTAGTAGTTTAATCTCTAGTTCACAAGAGAAAGAGGATAAAGAACCTTTGTTCGGAGGAGGAGATGGAACGAATTTGTTGGTGGTTGGAAAAAGGCAGTAGTGATCTTTTTAAAGATTGTGAGAGGCACAGTTCTGTTTGCTTTAGTAAAGCTGTGTTTCTATAAAGAAATGCAAACCTTATGGTGCAGTTCTACTCTGCACACATGGGGTTGCCATGAGTCAGAATCAGCTCCATGGTACCCAACAACAACAAAAACAGTTGTAAAGGTAGATAAACTGAAAACACAAAATCTTCATTGGAGAAGATTATGTTAAATGGCATTTAAAAGCACACGTATTCTTGGAAGTCTTTTTTCATAATTTTATCTCAAAGAACTGTTTTTTTTTTTTCAGTCTATAATGAAGAAAGGTCATATTGTGCCAAGAGTAATGAAGGCCATCTTTTGGAGAAATACATTTCTAGTAAGTAGCCTTTACATACAGAGATGTCTTTAGCGTGTTTCTGAAACTAACACACGTGGACTTCAATGGTGAAATGAAGCGCAGTTGCTGTAGAGCAGTGTAATTCTGGAAATGCGTGTTCAGCAACTCAGAATCCCTTCTTTCTCTTATGAATTTAAAAGTCATAGAAAACATCTTACTTTCCCTTAAATATCTTTTGCCCAAAAACCTTTGAAGGAAACTTAGCATACAAAATACCAAGAAGGACAAATAATGAAGTAGAAATTGGGATTCAGGGAAGAAGATTGGCTCGGGTTTATCCGCAAAGGATTCCAGGAGTTGGTGAAAATTGGGCAGATGAGTAATGTCACATCGGAAGTACGGGACTGAGCTTGGTAGCAGATGAATAATTGTCTGCATAGAAGCAAGACAGCATTATATAGAAGAAAACAGTATTACTCTTCAAATAGCAACTTAGAGTGGGCATTAAAGGGTTATCTTCTGGCAGAAGTGGAAAGAATAATTTGGATAGGATATGTATTTCTGCAAACTCATAAATTGCACTCATTCCCATAGCATCATATTTAAACTGATCAGGGAGTGAAGAAACAGAAATTATGCAGCATATATAAAGAGATGTATTATAGATTAGGAAATGTCCCACAATTAGAGTTCTATTTATATGAGTCCCGGATTACTAAAAGACATTAAAAAACAAACAAACAAACCGGTTGCCGTAGAGTGGATTCTGACTCATGGTGACTCGGTGTGTGTCAGAGTCGAATTGTGTTCCATAGTGTTTTCGATGGCTGATTTTCAGAAGTAGATCATCAGGCATTTCTTCTGAGAGGCTCTGGGTGGACTTGAACCTCCAACTTTTTGGTAGCAGCCAAGTGCATTAACTGCTTGTATCACCCAGGAACTCCAAAAGATATAAGGGAACCATTAAATATTTTCTTTTTCATCAATCTATCTCAGTTTATAGAGCACTCACTAAAAAAATAAGAAAGCCAGTTGCTGTTGAATCGATTCCGACTCATGGCAACCTCATGTGTGTCAGAGTAGAACTGTGTTTCATAGGGTTTTCAATGGCAGTAATCTTTTGGAAGTAGATCACCAGGCCTTTCTTCTAAAGTACCTCTGAGTGGACGCAAACTTCCAACCTTCTAGTTAGTAGATGAGCACTTAACCATTTGTACCGCCCAGAGACTCCTATTGAATATTTACTGCACATTCAATATTAGAATGGAATTGCCAGGAAAGCAGGATTGTTTTATTCACAGTTGTATACCCAGTGCCCAGAACAGTGTCTGGAAATACTAAGCACTTGATAGATGTTTGCGTACTTGATAAACTGGTGAACACTGAACTATGTGTTATGGAGGAAATAAGAGGTCAGTAATGTATAGTTCCTATCCAGGGATGCCATGAGTTGGAAATGACTCAGTGGCAACTAACAAGAACAACAACAACATCTCCACGAAGCTTACTCCTCTTATTTTTAGGGACTAGAGCAATAGAGTAGCTATAAGGTCACTATGAGTCAGAATCGCCTCAACGGCAATGGGTTTTTTTCTTTTTTAAGAGCAATAGGAAAATGGATTATTTTTAATAGTGTGCTCTTGATTTTGATGTGGTCACTGCATTTTCTAGTGTGTTCTTGGTTTACCCATGGGATGAGCCAGTTTCTCATCCTCTGTCACTCTACAGCCCACTTAGCATCTAACCTTGCTTAATGTGGAACGACTGAAAATGACATTAGGGTCCAAAATGTATTCATAGAAGATGCTCAAACAGGCTCTGCATATTTCTGAGGACATTTTCAAGTCTTATTAAATTCAAAAATAAGGATCAACATTAGAAAAGGAATAATAATAATAACAAAAATTTCCTTCACTTCCTATAGACCATAAGCTTACCCAGTAAGTAGTTATACTAGGTAAAACAATGTCTCTTCTTATGAAAAATCGTGAGCTCATTTATAAAATTGAGCAATCACACTTTGCTAAGAAAACTGAAGTCTATGCAGTGAATGTGTACTATATATTAGAAATTATTTTGTTATAACCAAGCTTAACTAATAATAGTGAAATAATGAGTGCTGGGTTTAGGAGAAGTAAACGCTGTTAATGTTTGAATGCTGACTATTGTCGTTGCTGGAGAATAACCTATATTTAAGTTATATTTAGAAAAGAACACTTGTTTTGTTCTTATAGGGTTTCTTAACAGTATTCCCACCAAATTTCATAAATCCTTCCTGTTGTTAGGTGCCGCTGAGTCAGTTCCAACTCATAGTGACCATATGTACAACAGAATGAAACACTGTCCGGTCCTGCACCATCCTCACAATCATCGCTATGTTTGAGCCCATTGTTACAGCCACTGTGTCAATTCATCTTGTCGAGGGTCTTCCTTTTTTTGGCTGACCCTCTACTTTACCAAGCATGATGTCCTTCTCCAGGGACTGGTCCCTCCTGATAAGATGTCTTAAGTACATGAGACAAAGTCTTGCCTTTCTAGCTTCTAAGGAACATTATGGCTTTACTTCTTCCAAGACATATTTGTTTGTTCTTCTGGAAGACCATAATATATTCAATATTCTTCACCAACACCATAATTCAAAGGCATCAATTCTTCTTGAGTCTTCCTTATTCATTGTCCAGTTTTTGCATGCACATGTGGTGATTGAAATTATCATGGCTTGGGTCAGGTGCACCTTAGTCCTTAAGGTGACATCTTTGCTTTTTAACAGTTTAAGGAGGTCTTTTGCAGCATATGTGTCCAATGCAATATGCCGTTTGATTTCTTGACTGTTGCTTCTATGTGGTTGATTGTGGATCCAAGAAAGATGACATTAATCCTGATGTATTCATAAAAGATGGATTTGCTGTAAATACTGGGGGGAAATCCAACGTGGGAAAAAGAGAAAGATTCTTAAAAAAGTTAAATGTAGCCTCACCTTCCCCTCTCTTGAGCTTGGAGCAAAAATTAATTGGCTTCAGCTGAGACTAGGCAGATTTTGCATGGTTTAAAGTGGGAAGAGCCACATTTGAGCTTGGGAAGAGCTGATTTGCATAGTTTCTCACTTCATTCTCTGAAGCATTGGACCATATCTCCTTGGCATCAAAATGATGCTTCCACTGCCTGGAGCACACTATCATATCCTTCCCTTTTCCCTACCTGAAGGGCTCTGCTATTGCTTTTCAAACAAATAATTAAAGACAGTTTATGGGTTGTTGCAGAGAATGCCAATTTCAAGGTAGTAATCCTAGATGAAAAGAGAAAGAATGAGTAGAGGCAAATTTACTTGTTGCCATGATATTGCATCACCATGAAAACGCCTAAAATTATTAATAATACCTAATACACATACACCAGGTCTTTACAAATGTAGAAAAATGAGATTTTGATTTGTGTTTTAAAGATAAGCCATTGGAGCACTGATTTTATTTTTACTTCCATAAATTCTATGCTTACAAATAATACTCTAAGTTAAAGTCTAACTTAAAAAAATAGTAAGATTATATATTACAATACTATCGGTGAGGCTACAGTTAAAAGGTTAATTTCAAGAGATTTCTGAACAAATTCAGCTTTTTATGACAAACAAAAGTATACTTAGATTGCTATTATGATTTCTTCTTTTAGCCATAAGCTATTTATATGACTATTTTGATATTTTTATCTTTTTTGTTTATTTTATCTTTATGTTATAGTTTTCTAATTTTACTGTATTTTGGCAAGACAAAAGTGGTGTGTTTGATACAAATTTTTTGAAATTTAGTGAAACTTGTTTTATGGCCTAATGTATTGTTAAATTCTCAGTGGAGATAGTTTTTGATTTTTTTCCAACCATTGTTTATGTTAAAAACAATGTCTTGTCATCTTGGCAGGTAATTTTTTTTTTTCTTACTGACTGTTTCATTGTGTGTATAGCAATTGAAAGCCCAAGCTGTGAGTTGGGGAAATACAAAGATATATTAGAAAACATCATTGCTGTCAAAATGTAAGAGATGATACACAATTTCAAAACAATTTGGTAAATATTCAGAGGTATGGAAAAATCCTAAAATGATACTCCAGTTTACTGAGAATGTTTTATCATTCAGCAGTCACATGATTTGGAATTTTTCTTTTTGAGTTGTACTTTAATTTCATTTTTTAATATTATTTTTATTTCTAAAGTCCAAAATGAGCAGATTCCATATAAGAAATGTTTAAAGTTTCAATCATTTGTTTTTTTTTTTTTTTAACAGATATTTTAGTCTGTGCTAGTATCCCAATCTAACTTTGATGGCCTTCTAAAAAAAAGAGTAAAATATAGACCATAAAATAAAATATAAAAGAGATTCCTTAACTTCAGTAGAACATTGGAAAACAAAATGTTAATATACTAAGGAGTCTGAGATTTTATTTAAAAAAAAATAACAACAGCAACAACAATAGCGTTTATTAACCACCTTGCCAAATATTGTTAGGACTATGGTGATAACAAATTATCTAACTCTTAATTAAACAAAAGGGCTACCACGCATTTCCCCTTTGGAAGTCATATCCAAGGCTACAGATGTCTTTTACAGATAAATATTAGCAAGAAAAACATAGAACTCCAGTTCCCCACGAGACAATATTTCTCTAGCTGGGGTCTACGGTGGTTGGATATTCATGTTTACCTAGATTTGGTAGTCATATATCTAGAGGTGTTAGTTGATGCTATGTGTCTTAGCTGGGTTCTCTAGAGAAGCAAAACCAGTGAAGTGTGTGTGTGTGTGTGTGTGTGTGTGTGTGTGTGTGTGTGTGTGTGTATGTATATATATATATATATATATATATATATATTTTTTTTTTCCCTCAAGGAAATGGCTCCCATGGTTGTGGAGGCTGGAAAGTCCCAAATCCATGGGTCAGGTGTCAGGCTGGAGGTTTCTGCTAACTCATGTGGTTGCAGAGGCTGATGAATCTAAAATTGGCAGGTCAGATGGTAAGCTGCTGGCCCAAGGGGCTGCAAAAGCTGGTGAATCCCAGAATCAGCACGTGACTGCAGCCTGCTGGCTGAAGTCTCAAGAACTGGAGGTCAGTTGATGATAAGCTGGAGGCAGGATCCAGAGAAAGGGAATCCATATATATTGGATGTTGGTCACACCTCCAAGGAAACACCTCTCTCATCAGATACTTGAGTAAAAGTTGGAAACACAAAAAGTTAGAAACAAAGAAGGAACAGAAGTTGGAATATATGACCTTGGTGATGGAAATGACTCCAGAGATCGCATGATAGAATTTTACAAGACCAATTACTCCTTCATTGCAAATACCTTTTTTTTACCAACATAAACAGTGACTATACACATGGACCTTGCCAGATACAGGAATCAAATTGACTACATCTGTGGAAAGAGATAATGTGAAAGCTCAATATCATCAGTCAGAACAAAGCCAGGGACCAACTATGGAAGAGACCATCAATTGCTGATATGCAAGATCAAGTCAAAGCTGAAGAAAATATGAAAAAAAAACATGAGAGCCAAAGTATGACCTTGAGTGTATTCCACCTGAATTTAGAGACCATCTCAGAATAGATTTGATGCATTGAACACTAATGACCGAAGACCAGACAAGTTGTGCAAGGACATCATACAGGCAGAAAGCAAGAGGTCATTAAAAAGACAGAAAAGAAAGAGAAGACCAAAATGGATTTCAGAGGAGGCTCTGAAACTTGCTCTTGAACACTGAGTAGCTAAAGCAAAAGGAAGAAATGATGACGTAAAAGAGCTAGACAAAGATTTCAAAGACACAGTGAAGTATTATAATAAAATGTGCAAAGACCTAGAGTTAGAAAACCAAAAAGGAAGAACAATCTCGGCATTTCTCAAGCTGAAAGAACTGAAGAAAAGATCCAAGCCTCTAGCTGCAGTACTGAAGGATTCTACAGGGAAAAATTAAACCATACAGGAAGCATCAAAAGAACATGGAAGGAATACACAGAGTCACTGTACCAAAAAGAATTGGTTGATGTTCAGCCATTTCAGGAAGTAGCGTATGATCAAAACTGATGGTGTTGAAGGAAGAAGTGCAAGCTTCTCTGAAGGCATTGACAAAAAAGAAGGCTCCAGGAATTGACAGACTACCAACTGAGATGTTTCAACAAACAGAAGCAACACTGAGTGTGCTCACTCATGTATGTCAAGAAATTTGAAAGACAGCTACCTGGCCAACTGACTGAAAGAGATCCATATTTGTGCCATTCCAAAGAAAGGTGATCCAACGGAATGTGTAAATTATCGAATAGTGTCATTAACATCCCATGCAAGTAAAATTCTGCTGAAGATCATTCAAAAGCGATTCCCTGTACATCAACGGGGAACTGCCAGAAATTCAAGCCAGATTCAGAAGAGGATGTGGAATGAGGGATATCATTTGCTGATGTCAGATGGATCTTGGCTGAAAGCAGAGAATACCAGAAAGATGTTTTATTGACTATGCAAAGGCATTTGGCTCTGTGGATCATAATAAATTATGGATAAAATTACAAAGAATGGGAATTCCTGAACACTTACTTGTGCTCATGTGGAACATGTACAAAGACTGAGAGGCAGTCATTTGAACAGGACAAGGGGATAATGTGTGGTTTAAAATCAGGACAGGTGGGTGTTAAGTTTGTACCTTTCACCATATTTATTCAGTCTGTGTGCTGAGCAAATAATCTGAGAAGCTGGACTAGATGAAGAAGAACGGGGCATCAGGATTGGAGGAAGACTCATTAACAATCTGTGTTATGCAGATGACCCAACCTTGCTTGCTGAAAGTGAAGAGGACTTGAAGCACTTACTGATGAAGATCAAAGACTACAGCCTTCAGTATGGCTTACACCTCAACATTAAGGAAACAAAAACCTTCACATCATGATAAATGGAGAAAAGATTGAAGTTGTCAAGGATTTCATTTTACTTGAATCCACAGTGAAGGCCCATGGAAGCAGCAGTCAAGAAATCAAACGACTCATTGCATTGGGCAAATTTCCTGCAAAAGACCTCTTTAAAGTGTTAAAAAGCAAAGATGTCACTTTAAGTACTAAGGTGTGCCTCACCCAAGCCATGATGTTTTCAATCACTTTCATATACATGTAAAAGCTGGACAATGAATAAAGAAGATTGAAGAAGAGTTGATGTCTTTGAATGAAGGTGTTGGCGAAGAATATTGAATGTATCATAGACTGTCAGAAGAATGAACAAATTTATCTTGGAAGAAGTACAGCCAGAATGTTCCTTAGAAACAAGGATGGCAAGACTTCATCTCACATACTTTGGACATCTTATCAGGAGGGACCAGTCCCTGGAGAAGGACATCATGCTTGATAAAGTAGAGAGTTAGTGACAAAGGGGAAGATCCTGAACAAGATGTATTGACATGGTGGCTGCAGCAATGGACTCAAGCATAACAGCAATTGTGAGGATGGTGCTGGAAAGGGCAGTGTTTGATTCTGTTGTACATAGGGTCACTCTGAGTTGGAACCAACTTCAGGGCACCTAACAACAACAGCTGCCCTGGGAAATCTCAGTTTTTGCTCTTAAGGCCTTCAGCTGATTGGTTGTGGCCCACCCACCTTATAGAAAGTGGTCTCCTTTACTTAGGGTCACCTGATTTTAGATATTAAGCACATCTACAAAATACCTCCACAGCAACACCTAGAGTAGTGTTTAACCAAACAACTGGGCATCATAAGCTAGCCAAGTTGACACATAAAATTCACCATTACAGAATGAAGGACAGAAAAAGGGTGTGAATGACCAGAGGAAGAGGTTATATCAGAGTGTAAAATACTAATATCTGTGAGCTCAGATGTAAGGCAGTTCTGACTAATAATAAAGTGTTGATGTGATTATGGGTATGATTGACTGAAGTGGAGGTAAAATCCACTGGGTTGATGAAGTTCAAGGTGTGGATGAATCAGTCTTTAGGTGATGGCATGGAAGTGACCAGGAGACTTGAGGGTAACTGGGATAACTTACAGATGACACGGAACTCAAAGGAGCTATTATTACATGAAGATTGAGAGGAATGGTGTGGTAGCCATCCAAGTGAGAATAACACCTGAAACATCTCTGCCTTCTGTGGTGTGTGTGATTTGGGAGACTCAATGGGCTCCACTCTTGAGAACAAGAGAGGGAGATCTCACTTATTGAAGAAAGTAAAGGCAATATGCTGTTAAGAGCTGAGGTTTTAAGAGTGTTAATTTTCATGGGATTTCAGTTCCCAAAGATAGATTAGAGAGATTTGGAAAGTGAGGGAGCATGGGTCAGCAGAGAGGAAGAAATAGGCAGGTATGTGGATGAGAAACTCTTGCGTGTAGTTCTTTTGTTGTTAGCAAAAATTAGCTTTATCTCATATTTTCATATGAAAAATTCCTAAGAAGTGAAGCTTTTAAAGAAATTGTTGCTTAGCTGTCTCTCAGACAGGATTTGTTAGTCTCTAATGCAGGCTTCTCTTGAATATTGGTGTGGTTATAAGTTTAATCAAATACTATTGCTTCCTTCGGTGATGGCTGTGTAGACATGGAGGGTGGACGGAGGCTCTTCTTCCACTGATGACAGGCTAAGTGTCCTTTTCAGGCAGTTCCCTGTTTCCCCTTTATGCACATGCCCCAGTGCCTCCAAAGAAGTGCAGGCCAAACCAATGTTCTAAAAGTCCCCACACTAAAAGCTTCTGACTAAAATGTGTTTTTCCTTCTGTTGAATTTCCTGCCCCTGAGAGAGGTGATATTTAGCCCTGGGCTGGCTCTTAGGGAAAAAAAGAGAATGGGAGGGAGGGCCAGCCATTCTCTCTGTTCTAGGCTATGCCTGGATAAAGGGGAAAAGTCTTGAAAAAGAGAGTCTGGGACACCAGAGACGCATGTTACACACTTTGCAAGGTTTCTTGTGTGCCTAAAGGACCCTGAATCCTCTTGGTGACCAACCTTCGTAGGTGAGAAGTTAAAGGACCGAATTAGAGCCATGGAGGCTGATGATTAACATCCACTGGCAAGAAAAGTCTTTGAGTTTTCGATTTCCAAAGATACATCTATTTACCTTGTGCTATCGTATACAGATTTGGAATAAAAACAGAGTTTAAACATAACACTCAGACCTTGAGCTCCAACCAGACCCACACACCTAACATATGTCCGCTTTCCTTATTTGATTCTGGTGTGTTTTACTTCAGTGGCTGCCAGAATGGGAAATATGTGTGTGTGCATGTGTTTCATTTACGTTCATAATGAAGACAGCTTGTAACCTGGGTGTGATTCGACTTAGCAACCTGTTTCTCTACAGCTACTTGGATGCTTATTTTCTAAAAGCAAATCCAAATTTTTTTTTTTTTTTTTTTGGCCAACAAGTTGTATTTTGCAATCTCCAGGTTTTTCTTAGTTACACTGTGAAAATTATATAAATTAAAATCTGTAGCTTCCTGGTTTTGTTTTTTTTTTTTTTTACTTCCAGTTTCTCTAGTATATCAGCTCTTCTCTCTCTTTCTCTTTTTTATTGTTTTGCTTTTTATTAACCTTATGATTAATTGTTTCGATAACATCTGAAAGATTTTTTCCACATTTTTATAATGTTTACATTAATATTGGAGGTCTAATATGATTTAATTGTTGCTCTTTTTTTTAGCGCTTAGAAACCAGGGTAGCTGAATGGAACTTGCAGTTGAGAAAGAATAAGCATGCTGCTATAGTGATCAAAGAATCAAGTAGGCAAAACACTATAGCTCTGATAAGGTATCGACAGTTTACAGAAAAAGGCTTGAACATTTTACGGGAAACACTGAAAACCTTACTTCTCAGATTAGAGACCAGGTAAGTGTATGCATTCTTTTTTAAAAGATGTGTTTTACATTTTTAATTAATTGCTTAGCGTACGTAGTTAATGTCATGATGCTTTATGTAATAATTTTATTCTTCTCTTAATGCTCCTGATACCGGAGAGACTTTCCACATGCTTAATACTTCAGTGTTCTATTTTCAAAGATGTCAAATTTGTATATTAAATTATATCAGTATTTCCTTTAGAACATTAGTTAAAGGAGATATTAACTTGTGCCCCCCTCTCCCCTCAACACACACACACACACACAAAGGTTTTATGACCAACTAACCAAGGGTAACCCTTCACACATACTCCCACTTGGAAACTGACAGAGTATATTAGCATTTTAAAGACGCTGAGAAGGCCTTCAGTGAAGCATTGTGATGAACTCTATTGAATCCAGAGATTCCCACACTTATTTAACCACAGAACTCTTCTTTTACCCAAAAAGCAACTCTTAGAACTGGTTCTGAGGAACACCAGTTTGAGAAATGGCTGATTTGTGTTGTTAGACCATATGATTTTATTCAGTAATTTACACATTTAATCTCAGTAATGCATTTAAACCCATACGCTGATGTAAAAACATGACAGCTATTCTCTTCTGCAGATCTGTAAGGCAGAGACCTCATCAGTTGTCTGAAGAATACTCATGCATACTTTCTACATCTTGCGTGCATTCTGAAAGAATCTTCCTGCATGATCTTCCAACTCACTGTTTAATATTTGTCTAAATCAGGTCTGCCATTCAGCTCATCTGTTGCATTTTTGAAAAAACTATCATATTTTTAATTTCCAAGAATACTAATTATTATTCTTTATATCTGCTTTTGAATGCGATTAGCCTTGACTTTCTCTGAAAATACAAATTCATTTTCATGTTTTCTTTTGTTTATTAACCCTAACTTCTTAGGTTTTCATTCTTCTGTTTATTGGCTTTGGGTCCTCTCTTGCAGATATTGGTTTTCCTCAATATTTGGGTATGTTTGATTTACTGTTTGTATTTCTTATGGAGAATCCCTGTTTGCCTACTTGTGAATGTAGTTTCTGATGACAGGTGCTTCCTTCTTTTTGTTAATTTTTTTTGGGGGGACCTGGAATGTGAGGCCCAAGGTAGGGGTTCAGGAGGCTTATCTTCTAGATTTGGATGCTCCCTATCCCTCCTGGTATCTCTGGCCCCAGGACATCGGAGGGCTTTCCAGTGACAGGACTGCTACATTAGAGAACCATAGATACATCTGGAGTTACTTAGGCAGGTCTGCTCTGCTTCTCTCTCCAGTCTCAACAATGATGCCACTTACATCTGAGGTGGAGTAAATCTTTTTTAAAAAGTGGTTCTTGTTTCTGGGGGTTTTAGTGTTTTTATGGTGGGGATGATGCTCCTACCTACCGTTAAGAATAGTGGACTTCTGGAGGCGGGGCCAAGATGGCAGAGTTGTCAGATGCTTACTGTGGTTCCTCTTACAACAAAAGACCCCCAAAAAACAAGTGAATGGATTATATATGACAATCTAAGAGCACTGAACAACAAAGGCAAAGTTGAGGAATTGGACTAAGAGGTAGGGGGAGGGAGAGACAGTTCAGAAGCAGCGAGGAGTTGCCAGACCTGACCCAGTGGGAAAGGGGACACTGCAGACTGGGTCGGCTGGCATGCATAGTGAGGCAAGCAGTGGTGTTTGGGATGCGCTTTCCACATCAGGAAAGACCGAGTGGCAGAGAGTCTACTCAAGCCTCCAGAACCAGTGAAAAGCTGTGCTCAATTGGCAAAAGATAAATACATGTGTCTAATCTGCTGCACGGATCAAAAAACACCTCCTTTGGGAAGAACCTCTCTCTCATTTACCTGCCCTCTCCCCACCCTGCACTGGGTCCTGGCCGGCTTCAGTGATTGCCACTTCCCCTGGGCCGGAAGTAGGACACGTCACACGCCCTGAGCCATTCTCCCAGCCTTGGAGATGGAACAAATTAACAAACAGGAAAAAATAATCTGCCCGCTCCCCTAAGCCAGGAACTCAGGGCAGGCACAGCTCCTTTGCCTAGGCACAAGCATAAGGGGTCCATGGACTTTGAATGCCTTTCACCACTGCATGGACCTATGTGGGCCCGTTTCAACAGTGTAGGCCCTCATTAGCACAGTACAACAGGGTATATACCTGAAGCCTAACTTCAACTGTATCAGCTATATGGTGGAGTGGCAGGTTCTTGACATCTGACACCACTCTGCCCATTAAGCAGGATCCTCACCTACCCACATCAGGGGCCTGAGGACTGGTGGCTCCACTCACACCAGCTACCACCCACAGCAGGGGTCCAAGAATAAGTGGTGTCTCCCAGTCCTTAGAGCCAACAGCACTGGGTACCCATAGTCCGGCTGCAAAATCCACCCACCTATGCGCTCTAGGGAACAGGGACACGCTTTCTTCCCAGACATTCAGGGGTAGCTGTAAGGTCCCTGCCTCAGTGTGTGACCCACTACTGCAGCCAGATACCTGTGCCTACTCTAATCACCTCTGCCCATCTAGGACGGTAGATAAGAGCCTGTACCACACACTTGGTGACTGACTACCTGGATACTTGAGCTGAAATCATACAAGAAAACCAAATGGACTCCTGGGCTCCCATACCTAGTAACAGATCTAACTACCTGGTGACAGGACGTTAGAGCTTCAAAGGCACCAATAATCAAACTAGCTCACATGAGTAGCCGATCTGGGCATATCAAAACAAGAAGCTAGGACATAGTAAGCAAACATAAAATAAATAAATATAATAACTTATTGATGACTCAGAGACAACAGTCAACATCAAATCACATAAAGAGGCAGACCATGATGCCTTCAGCAAGCTCCCAAAACAAGGAATCAAGAAATCTTCCAGAAGAAGAGAACTTCTTGTAATTACCAGAGGTAGAATACAAAAGATTAATATACAGTATTCTTCAAGCTATCAAGAAGGAGATCATGCAAAATGCAGAGCAAGCCAAGGAACACACAGACAAAGCAACAGAGGAACTTGATGGCAGCTAACAGCAACAACAACAAGGCAAGACTGTCTCACATGCTCCAAATGTAGTTTTTGACGTTTGTCTCAGGACCCACCTTGATTTCTAGAATTATTTATCTAAACTAAAGCATCTCTCGAATACACTTGCTTTAATGTATTCTCTCATGTACATTTTGGGCTAGGGTTTCTTCAATTATCTTTGTTTGTTTTTTTATCAGTCAGATTTCATCTACTTTCTGTGTTATAGGAATTTCTCCAAATTTATGTTATTATTATTTTTTTATGACAGGATTGGTTGTTTTCCAGGATGGATTTATTGTTTCTAAAAATAAATTCATTGTCATTTCATGGGATTTATGGTGGGAAGGGAGGTAGGTCATATGCTCTGAAAATTCTCATATGCAGAGTGACATCTATTTAGTGGAAGGGTAAAAAGGTTTTGAGTTTTAATCAAATATTTGAAATTCAGTTAAAACATTTCAGAAAAACAAACCCGTTGCCGTCGAGTTGATTCCAACTCATAGCGACCCAATAGGACTGAGTAGAACTGCCCCATACAGTTTCCAAGAAGTGCCTGGTGGATTCAAACTGCCAACCTGTTGGTTAGCAGCCATAGCTCTTAACCACTATGCCACCAGGGTTTCCAAAAATAGCATCACAATCACTAAACTGTATTTAATTCTGGCTGTGTGCCAGGTACTCCCTAAAGACATACTGTTCAAAGCCTATCAGGTAGATTTTATTATCCTCAGTTTAGAGATGAGGAATGGAGGCTTTTGAAGGTTAAGTAACTTAACTCTGGTGCTGAAAGAGCAACACTAAAATCATTCAGAAATTTTATGGTGGGAAGAAAAAATAGATGGCAAAAGAGAACATTCTGGAAAAAAATGAAGAGATTGCAGGAAAATTAAATGATACTTCTGAGTAAAAATTGACAATTCTTTTGCTTTTTATTTTCTCACAGAATATTTAGAAGTGGATAAAATATAGTAAACTGAGACATAATAAGAATAATTTTGATTGGGGTAATTTATAAACACCTCACCAAGGAAATGGTATTCAGCTAGACTTTAAAAGAAAGGACATCATTAGAGGGAGATTAGGGTGAGAGCCATTCCAAACCACGGGAATGCACAGTGTCAGCAGCGACAAGAAAATGCATGGTCCACCATATAAGTTGGGGGTGTTGGTAATTTTGTATTTGAAAGGACATTTTGGGAGATGGCATTTTAGTGGGTACAAATGCCAAGATGTCAATTTTCCTAATGTGATCCTAGTTCAAATCCAAGATTCTGAGATCTTACAGTACATGTAAGAAACCTATGGTAAACCCATTTGATTTTAACTTGAGTGACTAATGAATAGCTTGAACAATGGACTGAGATTTAAGAGCTCCATGTTCTCCTTTCTTCCTATTCTTCCATTTGTTTTTCTTTTTTGCAGTTCCCTGCAGCAATTGTAACATGGCTAATAAAAATTATATAGTGTAACTTGTTAAACATTAAAAATTGTTTCATTTGCTTTCATGTGCATAAACCAGTTACCACTGAGTCACTTTTGACTCATGGTGACCCCATGTGTGTCAGAGTAGAACTGTGCTCCATAGGGTTTTCAATGGCTGATTTTTTGAAGGCAGATCACTAGGCCTTTCTTCTGAAGTGCCTCTGGTGGGACTCAGATCTCTAAACTGTTGGTTAGCAGTGGAGCGCATTAACCAATTGCACCACTCAGGGACCTCTTCTTGTACATAGTGTATCATTTTAGGGTTGAGAAAGAGACTGAAAATGGATTTGGAGAGGTATTTTGTTAGTGATACTTTCTCCTGATGACCTGGAGCAGTGTGCCCAGTAAAGGAAACCAAAAAGACAGCATAGGATACCTTGTTTTCACAGATCCATCTGTATGTCCTTTATGCTCTAAACATCTGCAAAAAGTCTAGGCAAGATATGAATCCAAATGACTGTCATAGGGGCAACCATTAACTTTTAAATGAAACATTATGGAGAAGCAAATGCTGCTGGCCAGGGAAGCAGACATGCCCATTTGACTGGGAAGTGGTTTAGTACTAGCTAAATGGATTAGTCAAACTGAAGAAGCAGGCAATTTTAAGTATAAAATCTGCAAAGGATATTAAAAACATATAATGCAATTAAAATCACTGCCTTGAGTATGAGTAGATGCAGTGATTAACTTGAGGGAAACAAAAAAACTTCATAAATATTGATCAGACATTTTGATGTTAATTTAAATGGACTTAATTGGCCTTAGCAGAATATTGCTAATGCCCAGAGAATGTCTTAAAAAACAAAACAAAACATTGTATTTTGAAGTAACATTAGATTTACAGAAGAGTTGCAAAGATAGCAGAGTACTCTGGAATATACTCCACTGGCACTCAGCTTCCTGTAATGTTTCATATACAACCATGTACACTTATCAAGACTAAGATATTAACATTGTTACAACACTAACTAAACTACATACTTGCTTTCAGGTGTTACCATTTTTTCCACTATGTCCTTTCTGTCTTCCAGAATCCAGTTGAAGATATCATCTTGCATTTAGTGGAAGCTGTCATATCTCCTTAGCCTTCTCCAATCTGGCACAAGTTCTCAGTCTTTGCTCATCTTCTTCACTTTGACAGTTTTGAAGTGTACGGATCAGGTATTTTGTAGAATCTCCCTCAGTTTGTTTTGTCTGATGTTTTATCACAGTTAGACTGAGGTTATGAGATGTTGTCTTTTTAGTGGTAAATATTTTTTTTTCTCTATTTTCTAGATGTTTGCAGCTAGCTAGTAGTGGTTTGTTTCTTTTTCTCATTGTAATTCTTAAGAATCCATACGTCATCTATTAAGTTACTCTCTTCCTAAGACTTTAACACAAAAATCAATGAGAACACCTTTTCTGTCGGTGCAATACAGTAAATTTTAATAGTATAGAAGGAAAAAAATGGAACGATTCACTCATTAGGGAAAAGCCCACATTTTGCTGACTTTCTGATAAGTCAAGATGTTAAACAGCCTCCATATGTTATCTTGCCAGTGACTATAGGGCAGCTGTGATTATAAGGTGAGTTATTTATGATGAAGGAGTTCTCTACCTACCTAGAAATGATTTTCCAAACTGAAGGTGGTCAATTAGTCTCATGATAATTTGCTCCAAAGAAATTTCAATATGTAATATAATTTAAAGAGAAAACAATCATTAAACTCAAATATCTCTCAACTTGAAGACACGGTACAGTTTCTTTCCAGTGAAATAATGTAATTGAGTTCTACTAAAATACTGTTTTCCAATTCTCATGGAGCTTGATTCAGCATCTTGAATGCAAATGGTTTACAGTTGCAAAGGGAAATAAAGCAATAAATATGGGTTGTTGAAGAAGGCATAAACGACATACTGGCAACCACTTGGGGATTCAGAGCTGAATTTATTAATTTCTGATGTGGTAATCAACTGATGTGACTTGGTTTTGTGACAGCTCTCTTCTCCATGCAAATATGAAATTTTACTTTTATATATGGATAAAGCGGAAAACAAACAACAAACAAAATAACTGTACAAGTTGCAACATGATCATACTCCTGATGATGTCAGCTGAATAAGCAACTTTCAGGGTATGGCTTGAGGTGGGAATAGCCACTGGAATATTCAGTTGCTTTTTCTCTACTTGTGGGTGCAATTTTATTATATTGCGGCAGGAGTCCTACTCTGGATCTCTCCTGGAACTCGATAGGGAAGTGGCTGTGTCTTTGTTTATTGCAAAAAACACAGTCTTTTCTCAGGCTTTGGTCTTCCTTGAGTTCCAGTTCTTGTACAGCTGTTATCCTAGTAAGATCTTGGAAGACTGGATGGGGATACTGTCCTGCTGTGGTGAGGACACAGTTCCCCTCTGCTAATCTACTTCCCTAAAAGGGGAGCTGAGCCGCTATACATATCACATTCAAGCCCTGGCACAAGGAGACCCTTCCACCATAATGTCTCCAAAATAGTGCAGAATCATTGCATAAGTGACACAATCACTAGGTGGTGGCCTACCAGAAAGAGGCAGGTACTCAAAAAGCAAATAGAGAGTTTATTATGGTGCTCACATGTTAGCTGCAGGCTCACAATCAGAGTCGCAATTAGAGTGGCTAAGAGTTGGGTTCTGTAGTTCACAGTGGCTCTCCTTAAGGCCAGAGTCCAGGTTGATGACTTAAGGTAGATTCAGTGAGCAGTCAAGAGCAATGTGGCAACCTCAAGACTTCTATTAGAATTAAGGTGTGTGTGTGTGTGTGTGTGTGTGTGTGTGTGTGTGTTCAGGGGCATGGGGAAAAAAATTAGTAACTGGCTATTTCTAGATGGATGTTGAGAGGAGAAGAAGGTTGCATCTAAAGGAAAGAATACTTAACCCAGAAATTTTTCCTTATAGGAAATTGCCTGATTCCCCAATCTTATGGCTTGGCAAAACCAATGTGATTACTTCCTTGATGTCTTCTGGGCTGGAGTGGCCCTTTGCAGACACAGTTCAGAAGCACTTCAAAATAACAACTGAGAAGGAAAGCCAAAGCTAGGAACTAGGGGGAAAAAGACGAATAAAAATTTCCTATACAGGTCTAAGGAAAAATAGGAAGAAAACAAAAAACAAAAAACTAAACGCTCAGAAGGAAGCTATTCTTGGTAGTTTTCTAGATAACACTAATATGCGTGGACATTCAGTTTCTGTGTGTGGCCTTAGCTTTTAAGCATTTCCTGTGAGAATATCAAAGGCCTGAATATGAAGCAAAGGCCAAAAACCAAGAACATAAAGATCAAGGTCTGTTGGGATGAAGCAATGTAAGTTTAGAGACCATGATAATATGAGGTGAAGACATTATGGGCTTATGCAAAATCAATTTAGTCTTTCTGCTTTCTGTTCCTTACATTTCACCTTTGCTCACTTTGGGTTGAAATTCAATTATTGGACATCTTATATGAGTTAATTTGGGGATCTTACTTGTTATCACTGCTTTCTCACTGTTAGTAAAGTTCCATCCTTCAGTAGTAGTGGGAAACTAGAAAACCGTTTTGAGATTCTTGGAAGCGTGCAATAGTAGAAAGCACGAAAGCACATGTAGAAAGTGGAAAAACTAAGAAAAACATGATCTAATGCTTTTTCTTTCAAGTGCCATTTTTTTTCTCTTTTCATTCCTCATAAATTGCTAAAATGCAGATATTTAGAAAATATTCAGTACCTCAGGTTATTGGTAGAAAGAACAGCAATAGACTACATAAGGTTCCTGCTATAGTGCAAGGGGAAGAGAATATAGTCTAACGGATGAGGCACAGTTGAAAATAAATGATTACAATGCAATGTGTTAAATTAAAATGTTTTAAGAACATAGAAGAGGAACAACTGCCTACAAGATTCAATGAAAACTAGACAGAGTGGCATTTTGAAAAATGAATGGGATTTTGTCCATCAAAGCAAGAAGGAAAGGACATTTGAAGCAGAGGACATGGAAGTTCCTTGGGAGAATGGAAGGAGAATTGTCATGGCCCCCCAAAAAAAGGGGAGAGAGGCATGAAAGGGAAAGGCAGATACTGAGGACAGAAAGGAAGACTGGAGCCAGTTTACAAAACATGTAAGGAGTTTGAGCTTTATTCTGAGGTACTGGGGGAATGATGCAACTACTTATTCATTTTAGAAGCACAACTATGCAAGCAGAAGAGGGATTAAAGGAAGAAAATATTAGAAGGAAGACAAATTAGGAGGCTGTTGCTATAACAAAGTGTAGGAGCAATGAGGGCTTGAACCAAAGCAATGGCAATGGACACAGACAGAAAGAAATGGATTTAATAACTATTCAGCAAGAAGAACAAACGGAAGATGATAAAGGTTGGTAAGTGGTAAAAAGAAAGAAGAGTAAAAAGAAAGCACTTGTGGTAGATTAAAAAAAAGAAAAACCTCCAATCCTAATCTCTGGAACCTGTGAATAGGTTAGGATTCATGGCAAAGGGGAATTAATGTTCCAGATGGAATTCAGGTTGCTAGTCAACTGAAATTAAAATAGGGAGATTATCCTGGATTATCCAGGTGGAAGAGGAAGGTAAAAGAAGAACATCAGGGGGAGATATGACTACAGAAGGTCAGAGAAATGCAATGTTACTGGCTTTGAACATGGAGGAAGGGGCCACAAACCAAGGAATGTCAGTGGCCTCTTTTTCTTCTCCCCCATTGCTGTCGAGTCGATTCCAACTCATAACGACTCCACAGGACAGAGTAGAATTGCCCCACAGGGTTTCCAAGGTGGATTTGAACTGGTGGATTTGAACTGCTGACCTTTTGATTAACAAACTGAGCTCTCAACCCCTGTGCTACCAGGGCTCTAGAAATTGGAAAAAGGAAAGGAATATATTCTCCTCTAGGGACTCCAGAAAGGAACATAGCCTACTGACACCTTGATTTTAGTCCAGTGAAACTTGTTTGGATTTATAACTTCAAGAACTGTAAGATAATACATTTGTGTGATATTAAGCCATTAAATTTGTGGTGACTTATTACAGCAGTAATAGAAAACTTATTCAAAGTTCTTTATTTTTATTTTTTTTGATAATTCAGTGGAATAAAAAGGAATAAATAGATCAAAAATATGCTGTTTAAAAAAGTATACTAGAGAGAGAGAGTGAGCATCAATGTCACAAAATATTAACAAGAGCCAAATTTAGGTGATGGGTATAAAAGAGCTTAACTATTCTTTCCACCGTCTATATTTTAGAAAATTTTTCTGTATCACAAAGTTGCTGATTATTTGAGCTATTGACATGATTTTGCCAAGTGCACCTGAAGAATCAGTGGTACAGGACAAGACAAGGTGTTCCTGTGTCGACTCTTCTCCTAATACATTACCAACCTCCTCCTCTGCCACCACCATGGCACTGTCACTCCCTGAGCATTTCATATGGCAGAATGACAAATAGCATGTAAACTCAACACTGCAACTGCAGCTACAAATCACATCACTTCAAAATTAGAATATTTTTTATCATATATTAGAAGTTGAGGCAAGTTCCACATATCTAATATAGACAATAGGAGCCCTCGTGGTGCAGTGGTTTAGTGCTCTCCTGCAAACCAAAAGGTTGACAGCTCAAACCCACCAGCCACTCCACAGGAGAAAGATGTGGCAGTCTGCTTTCATAGATTACAGCGTTGGAAACCCTGTGGGGTAGTTCTACTCTGTCCTATAGGGTTGCTTGGAGTTGCAATCGACTCAAGGGTAACTTTTTTTTTTTTTTTAATACAGACAAGTTCCCAATTATCATATTTTTACATTGTTCTTGTCTACTTATTTGACACTTCCTAATTAAGTCCTATGTATCATCCACACTCTATTTCCTCAACAATTTCCACCTATATCCAAATACACCAAGACACATAATCAAACTCTTGACTTTTTTTTTGCTGTACTCTTTAATACTCCACTGCGGCCTGTCAATTTTTTAAACTGGCATTAAAAAAAAAAACACCTTGCAGCTGAAACGTAGTGAATTCTGAAAATAGAAGTATCTCAAAGTGTGAAATCTTGACATATCTATTGTTTTGAAATTAGTATACAATAATAATTTGTATTACATCTAATTTACTGTATTTATGGATTTATATACATTAAAGTATATAAAACCAAAGACTTTCATCTTGATTTTAGTATGTCCACAAAGTGTTTGTGTATTATAATCGTACTTTATTTTTAATTTCTGAGACTTTATTGCGTTTGCGTTTTGATTTATTTCTCAGATTCTGGCCACTTATATTACTCGTAACCCAAGGCTGGGATTGTGTCTATTTCATTGTGCTTTCCACCTCCTTCCATCTTCTTTCCTGTCTCCATATTGCAGTTGCTCTGCACATGTTGGAAGGCAATGAGCCTACTGGGTTAGTCAGAGTTTCAAGAAGGTGAAAATACTATCCACTAACAAGCTATGATGACTGAGCAGGAGTGAACATGATTGAATGCCTAATCAAATAAAATATCGACAAAGCAGATTTGAACCATTTTTCATGAAAGTTGATTCCTATGCTGCATAAGAATTAAATAAGGCATCCAGATAAGTGCTTGTAATTTTTATTTCATTTTTGCAACCAAAACAAACGAAGTGAAATTTACACCAGGTCATCCAACTCCTAGTTTTGGTAACAACATCTATAGAGCCGCAACAGTTACAACAGCCATGTACAGACAAGATTTTTTGGTCTCTTATTAGTGGGCAATGGATACCAAAGCAACACTTTGAGCTGAAGAGGCACTGGAATGATTTGACTTATCATGAAATGGAGAAGGTAAAGAAGAATCTAATTCTTATTCTGATCTGATAGAAAACTTAGAATTGCCTAACCAAGACGGGGATGTAGGTAAATGCACCTTAACGGAGGGTAAAAGGCATGGTAGGCATTCTGAGATTTGATCTGCCAAGCACATTATTTTAATAGTTCCAGTAACCCAGCTAAAAAAAACAAGAATTAATTTGTGCAAGAATAGATTCCATTTTTTGCATAAATTCCAGAAATAAAACAGTAGAAATAAAAGGCTTTTGCTGGTTCCCATTCCGTAATTTCATTGTTTGGACCGAGTAGTAGAAAAAACCCTAGAGACCATCAAGCATAAACGACTAAATTTTGTGATCTAAAAGCAAAGATTTCTCACCCCCTTCCTAGAAGAGGAGCCCTGGTGGCACAGTGGTTAAGAGCTCAGACTGCTAACAAAAACGTTGGCAGTTTGAATCCTCCATCTACTTCTTGGAAACCCTATGGGGAAGTTCTACTCTGTCCTATCGGGTCACTATGAGTCAGAATCTACTCGACGGCAATGGGTTTGGTTTTTGGTTTTTCCCAGCATAGATCCTTGTAACAGGGGAATTGCTTTTATGCCCACTCTGTTTCTCAGGTCTACCTTCTGACCTCACTTAGAAAATTTCTTTTTATTCCTGTGACTCACTACAATGGAGACTGCAGAAATAATGATATTTTATTAATTTAATTAACACATTATTCAAGGAGCCTGTCTTAGGCTGGGTTCTCTAGAGAAGGAAAACCAGTAAAGTGTATAAATATATAAATAGAGAGAGAGATTATATCAAGGAAACGGCTCGTGCGATTGTAGAGGCTAGAATGTCCCAAGTCCATGGATCAGGATAGAGTCCTCTCCCAAGTTACACAGCTGCAGAAGCTGGCAAGCCCAAGATCGGCAGGTTGGAGAGTAGGGCTCCCACTCACAGGGTGTGCAGATCAACGAATCCCAGGTTTGGCAGATAAACTGACAGCTCAAGTCCCAAGAATGGAAGATGAGACGACAGGAAGCAGCCACAGGATCCAGAGAGAGCAAAAAGCCAGAACGTCTGCTTATATACAGATGTGGGCCAGAGCCCCAAGGAGACTCCCTTTCATCTGATTGCCTACTCACAGTATATTCAATCATGGGAGTGATTACATTAAAACATGGAGAATCACGGCCCAGCCAAGTTGACACACAATCTTAACCATCACAGAGCCCATAAAAGAAGCAAACAAACCTATTGCTGTCAAGTTGATTTTGACTGATAAGGAGCAGACAGTAGATAGTTATTGGGTGTTTTTCCATCATCTTCCTAGTTTTCCTCTGAAGAATTCACCCACTGCCATCTTAGCTATACAAATTAGATGGCCTTGACCTCACTTCAAGCTCCAGAGTTAGCTCTTGATTTGATTCTTCAAATCAGGATATCCTTAACCCCAGTCCACAGAGGCTGGTTCACACAGCATACAGACAGAGCTGGTGAGATTTGAAAAAAATATTTCCCATCTTTTCTTTTGGAATTGACCAAAGAAGACTCTCTCCTCCCCAATGCCCAGCAAAAGCTGGCCCTGAGGGCAACTGACAGCCATTCTTTGACCAAGGCGGAGAGGGGTAGTCTGCCTAAGATTAGATCAAAAAGCAATGAAGTCAGCCCAGAAAATGAAAATGAACAGTGAGAGACTTGGTTTTGGATAGATTCAAGCTCTAGCCTAAGCACTTCACAAACTACTATTCAAGCCCGTTTTAATTGGATTTTTTTTTTAATTTGAACCATAAAGTGTCCTAAATGATACAGAGATAAAAAAATATTTCCAAGGTTCAAGAAAATAATCCCTAATATTAATTTCACTAGTAATATTAACTTATCTAAGGAAAAAAATAGTAGTCACAGGGAATGTAGTCAGGGTACCTATGATTTAGAGTTGGAAGGAAAAGTGGTAATGCTTTCTAAAAGGTAGACATCTGTGAAAAATGAGCAACTTATATTCCCTGTAGTGCGATCAATATATGACTGTACTTCCCTAGAGCTCAGGTTAAACATTCCCCTGAAATCATCTTACCTTTATTGTTAGAATTACATGATCACAGAGCAAAGTTATGATGAATAATTCAGATTTCATATGCTTTTGTACAGTGAGGGTGGAGTGTCCTAAGTAGGAACTGAAACGTTTTGGTCATTAAAAAGTGGTAAGTTCTATTATCAATTAGCTTTATGTACCATTTTTGTGTGTATTTATTTGGTGTGAGTACAGAGTTCTTATTTACAAAGGGCCTAAAGATATATTAAGAAAATCTGGTGTGGTGAACTAAAAGACTGAGGACCAAATCTTAAATATGGTACCCCAATAAAGGTGCAGGCAAAGATATCCTTCCTGTCTCTGGAGTGTGTTACCTAGACTCTTTGTCCAACCCCGACCTTCATGTCATGCCACCAGTGACTCTACCTCTGTGACTCTGTTTAAAAGTCAGGGTACACTTCACAGAGAAGAGAAAAAATATAAATGAGTTGTGTCTCAAACAGAAGGCTTGAGTTATGATTGCACAGTCATGAGCTCATAATGTAAATTATGGTGGATGTGATATATGATGTTGGCTATTTTATTAAAGATCCTTCAGAAATTATTAAACATGTAAATCTCTTCCAAGTTTAGACAAGGCAGACATAAAAAGATAGAGAAAAAACTTCTCTTCTTTTTGGGAAATGGAAAAATTTGACATGGTAAATACTAGTTATAAATAAGTAATAAAAACTTACAGTGGAAAAGTACAACTCTAGAATTATATTCTCCTGCTCTAATTGTCAAAGCACATCTCTCTGGTTTAATTTTAAAATTCATTAAAAGCATGTTTCCTTAGCTTAGGCAAATTGGAATAAAGTTTGTTCTGGTATGGAATATAAGGAAAACTTTTTATCATTGAAGAGTTATATTGAGTACTGCTAACACAAATTTGATTCTTAAGAAAATAGGAAAAATGAAAGCTTTAGATTTATATGATAAAGCAGTTGTTTTCAAATCTAGTATTTAAAGTCCTCAAGATAAACTTCCTAACATTCCATGATACTTCACAATGAAACTAGTGCATGCATTTGTTGAGATTTTCTAAGTAAGATGCACTCCATGACAAGATATAGGAGTATCCATGGGAGCAGATAATTTCACAAACAGTCTTAACTTACACCCAAATGGAACCAACTATTCTTACTTTCCCCATTCCGAACACCCAGGGAAAGCTTTTCCAAGTGTTGTTCACAGGGCACTTGCATTAAAATCAACTGGAGAGACTTTTTCTATTTCTGGTTGGGATGTAGAAAGTAACGAGACCTTTGCTTCTACCCTAATAAGAACAATCCAGCTAATCTGTGAGCTATACAATTATATTTAAAAAAATCCATCAGAGAGTTGAGGACAGAAATAGACATAAATAAGCTAAAATCTAGGAAGTGATTAGCCCAGCCTACGAGAAAAGAGACTTATTACTCCTTTCATACATGATGAAGTGTTAGGAGTGGGAGGAATCTGCCATAGATACGGGTAAGGAGAAAACTGTAGAACTTTATCAAACTTTTAATGGCTGTGCTAGGCTGAAAAAAAGACAAATTAGAATACTGAGGCACCCCAGCCACAAAGTGAGCCTGCACACACCCTATAACTCTTACTCATAGTCCCTCACTGAGTGCATCTGCATAATATGTCAAATGCTGGCGGCAGGCAGGAGCGCTGAGATAAAACTTTTCAAGACTCTTTGGGAGATAGTGCTATAAATATTTAAAGGTTAATAAGAGGTTATTATGAACACCTTTATGTAATAAACTCAACCAGTTAGATGAAATTGACCAATTCTTTGTTAAAAAACAAAATACAATATATCAAAATTGACAGGAGACAAAAGAGAAAATTTAAACTGTCCTATATATATTAACCACCAGGTGTCCATCAGTTTGTTGTATTATGGTTGCTTGCACATTTCTGTGATACTGAAAGCTTTGCCACCAGTATTTCTAATACCAGCAGGGTCACCCATGGTGGACAGATTTCATCAGAGCTTCCAGACTAAGACAAACTAGGAAGAAGGATCTGGAAGTCTACTTCTGAAAAAATTAGCCAGTGAAAACCTTCTGAATATCAGCAGAATATTGTCTGATATAGTGCTGGAAGGTGAGCCCCTCAGGTTGGAAGGCACTCAAAATAAGACTGGGGAAGAGCTGCTTCTTCAAAGTAGAGTCGCTCTTAATGACTTGAACAGAGTCAAGCTTTCAGGACCTTCATCGGCTGATGTGGCACAACTCAAAGTGACAAGAAACAGCTGCAAACATCCATTAATAATCGGAATGTGGAATGTACAAAGTATGAATCTAGGAAAATGGGAAGTCGCCAAAAATGAAACGGAATGCATAAAGATGGATATCCTAGGCATTAGTGAGCTGAAATGGACTGGTATTGGCCATTTTGAATCAGACAATCAAATGGTCTACTGTGCTGAGAATGACAAATTGAAGAGGAATGGCATTGTGTTCATCGTCTAAAAGAACATTTCAAGATCTATCCTGAAGTACAACATTGTCAGTGGTAGAATAATATCCACATGCCTACAAGGAAGAACCAGTTAATATGACTATTATTCAAATTTACCAACCAACCACTAATGCCAAAGATGAGGAAATTGAAGATTTTTACCAATTCCTGCAGTCTGAAATTGATCAAACATGCAGTCAAGATGCATTGATAATTACTGGTGATTGGAATTTGAAAATTGGAAATGAAGAAGACAGATTGGTAGTTGGGAAATATGGCGTTGGTAACAGAAATGCAGCTGGAGATTGCATGATAGAATTTTGCAAGACTAACGACTTCTTCATTGAAGATACCTTTTTTTCAACAACATAAATGGTGACTATACACATGGACCTCACCACATGGAAAACACAGGAATCAGATCGACCACACTGTGGAAAGAGATGATGGAAAAGCTCGATATCATCAGTCAGAACAAGGCCAGGGGCTGACTGCAGAAAAGACCATCAATCGCTCATGTGCAAGTTCAAGTTGAAGCTGAAGAAAATTAAAATAAGTCAACAAGATCCAAAATACGACCTTGAGTATATTCCGCCTGAATTTGGAGACCATCTCAAGAATAGATTTGACCCATTGAAAACCAATGACCAAAGACCAGACGAGTTATGGGAAGATATCAAGGACATCATATATGAAGAAAGCAAAAGTCCATTAAAAAGACCGGAAAGAAAGAAAAGACCAAAATGGATGTCAGAAGAGTCTCTGAAACTTGCTCTTGGACATAGAGTAGCTAAAGTGAATGGAAGAAATGACGAGGTAAAAGAGCTGAATAGAAGATTTCAAAGGGCAGCTCGAAAAGACAAAGTAAAATGTTATGATGAAATGTGCAAAGACCTGGAGTTAGAAAACCAAAAAGGAAGAACATGCTCAGCATTTCTCAAGCTGAGAAAACTGAAGAAAGAATTCAAGTCTTGAGTTGCAATTTTAAAGGATTCTATGGGAAAAATATTGAATGATGCATGAAGCATCAAAAGCAGGTGAAAGGGATACACAGAGACACTGTACCAAAAAGAATTGGTCAACGTTCAACCATTTTGGGAGGTAGCATATGATCAAGAACTGAGAGTATTAAGGGAAGAAATCCAGGCTGCAATAAAGTCGTTGGTGAAAACAAGGCTCCAGGAATTGACGGATTACCAACTGAGATGTTTCAGCAAACAGATGCAGCGCTGGAGGTGTTTAGTTGTCTATGCCAAGAAATTTGGAAGACAGCTACCTGGCCAACTGACTGGAAGAGATCCACATTTGTGCCCATTCCAAAGAAAGGTAATCCAATAGAATGCGGAAATTATCCAACGCTATCATTAATTTCACATGCAAGTAAAATTTTGCTGAAGCGCATTCAAAAGTGGCTACAGCAGTACATCAACAGGGAACTGCCAGAAATTCAAGCCAGATTCAGAAGAGGACATGGAACCAGGGATATCTTTGCTGAATTCAGATGGATCTTGGCTGAAAGCAGAGAATACCAGAAGACGTTTACCTGTGTTTTATTGACTATGCAAAGGCATTCGACTTTGTGGATCATAACAAATTATGGATAGCATTGCGAAGAATGGGAATTCCAGAACACTTAATTGTGCTCCTGCAGAACCTGTACATAGATGAAGTTAGTCGATCAAACAGAGCAAGGGGATACTGTGGTTTAAAATCAAGAAAGGTGTGTGTCAGGGTTGCATCCTTTCAGCATACTTATTCAATCAATATGCTGAGCAAATAATCTGAGAAGTTGGACTATATGAAGAAGAATGTGGCATCAGGATTGGTGGAAGACTCATTAACAACCTGCAATATGCAGATGACACAATACATATATCTGACAAAGGAACTGAATCTTGAATATATTTAGTATTCCTACATTTGAAAGGCACACAACTTGATAAAAAGATGGGCAAAAACCTCAGACATACATTTTCAAAAGAAGATATTGTAATCACCAATAGCACATGAAAAATGTGCTCAACATCATAAACCAAAAAAACCAAACCTGTTGCTGTCTAGTCGATTCTGACTCCTAGAGACCCTCTAGGACAGAGCAGAACTGCCCCATAGGGTTTCCAGGGAGCAGCTGGTGGATTCAAACTGCCTACCTTTTGGTTAACTGCCGAGTTCTTAACCACTGTGCCACCAGGGCTTAACATCATAATCATCAGGAAATGCAAATTAAACCACAATAAAGTATTATCTTACACATATTACAATGGCTAAAATTAAAAAGACTGTTAATACAAAATGTTGAGGAAGATGTAGAGCAACTGGAACTCTCATACATTACTGGTGTCAGTGTAAAAAGTCACAACTGCATGGGAGAATTTTTTAGCAGTATAAAGTTAAAATATATCTACTAATGACTCTGTAATTCTCCTCCTAGTCATTTTAACCCAGGTAAATATAAACCAGGGCTTCAAATTGATTCCTTCCAGTTGAAACCCCTGCTGAGAATGTGCATTTCTAACTAAGTTCCCAGGGGATAGTAATGATGCTGGTTAGGGACCAATTCTGAGAACCACTAGTAGAGCAGTGGTTCTCAAAATTTATTATACATGAGTATCACCTGGGGATTTGTTAAAATATAAATTCTGATTCAGTATATCTGAGTTGGAAAGGAAAATTCTCAACAACGGTTCGAACTGGAACGAACAGATTCGAAACCCTGATATAAACATATACCCACAAAAAAACTTAAACACAAATGTTCGTAGTCTTATCCATAACAGCCTCAAACTGAAAATGTTCATCATCTGGAGAATGGATAAACTATTTGTGGTACATTCATACAATGAAAAATCACTCAGCCATGTAAAGCAAAATACCGCTGATAGATGCTATAGCAAGAATGAATCTCAAAAACTTTATGTGAGTGATAGAAGCCAGACATAACAGAGAAGATAATATATGATTCCATTTATACGAAATTCTAAAGCTGTCAGAATTAATCTATGGCTATATAAATCAGAGGTTTCCTCTTGGTGTGGAGAAAATTGAATGGAGAAGAATATTAGGGAACTTTCTGAAAGGACAAAAATGCTCTCTATCATAAGTGGTGGTCACCTGGTTATATGGTACTATCAAAACTCATCAAATAGCACTTAAGATCTGTGCAATTTATTTTATGCAAATTATATCTCAATTATAAAAAAAAGATTCCATTAGAGAGTTTGGTTATAATGCAGATTCTTAGGACCTGCTCCAGAAGACAAAATCAGAATCTATAGCAATAATTCTAATAAATATTACATTCTGAAAATTATTCTGAGAGGCATTTTATATAAAGCAGAACTTTCTCTTACGTGAATATAGTAGACAAAGAGAGGGACTTTCTCTTAAGTACACATAGGAAGAGACTATCTGCATAAAAGTGGAGAATAACAAGTGACAACAGTTTAGGCTTATCTCTTTCCCATGCCAGGGAACTAAGACTCCATTACCATTCCAGAACAATAATATGAATGAATGGTGGTTTATGGGAATGAAATGCTATGCAGTATGAGACTTAGTCACACTCTGGGTTAAATAATGTGGGCTGGCCTGGGGACCTAATCAACATTTATCATAATTGCTAGTCTGAGACAGTGTATTCTGAGTTCCCAGCAATTAATTTACAAATGAACTTGGGGAACACACAGTCTGTACTGGAAAAAAAAAAAACTTATTTACATGACAATCGGAAGAGAAGGAAAAATATGGCACAATGTATAAATCTGTGGACTGAGAGAAATGAGTCTATTGAAATTCTGTAAGCTAAATCTCATTAACAATAGTGGCAATATAGCCTCTCTAATGCTTGCTTGTATCCACAGTCAACGCCTATGGAAGCAGTAACCCTGCAAGCCAGTCTCCACAGTGTGGCTAGAATGATTAATCCAAGCTACAGATGAGATCATGTGAAACCACTCAATGGCTAAATAAAACCAGTCCTCTGAAAGGCTGAGAATGTGAATTCTGGAATTAGCAGGCCTGGGTTCAGGGTCCAGCACCAGCTTTACTAGCTCTGTAACTTCGGGTTCATCCTTTTGCCTCCACATGCCTCCATTTTCTCCCTTTAAAATGGATTTAGTGCTGTCTATCACACAATGATGCAGTAAAGATCAAGAAAAAGGGATAGAAAGTACCTTGCATGTAGGAGTTGATCAAAACATAGAGATGTTGACCGTTAACTCCTTAACATAGTGTCACGACTCTTTATGACTTGGTCCTGCTTTCATCTTTAATCCCATCGCCTGCACCCTACATTCCAGCCTACAGAGCTATAGTGAGTTCTGAATACCACAGGCTGCTTCAGAGCTCCCAGTCTTGATTCCTGTTTTCTTCCCGTCATGTCTCTCCTGAACCTTGTACAGAAATGATATTAGAACATCTGTTTTATTGCACTTACTTGCTTACCTTTGTAAGAAATTATGAGCTCTATAAGAGCAGGGACCCTATTTTAATAGTCTAAGCTCAGAGCTCAGTATGATATATTAGTAATAGCAGGGGAATTAGAGTAGTGGTGGTAGTATTAATAGTAACGAAAGTAGTTGAAATACCATAACAACACTACCAAGAATAGCTAATATTTATTGCTTGAGCTAAGCGCTTTACTCACGTTGTCTCATTTAGTTATCACAACAACCTTATGAGGTTCCTCATTTTACAAGTGACGAAATGAGGCTGTGCCAACCATACTGATAAAAAAGGGGCACAGTGAGCAAATCCTACCTGTATTGCTAGCTGCTTGGTAAGGATCAGCATCAATCCAATTCCCACCTATAAGTGGACCCAAGCTTCACCTTCCCTCATCTCCATTCCTCATACCAGCCACTTCCATGTCACTTCCTCTCTCTGACCCTAGCCACCCAGAGTTAGGTCAGACTTCATCCTCAGCCACCTTGAGCCAGGTCAAAACACATAAGTTAGGACTCTAGCCTTTCTCACTGACTGCCATGCAGCCTTTCTCTGTCACCTCATCACCCTGATCTGGGTCTTCACAAATGGACTGTGTACACATCCTTTCTCAGAATTAGTTACCCTGCACTAAGTCAGAGTCTCATTGCTCCTTGTGGGTTTGTTGATTCTCTAGAACAGCTCACAAAATTCATGGAGACTATTAAATCTATACTTACCCATTTATTATAATCAGAAAGGATACAAATGAAGAGACACATCAGTTTTGGTCTAGGAGAGGTCTTAGCATGAGACTTCCGTTGTCCTCAGGGATGTGCCATGCTTTCCTGTGCATGGATGTTCTAGCCAACCCAGGAAGCTCAACCAACTGCTTCTGTGTCCAAGGCCTCTTATAATAATGCATACACATAACTGAGGCTTCAATGCATAGTCATGATTGGCGCCTCATTGCATATATATCATCAACCAAATCAATGAATATACATGATTGATTGCATCACGCCTCTCTTCTTTCCTGAGGTTAGTTGACAGGTGTGGAGTTGGGGGCTCCCAACACTTTTGCACACATTTAAGGGTTACCTGACTGTTTTAGGAAAACAAAGACACCTTGATTGCTAGGGAATTCCAAGTGCTATCTTTCAGAAACCAAGACAAAGGCCAAATCAAGTTCTTTGTCCGACAGAGGCACATAATGTCAGTTATTTTTTTGCAACGTAATACCTCCAGTAAACAATAGCACTAGGACATACATCTCCCTGATCCACAACATGTGATTGTGAGGATGGTGTAGGACTGGGCAATGTTTTGTTCTGTTATACATAAGGTAGCTATGAGTTGGAGCCAACATGACAGCACCTAGCAAAAACAACACAGATAAATACACCCCCCCCATATATATATAAAATGATGTTATAAAATTTGGACCTCATTATATATGAATACAGATATACATATCTGTTTTTTTAAAAAATATATTTATGACACAATTGATGGTCTCATTTAGTACATACTTTCATATATGCCATTATTAGCCAGGAGTCTAAAAGGAAGAATTCTGTTTGAGGTCTTTTACTTCTCCTTCATCAAACCTGTTATTAGCATTGACTAAATTGTAACAAAGATATTCCTTCTCCCCTCTTCCATTTATTTACTTCTGTCTCTGAGTAGTGCATATACTTCTCCTGAATTTCCTTCAGGAATGATAATCATGCCTTGGCAATCAATACTTTCATCTAAAAGTGACTCAATTTGATTTTACCAGCATTATCGAATGTAAGTAACAAGTTCATCACATTTTTCTTTGATGTTTGAATATATCATGACTTCATTTTACATTGACTAAGGTTTGTGCTTTTAGCTTTTCACCAGTAACATCAGTTTCCAATATTTTGTCAATTTTTTTCTTATCTCAGGTACAGACATTTTGTCAATGCCCTGGGGTAATCTGGAGGTAGGTAAAGGCAGAAAAGAACATTTAATCAAGGACCAGGAAGAACTGAAAGAAAGTATTCGTGTGTTATCTCCTTATTAATTGACTTATTTATATCCTTTTATGTTTCAACAAACAGATGCAGCACTGGAGGAGCTCACTCGTCTATGTCAAGAAATTTGGAAGAGTTACCTAGCCAACCAACTGGAAGAGATCCATATTTGTGTCCATTCCAAAGAAAGGCGATCCAACAGAATGCAGAAATTATTGAACAATATCAGTAATATCACACACAAGTAAAATTTTGCTGAAGATCATTCAAAAGTGGCTGCAGCAGTACTTTGACAGGGAACTGCCAGGAAGTCAAGCAGGATTCAGAACAGGACGTGGAACAAGGGATATCATTGCTGAAGTCAGATAGATCTGGGCTGAAAGCAAAGCATACCAGCAAGATGTTTGCCTGTGTTTAATTGATTATGCAAAAGCGTTCAACTGCGTGCGTCATAACAAATTATGGATAGCATTACGAAGAACAGGAATTCCAGAACGCTTAGTTGTGCTCATGTGGAACCTGTGCATAGATCAAGAAGCAGTCATTTGAACAGAACAAGGGGATACTGCATGGTTTAAAATCAGAAAAAGTGTGCGTCAGGGTTGTATCCTTTCACCATACTTGTTCAATCTGTATGCTGAGCAAATAATTTGCGAAATAGGACTATACGAAGAAGAACATAGCATCAGGATTGGAGGAAGACTCACGAAAAACCTGTGATATGCTGATGATACAACCTCGCTTGCTGAAAGCAAAGAGGCCTTGAAGCACTTACTGATGAAGATCAAAGACTACAGCCTTCAGTATGGATTACACCTCAAAATAAAGAAAACAATAATCCTCACAACTGGACCAATAAACAGCATCATAATAAATGGAGAAAATATTGAAGTTGTCAAGGATTTCATTTTACTTGGATCCACAATCAACACCTGTGGAAGTAGTAGTCAAGAGATCATACGATGTATCGCAGTGGACAAATCTGCTGGAAAAGACCTCTTTAAAGTGTTGAAAAGCAGAGATTTTACTTTGAGGATTACGATGTACCTGACCCAAGCCATGGTATTGTCAATTGCCTCATATGCATACAAATCTAGACAATGAATAAGGAAGACCGAAGAAAAATTGAAACCTTTAGATTATGGTGTTGAGGAAGAACACTGAATATACCACGGACTGCCAGAAAAAAGAACAAGTGTCTTGGAAGAAGTATAGCCAAAGTACTGCTTGGAACTGAGCATGGTGAGACTTTGTCTCATGTATCTGAACCTTTTATCAGGAGAAACAAATACCTGGAGAAGGATATCATGCTTCGTAAGGTAGAGTGTCAGCAAAACAAGGAAGGTCCTCAATGAGATGGATTGACATAGTGGCTGCTACAATGGGCTCAAACATAGCAACAATTGTGAGAATGGCACAGGACCTGGCAGTGTTTCATTCTGTTGTTCATAGGGTTGCTATGAGTCTGAACTGACTCGATAGCACCTAACAACATATCCTTTTAGATTACTTCTGCCTTGGTTCTATGCTATATTTTACTGGCCAATTGGTAAAAAAAAGAGTAGTTTTTATCAGAGGATAAATAAAGATGAATTTTTTTTTTCTTAGTGATGATACTATATGCTTTATACCATAATTCAAAAGAAATACAAAATACTTATCCCAAAATAAGTATTGACAACTACAATATGCTAGGAATTTTATTATAGCTATAGCACTGAATGAGAGAAACATGGTCTGAAGTCTAGTGATAGAGACAGGTAAGCACAAAGGCAATTCTAACACAATACAAAAGTACAGAGATGGAGGTAATATAGGTGCTACGAAATGACAGAGGAAAGACATCTGACTAAGTACCAGGATTCCAGAGTAACACATTCTAATGTTATAATTAAGGAATATAAATTTTTCTAGGCCAACTGTCTTTTTATCCATCATTGTACTTGACCTTTATGCATAAATAAAAGTACTCCTAGATGATTTACGTAATACCAAGAGTTTACCAGCCAAAATCTTCAAATTTTGCTCTTCCATTTATATCATATGCCCATTCCTTTTTGATTATTTCTTATTTTTTTGTAAAAGATTGTAACTCTTTAGAAGCCAGAGATTGGATATTTACTTCATACAAGATATATGAGACAGCCACCCACAAAGTGCTGTTTATGTTAGGAAAGTGTACTGGGAGTTAATGACTCAATGTGATTGTGTCAGTTTACTGAGGATTTCTTTAGCTAGGAATAACATGGTTATACTTTTCTGAGGATATGTCATAGTTAGAAATAGTTAATATGTGATGTATAACAAACCACCTCAGAACTTGATGGCTTATTACCAGTAACCAGTTGTAGTCAAGTGTACTCTAACTCATGGAGACTTCATGTGTGTCAGAGTAGAACTGTGCTCCACAGGGTTTTCAGTGGCTGACTTTGCAGAAGTAGATCACCAGGCTTTTCTGCCCGGGCACCTCTGCGTGGACTTGAATCACCACCCTTTAGGTTAGCAGTTGGGTGTGCTAACTATTTGCATTATCCAGGGACTCTGAACAAGTTGCCATGAAGTTGATTCTGTCTCATGGCGACCCTATAAAAATACATATTTCTTTCATGCCCAGGGGTCCATGGAATTTTTTTAATGTGTCTAGACTCAGCTCCACAGTCAAGTGGCTGGTTGAGTTGGGTCTCCTCCACATGTTTCTCTGGGATCCAAGCTGGTTCTTCTCAGTCAGTTGGTGGAGAGGTATATGACTCCCACGGGAAAGCATGGCAGCAACAGGGAGGGAAGGAAGAATTGTGGACAGACAGTAAATCTATTTCAGAAATTATGAAGCTAGTAGAGAATAGTATGCTGTCTGTGTGCTTGTGGGTGTGCATTAGTGTGTGCCAGAGTATGTAGGAAGACGTGGGGGCATGGGGAAGAAGGTGAAGAATCATACTTTTTTGAACATATTAAACTATTTAGTAAAATCTTAGTAAACACTTGGAGAAATTATCACATAAATCTGGATATATAAAGTGAATAAGTTATGATTATTTGTTGCATAGATACTAGTAGGAATAGACTGTCAAATGACCACTAGTTAAATTTTTTTCTCCCATCCTACAGGATATTGGGTTGACACATAGCCACAACAATGGACTCAAACATACCAATGACCATGAAGATGGCACAGGACTGGGCAATGTTTTCTTCTGTTATACATTAGGCCACCATGAGTCAGAGCCTACTTGACAACAACTAACAACAACAACATAGAGGATATGTTGTCATCTGTGTTTTTAAGTTACAATAACTTATAACCTTTGCAACAAAACAATTGGGGGATAAATAAAACCGCAATACCGAAGTGTTATTAAATGGTACATAAAATTTATAATGAATACTTTCAAATAATACAGTAGCAACTAAAGCAATTGAATGAGGGAGAAATTTACATTATTTCTCCTCCCTGGAAAGACTTCCCATGTACCCTTCAATACAAGTTTAATGTAAACAGCAATTACAGTTTACTCTTCAACTCACAGAAAGGACTCTTTTGACTGTAAGTCTTTTTGAGCTTGTTAAAGTCCTCTGTTCAGCTTTAATTTGAGAATCAGCAGGATGAAATAGTCTATGTGTCTGATGTAGAATCATTGTCTTGCCACTCACCCTTCAGTGACTTAAAGCTGTTTTTACATTACTAGAAGAAGCATTAGGTTCCTGCCTAAAAAGCATATTATAATTTTGTTACCTGTCTGTGTGGCATTGTGAAGTTCTTGGGTTGATGTCTGTATAACCCCACTTGGTTAATCAGTTTTCCTCCATCCTTTTTTTTTTTTTTTAATTGATTTCGGTGTCCTAAGTGATCAACCTGAAGCAGATTCCTACACAATTTAATCTTGTAAGATTTACTCCCAGTTCTAGTCTGCATTCTTTCTGAGACCTTGTGTTTGCCAGTGAATTAAAACTTCATAGAGACCCAAGCAAGGGATGAGATTTGTTTTGTTTTTAATGCACAATTTCTACTTTTCACAGAAGCAATTTTCTTTTTTTTCTTTCCACATGACATTAGTGAAGAATGTAAGTTTTAGGATACGTTGACCAGATGCTGGACCAGAGTTTCAGCCACTGGGGAACATTTTAGGAGCCCAATCATCCAATTAATGTAGGAAAAGATTTATTTCAAACTATGACCAACACTATCAAAGCTGATAAATTTAAAGGTCTCAGGGCCTATTTCTTCTACAAATCCAAGACTTCACTTGAACACACACCAGTACGTTTGAATGAAGAGGAAGAAAAGAGCCCAAACTTTTTTTCCCTGGATATGTCTTCCTTTGTTCTTTTACTCTGAGACTGTTAACTGGTTGGCTTAGCTCTGTTTGGAAGTGTTGTTGAAAGCATGCTCAGCCAACGAGGGCATTTTTGTATTCTCTGTACAAATATTTTTAAAATAGACTGATTTTTTTTTTTCTTAAGGTGAGAAATAAAAATAAGAAGGCTTTTACCAGTTACTACCTTGCTGTGGGAAGCCTTTATGAGAGCAGGCTTTTCAGTAACTCTTCGTCAGGTTATCGCACACGTGTCAGTGGAAAAGCTCCACACCTCCTTCTCTGAGTCCATAGTCATTACTGAGCTTTGTGTGGGGTCCCCGTTCCATCATTTCAGACTGCTGTCTCAGCTTCTGAGTAGCTATAAAACCCTTAGGAAATGTTGTGAAAGGAGCATCAGAAATAGTTCCCTAAAGGTACTCTACCCTGAAAATCAGTGTCAGGGAGCTAGCTAGTAGGGTGCCTAGAAGAATGAAATAGGGAAATAATACACCCTGAAAGGATAAAAATCCTATATTCAGGTAGAGTTTAGGTGTCATTGTTTGGAGGTAGTCTGTTTAACATATAATCCCTTACATTGTGTGGATGGTCAGTTAACACAAGGTTGGCATTAAAAAAAATTGTCATTTTTTAAGACAAATTTGCATATACTGAAAAATCAAAGATAAAGGGAAAATTAGCCAGAGGAAAAAAGACATTGTATACAGGAGAAAAATAAGTATGACAGCTGATACCTAATAAGAAACAATGTAAGAGAGGAGACAGTGAGCTTACATTTTCAAAGTGCCTCTCCTTTCTCTGTCTCCAACAACAAGGACAACAACAAAAAGCAAACAGACAAAAAACAACCAAATAACAAAACTATCGATACAACATTATATATCCATTTTGTATGTAATATCCATTATATATCAACCTATATCAAAACTATCCTTCAAATAGCATAATTTTGTGGTCTTCTACATAATGTAGTATGTGATCTTAAGTGTAAAATTTGATAATTTTGGCAAATATACACACCTGCAAAACCAATACCTCTTTGAAGTTTTGTAATCCTAGAAAGCTTCTTTATGTACCCCAAGGGTAAAGTTTGAATAATAATATTTTTCTCCATTATATGATATTTTCCATTAGAAAGATTCATAAATACAGAAAAATAACAGAAAACGAAACAACTACTCAGGTAAGACATGACCAGTTCTGAGACATTGAAACCTTGAAGTATGCTAACGACACAGCAAGAAATAAAATACAGAAATAATGAGGTTTTGTAATTGTGGTGCAGTTAGGAATGTCATTTATTATAATACAAGGACCTTTGAGAACTGATGTCCTGTACTATCTCCCACCTTCAGTTTAAAACAACATAGAGTCAGAGAGCCTACAATCCCAGGGTTCTTCTTATCTGGTAGATTTCCCATTCTGCATAGGCTCCTGAGACCACCAAGTTTTGGATGCACTTGTAAGAAGATCAAGGGAAGGAACAGGGGCAAAGTGGACTTGGCACCATTTACCCATAGTGAAAAGAATCATCACTTCTACTGTTCTTAATGACCCTAGAACCTACCTGAGCCTTTGTTTTTTGTCCTGCCTCATCTGGTGAAATTGGCAGCATTGTCCGGAATGACTATGTCATTTAAATGGGGATCAGGGAAGAACTGAAATAATGGTGAAACAACTCCTCTACCCTATTACTGAGCTGAGTCAATAGATGCTTATGGCTTAGATGTGGCCTTATTGAAAACACTTCTGTGAGAGTGGTAACGGCATGTAGGATTGGTACTGTTAGGGTAGAAAGGTAAATTATGGAGCTAATGACCTCTCATGGAAAGGGATGCTCCAGTCTGCATCAGCTGGTCAGTGCCAACAGCTTTGGAAGTTTGGGAGGATGTTGGAGATTTGGAATGGGGGAAAGTGCAGTGGACTAGGATTCTAACCAAGTTAGCTGGGTCCTGGAACAAGGGAATGGTGATGACTCTCTATGCAAGCTGGGCCCTTCCTGTGGATCTCCCCAGCTGTGAGGGGCTTTTCAGGAGCCTGGATATGCCCACCCAGGATAGGACCTCCATCACAGATTCCTGGATGCTGATTTAGAATGACGGTAGACCAGGGAAATCTAACTGTTTACTAATACTATAATCTAGTCTAATCTTCAAGTCTGCAGCTGCTTGATGACCCCACTGAAAGGCTCTAAACTGTATTAGAGTACCCATGGTCAAGTGAAAAAATACCTTTATCTGGAGGTAGATAACCCAGTATGCTGCTGGCTAAGTAAGGATAAAGGGAGCCCATCTGCACCACCTCCTTCACCAACAATTTGCAAAAATATCAGTCAATACAACTAGTAGTTGAACCCAAATCTCTGGAACTGGGTCTTAGTATCAGGTTACCCATGGACAGTAGGTCCTATGCCTTTAAAAAAATTTTCCCAAGGGGTAAGGAAGAGATGTTTTAGTCACCTGGATTTAGGAAATTAAGTGCCTATCATTCCAAATGACCTTCTATTTTAGTGTCTACTTTTGGAGGACACCAACTCCAGAGGTTCATTATGGGGGTGGATAGACTAGGAAATTGTATGCAGTGTCTGTTCAGTGTCTGTGTTTGTTTATACTTTGTATGAGAGAATTCTAGGGGTCAGTGAGACTGGCTTCTATTGGTGCTAGTAGAAGCTCCTGATACTGCAGGCTGGGTTTCCCAGGGAAGCCCATCTAAGTGGAGCTGCACAGAACTTCAGTGCCAAGCAGAGGTGCTGGTATAGATGATATGGTGCTGGCTCTGCATGGGGCCAATCTCACTATAGTTTAGCTGCAATGGGTGCTCCTGATGGAGTTTTCCCATGACATTATACTGTATCTGTACACTGCACACACATTGCCAACCAGATGGTCAATTTTCTGCTAAAATGTTCATTAAATCCAGCTGGTGTGAGCTGCAGAGTTATTCACTTCTTTTGCCAGTGGTTGAGAGCATATCTCTGACTTATTGGCCTGCATGTCTTTCTTCCAGGTGCACAAATCTCAGGAGGTAATATGGGTGAGTAATGGGCAGTCTGAATTATTCAGCCTGAAACGGTCTTGCTGGACTGCCTCTCCACTGACAAAATGGGCATTAGGATATTAATCGACGTAAACTCAAAGGAGGTAAATAATGGAAGCCCTCTTCTCCTCAGTTGCTGCTTCCTCTGAGAACTTTGAAAGAGAGTTTCTGAAAGCTTTGAATTTGGATTAGGCAGATATTTTTAGATGTTAACTTGGTATTGGAGCAGTTTCAGTGGGGAATAGTGGATAGCCTAAATAGACTTAATGGCTGATGGATAACACTAGAAGTAATTTCTCTAGAGAAAATATTCCCTCTCAACCTTGAAAAGGTAATGAAACCTTTGAATTAAAGGAATATTAAACCTCTAACATAATTACCTGGAACTCAGTGAGTAGGGCAGATAAATTACCCTACTTTTTTCTTAATGACAGTTTTCAAAATGCAGGGATGAGCATGGGATTGTATAATAAATACCAATTTTTTCCTAAGACCTGTATTATGGGGACTGTGTGAATGACTGTGTAGCTTGATCTGAAAGATGGGAAGGCTCTGGACAGGCTCCAAGTGTTACCAATAACTTAAAATCACCCACACGCTGGGATTATTTGGGAAAATCCTCTTGTACTTTAGCCTTGTGAGGTGAGACTTATAGCAGTGTGGGTAGGTGGATGATTATCTTGGACATAAGGGGTATGCCAAGTTCACAAGGGGTGGACTGTGATATCTAAGCGAGCCTGATTTAATTAATCGAAAGGACCTACAAGCAGGACTGAGACTTCCCCAAGAGAGAGAAGAAATTCCTCCAATAAACAACAGTTTCAGCCTGTACCAGTGGAGTTGCCTCCCACTTGTAATTTTCCCTTCCTTACTGCCTGCCCTATGGGTTTTGGATTTCCTTAGCCAGTCTCCACAATTATGTAAGTCAATTCCTTGTAATAAATCTATTAATACATTTATCTCTTATGGGTTCTGCTTTTCTGATTGAACCTCAGGCTGATATAGCTCACTTAAATGTTTCTCACTCTCTAGAATCTTAGTTCATCTAGTCCTTGCCAATTCCACAGATATCTCATGTCTTTAAAAATATGAGTATTGTAATTCATTTTCCCTTTTTTAGTTGTTACAGCAGGAGCACTGTTCTCAAGTATCTACTACAGACTCTTCAAATAGACATGGAGTGAAAAGGAAGGTAAGATATTCTACTCAAAAACTTAGATCTGATATTATTTTTATATTAGCAAGGTTTAAATGTGTATATTCTAATTTATGACTATAAATATTCTAAGCATTGCCTATAGGTTGATTCTAAAAATATAAACTTAACCTAAGTAGCATTTAGAGTTTTATGACTATATAAATATTACCTCTTTCAAATTAGGTAATAAGATGAGAGCCATAAAGAAAGAAATGCCATTCTATGTCACTAAACTCCTGACACTTGATGGAGAACATCCCAAACATCAAGTTCCAATGCAATCTTTGCTAGTTTCTTTTCAATTATTATTTATCTCTTCGAGGTGAATTCTAACAACTACTGCTTTTTGTTTCCCACTTTGTTTTCTTTATTTCTTGTTAATTTTTTGGTAGTCCTTAAATTCTTCATAAGGTTGTATTTGTGGTAAAGCTCCTAGCTCAGAGCTAACAAACACAAGGAGCATGAGTGGGATATGGGGCTATCTAAAGAATCACAGTTGGAACCACTGGGGATGTCCAATCCCTCCCCACTGCTCCTCTACAAGGTGTACAGAGAATACAGAGAATGCAAGACTGAAAGCTAAAACCTTTGTTCCTAGGTTAAACCTGAAAAACTGTCCCTTGAAGAAAGTAAACCGCCTGTCTGGGAAGGTTTTTAATATGAGTGTAGTGAGTTCGAGGGATTATGGGACCGATCAAGGAAAAAGCCAGGACCGTGAGAGAGCAATGCTGCACAAAAGCTATTTATTGCGGCTGACATTTTGACAGGTTTGCATGTGGGGGCAGTCTCTCATAGCAGAAAACCTTCCAAAGGCAAGCAGTGCAGGGAGGGCCAGCAGAAGGGCAAAAGGGCAAGGAAACTCCAGGGAAAGGGAGGAAACAGAGTGGGGGGTAGGTGACTTACATGCCAAGTGGAGTCCCTTAGCAGCAAGGAAGGGAGTCTTTGGGTTAGAGAACACCAAAGGACAACAGCATCTTGGGGCCTTTATAACTACAGGTTTACCTTATATATGGTTAGAAGATGATGGGCACAGTTTTGTGGGGTGTGCAAATCACACAAACTCTAAATGGCTAAGTATCTGCTTATTTGGAACCATTTTTTAAACAATTGAATGTGCAAAAATTTGAATTTGACATCTGTGGGCTTTTTTGTGCTAACAGGCCTCAGCCAGTTGTGAAGAAATAAACAACCTTTGGCCAATCCACAGGGCCATCTTTGGCTCATTTGTATAGCATATGGGTGTGGGATCCCGAGGGAGAAGTAAGGCTGTTTGTGTGAACTCTGGATCCTCATAACAGACACAATTGAAAAGCAGAAGAAAAGGCAGCTTCAATCACGAAAGGAATATGCAACGCACCTCAAATGCCCTGGGTACCCTGTGTGTACATATGGAGTTTACCTTATATTACAGGCACCTATACATGTGTTTCCCAGAGTTACTTGCAAGTTCCTAGCTGTCAGTTGCCATATCTGACTGATCTTTGATTTCAGACCCTTCTTCTTCCCCACATCCTGTCATCACTCATCCTCCAGTCTCACATCCCCACCCTCGGACCCCTGCCCCTTGTCTTTGTCCCAGAATTTATGACGGTGTACAGAACAGAGTAGGCACATAGAGCCACTGTACTGCATTCCATTGACTATACCCTACTAACTACATCCTAAAAACTTGTTGCATTTTTAAAAGAGCAATTTGCCTTTGAAAATATATCTTCATTTATAGAAATAAACTCTTTCAAATTCACCAGGAATGTTATACTAACAATTACTATATCTGTATAAGGCATAGCATTTGTGCTTATTCTTTTTAAAGATATGAAGTACAAATTTATCCTAGGAAAAAGTTACAGTTCCAAAATTATTTAAAACTTTGATTTCAGTTTTCATATTTAATTGAAGATATAGCAATTATTACAGCTTAAAAAAATGAGGAAGGGCCTTTAAGAAACTCTTCTTGCTTAAATTGTGAGTCTAAATAAATAAATAAGCATTCTTGAATTGATAACAAGGCTTTGAGCTATTCAGCTTAAAAATAGGCTTACCCCATTACGATTATTAAACTCAGAGGCATATTCTGAAAAGGGCTTTTGAAAATGGATTTTTTGCAAGCTGTCATCAAATATTCATAGATAAAATAATTATGTAGAGAGATAAAAGGATGATGGAAATTGAAGAGAGCTGACAATAAGGGAACTGGATTAGATAGTTATGCAATCTTTGAAAGGAAGATTTTTCAAACTGGGTTGTTATGAGGCTTAGACATGAAAATTGGAGCATCTTATCTCATTATAGCCCGCCATACTCTTGCTCTCCTGAATAAAGTGCATGGGATGAGGCTGAGTTTAGTGGACAATTACTTGACCGTTACAGACTTTAACTCCCATACTTGTTTGTGTTTTTCTCTGATTGTCACTCTTCAGTCTATCTTTTCCCTACCATCAAAGTGTAACCTGGATGAAGCCATGCAGTGCTGTTTGAAGACCCTATAGTGTCTAGTGCAGTTGAAAATAAGTGTTGTTGAATAGGCTGGCTGCTGAGAAAGACACCATGCTTTCAGTTCCTTAGTTCCTAGCTAAAGACCAGCATACAAGATATTTAATTTTTATGGCTAACTGTGACTGGGAAGAAAGGGATTTACAAAATTAACTTAATAATTTTATATCTGCATATATGATGGTAGAATATAATAACTCTACTTCTTAAAGAACATTGTAGAAAGTTCTTCCTATTTGAAGTTCTGGTCTCTATTTCCTGATGCCCTCATAGATAGTAGCTGGAAGCCCACACTGGATATCTGACCTTTACTTTTATTTGCCAAATCTCTCCAAAACTGGTGACTCCATCACTTGATACAATCAAGGCTTGATGAGGGAATCATGTGTCTCCTGACTGAAGTAGGAGATCCCTCCTGTACTGGCCTCTGTCCACCACCCATCTATCAGTTTGTCACACTGTGGGGCTTGTGCGTTGCTGTGATGTTGGAAGCTGGTATTTCAAACATCGGCAGGGTCACCCATGTTGGACAGATTTCAGTGGCGCTTCCAAAATAAGACAGACTAGGAAGAAAGGCATGGTGATTTACTTCCAAAAATCAGCCAGTGTACACCTTTTGAATCACGACAGAACATTGCCTGACTAGACTCAAACATGCCGATGATCGTGAAGATGGTGCAGGACCTGGCAACATTTTGACCTGTTATACATGGGGTCATCATGAGTCAGTGCTAACTCGATGGCCACTCACAACCATATTGATCTCGACACTGAATGTTCTAATAGTTATCTACCTTGCCCAAGTACTCTCTACCCTATGAGTGCCTTCTCATCCAGACATCTAAGGGGAAACAAATATCTGGTTCAAGGGCAATTGTAGGATATATATTGTCTTCTAAATTGGCAAAGATACCTAATAAGTTACAGAGAAATGACATTTAATTCATTTATATTTTTATTATTTTATATTTATCATTATTTATTTTATCTATTACATTTACTCTATATGTATATCAGGTCCACATAGAAATATATACATCAATCAATATATAGAATGATACATATTTTTGACTGTGTAAAAAAGCCCCACATAAATTTGCCTAAAAGACATCAATCATAAGGAGTGCGAATATTTTTTTAAAAACTCACAGTTTTTGTAACCACCAAGAGATGTTCTACATGAAATTTTGCTTGGTTTTTCACACTGGAAAGATTGAAAACTGTGAAATGTCGCTTGTGATCTCTCAACAAGACAATACATTGCATATTTTCTATGTATTAGGCACCGTCTTTGGGAATACAAACAAAGAAGTTAAAATATCTGGTTTGAGTTTGCAGTTCTTCTCTGTCTGCTAGGGTTGCTATGAGCCGGAATCGACTTCGACAACAGGTTTGGTCTTTTGGTTTGGTATTTACTCGTGGTTAGATTAAGGTTATGCACTTTTGGCACGAATACCACAAAGTGATATTGTATTCTTCTCAGGGGGTATATGATGTCCATATGTCTTATTACTGGTGATGTTAACCAGGAGCTCATAGCTGGTGGAGAGACAGAGGATAAATGGCCATTTATAATAGTGACTTAGTGGCTGTAGCAGAGACAGCACATGAGGCTGTGAGGACCACCTGGAGGCCACCTCATCCAAATGGGATCACATGCTGTCCAGGTAAATTGATGTTTGAGTTAGGTAAATCTCTCTACCCTTCCCTTTCTAAAGTTTGAATGTCCTGTGTCCCATTCCTGCAGAATTCTGGCATAAGTGATATATTCTTCATGTTAAAGAGCAACATGAATAAATGTGCATTGAAGTGTTAATAGCTAATGATAGCTTTATACGTTATCTCTTACTGAATTTTAACAAAGAACTAGATTCCTTACTTCTAGCTCTTATAGCTAAAAACATTAATAGCTAATGATAGACTTTCAGATTCTGGGTAGTGCAGTGAATTAATTTGGAAAAACTGTTTTGTCTTAGTTCCTTAAAATTATAGATAGTATTGGCAGAGAGTACTCTGGCTCGTCTCACGCTTTTTTTTGTATGTTTTTTCCTCTCTTTAGCTGCTACGTGCCATCCCACATTTTCCCTCACAGAATTTTAGGAATATTTTTCAGCCCTCTGAGATAAATCCCAAAATCCCCTGAACCCAGATATCCACCAGCAAAAATGTAAAAGAGGAGACTTGTTAAAACTTATTCATAAAACAACTAACAGATATCCAAGGAAACAGAGTTTCAAAAGAATATTTACTGTTTTAACACTTTTTATTTACAAGAAATTTTAGTTTAACAAAAAGACCCCATGTACACCTCACTCAACTGTCTCTAATGTAAACATCTTACATCACAACAGAATTATTAAATTAGAAAATTAACGTTGGTATAGTACTATATAAGGAGCCCAGTTGGCACAGTGGTTAAAAGCTCAGCTGCTAACTGAAAAGTTCATCGTTTGAACCCACCAGCCACTCTGTGGGAGAAAGATATGGCAGTTTGCTTCTGTAAAGATTGTAGACTTGGAAACCCTATGCGGCAGTTCTACTCTGTCCTAAAGGGTCACTATGAGTTGAAATTGACTCGACAGCAATAGGTTTGATTTTGGTTTATAGTACTCTAAACTCAACTACAGACCTTATTCAAATTTCACCAAGTTTTCCACTAACGTATTTTCTTTCTGTCCTAGGATCTAATATAGGATGTCACATTGAATTTAGATGTCATGTCTCCTTAATTTCCTCCAGTCTGTGACAGTTCTTTGCCTTTCCTGTCTTTCATGACTTGACATTTTTGAAGAGTATCGGTCAGTTGTTTTGTAGAATGTCTCTCGGATTGAGTTGGTAGTTCTCCTCTGTCCTCTAGGGTTGCTATGAGCTGGAATCGACTTGTCAGCAACAGTTTGGTTTTTTCGGTTTGGTATTTACTCATGGTTAGATTGAAGTTATGCACTTTTGGCATGAATACCACAAAGTGATACTGTTTTCTTCTCAGGGGTATATAATGTCCATATGTCTTATTACTGGTGATGTTGACCTTGATCACCTGGTGAAGGTGATATCTGCTGGATTTCTTCACTGTAAAGTTATTATTTTATCCTTTTCTAATTACAAAATGTCTTGGGGGAGATACTTTGATTCTATGCAAATATTCTGTTTCTCCTTACCTCTACTTCCAGTCTTATACCACAGGTTTTATTTTAGCCTTCTATCACTCTTTGGAGCCCTGGTGGCACAGTGGTTAAGAGCTTGGCTGCTAACCAAAAGGTTGGCAGTTCGAATCCACCAGCTGCTCCTGGGAAACCCTATGGGGCAGTTCTACTCTGTCCTATAGGATCTTATAGGATTGCTATGAATCGGAATTGATTCATTGACAAGTGGTTTTGGTCTCACCCTTTATTGTAAGGAAAACATTCTCAAATATTATTCACCTGCAATGATAAACTTGGCTCTCATTATCTCCTCTATTTACTTATTCAACCCTAATATAAAGTGGCTTTAGGATTATTAACATATACCCCTGTGGAAACAAATTTATTCACAATTGACTTACAAAACAAATCAATATATATTAAACACATGTATTAAATTTTTAGGTAACAAACATATTTTATTTGTATATTTTTATCTTTAGCCTTACAATAACCAAACAATTTTTTTTCTCCAAATTTACTTACATTAGTTCTTTTCTTCTCCACCCCTTTCAGTGTTATTAGGATATTCATTTGTAATACTTAGGTTCATTTGTTATTGTTTGTATTCCGTTTTGAGTCTTCCCTCCCCTGGTTGATTTTAATTGTTTATGTATTTTGAGGTATGTGAATATAAAATGTATTTCTTGTAAACAGCATATAATTGGATCAGTTTTAAAAATCTAATCTGATAATCTCTGCCTTTTGGTTGGAGTATTTAATTCATTTATATTTAATACAATGACTGATAAGGTAAGAAGTGTGCAGTTTTGCTATTTGTTTTCTATATGTTTTATGTCTTTTTTGTTACTCTGTTTCTCAATTACTGTCTTCTTTTGTGTTAAAGATTTTTTTCTAGTATAACATTTTCATTTGCTTGTTGCTGTAAATTTTTGTCATTGTTGTTATTTTCTTAGTGATTGGCCTGGAGATTACAATTAGCGTTTCACTTTAAAATAATTTAGGTTGGATTAATTCTGTTCTAATTTAAATAATATGCAAAACCTTTGCTAGAATATACCTCCATTCCCTCTATACTACTTTGTACCATTATTATCATTCAAATTACATCTTTACACATTAGAAGCTCATCAATGCAATTTTATAATTATTGTTTCATGTACCATATTTTTATGCAAATAACACACACCTTCTACGTTTGTTAGCCAACTATGTCCTCCCTACGGGAGATATTTTGCTGATTTTTTTTTTTTTACAGCAAAAAAATGTAGAAAGTGGATGTTATTTCCCTAAAAATAATGTATTTGTCCTTTAAATGAGATAAGAGGATAAAAGAATTATAAACAAAAACACATTTATGCTTTTATACTTATCTATGCATTTACCTTTACCAGTGATCTTAAATTTCTTTGTGTGGACTCAAGTTGCTGTCTAGTTTTGTTTCATTTCAATTTTAAGGACCCTCTTTAGTATTTCTTGTAAGGCAGGCCTGCTGGTGACAAATACTCTCATTTTTTTCTGGGAATGTTTTCTTTTCTCCTTAATTTTTGAAGGAGATTCTTATAGGATATAGAATTCTTTATTGACAACTGTTTTCCTTTTAATATGTCATTTTAGTTTCTTCTGGCCTTTCCAATGAGAAGTCTGTTGTTAATCTTTTTGAGGATCACTTGTACATGACAAAAGTTCTTTTCCTTTTGCTGCTTTCAAGGTTTTGTCTTTGTTTTTTACTTTCATCAATTTGATTATAATATGTCTTGGTGTGGAACTCACTGGATTGATTCTATTTGGAGTCTGCTAAGCTTCTTGGATGTGTAGATTAATGTTTTTCATCAAATTTGGGAAGGTATTACCCATTATTTCTTCAAAGAGTATTCTGTCCCTTTCTTTTTATCTTTTCCTCTGGGACTCTACTTATGTATATGCTGGTGTGCTTGATAGTGTCCACAGGTCTTTGAGGCTCTGTTTATTTTTCTTCATTCTGTTTTTTTTTTTTTTTTTCTGCTCCTCTGACTAAATAAGGGGCCCTGGTGGTACAGTGGTTAAGCGCTCAGCTGCTAACCAAAAGGTTGGTGGTTTAAACCCATCAGCTGTTCCATGGGAGAAAAATGCAGCAGTCAACTTCCATAAAGATTTACAGCCTTGGAAACCTCATGGGACAGTTCTACTCTGTCCTTTAGGGTCACTATGAGTCAGAATTCAACTTGATGGCAATAGATTTTTTTTTTTTTCTGACTAGGTAATTTCTATTTAACTATCTTCAAGTTTGCTGATTCTTTTTTCCTTCCAGTTCAGATCTCTTATTTTACCTCTCTGGTGGATTTTCAAGGAGTCCTGGTAGTGCAATGGTTAAGTTCTTGGCTGGTAACTGAAAGGTTGGCAATTCAAACCAAACCAGTGGCTCCAAGGGGGGAAAGACCTGCTGATCTGCTCCAGTAAAGATTACAGCCTAGAAAATCTTATGAGGGCAGTTCTACTCTGTCATATATGGTCTCTCTGAGTCCTAATTGACTTGACAGCATACAACAACAACAACAGTGAATTTTTCATTTCAGTGATTGTAGTTTTCAATTCCGGAATTTGTATTTGTTTCCTTGAAATAATTTCTATATATTTATCCATGGTCTCTATTAGGTAAGAGATCATTGAAATACTTCCCTTTAATTCTTTAAGCATGGTTCCCTATAGTTCTTTGAACATATTTAAAATAGCTGATTTAAAACTTTTAACTAACAAGTCCAAAATCTGGACAGCTTCACGGTATGTGGCATACTTTCTATGTTTTTGTATGCCTCATGTTTTTGTTGAAACTGGGCATTTTAGATAATATATTGTAACAACTCTGGTATCAGATATCAGTTATAATCCCCTCAAGGTTTATTTTGTTGCCATTTTATTTGCCTTTTGTTTTTTTTATTGTTGTTACTTATTTGTTTAGGACTTTCCTGGACTAATTCTGTAGCTTCTGTATTTCCTGCAATTTTCAATGTGAATTCTGTGAGCTTTTATTTTTTAAGTTCTTGATTGTATTTTATTGTTTTCAATTTTTGCCTCCCAGTTTTTTTTTGTTTTTTAATTTCATTGTGCTTTAGATGAAAGTTTACAGTGCAAATTAGATTCTCATTGAAAAAATTTGTAAATGAATTGTTTTGTGACATTGGTTGCAATCCCCACAATGTGTCAGCCCTCTCCTCCTTGCCACCCCTGGCTCCTTATGACCATTTGTCCAATTTTCCTTTTCCTTACTGCCTTCTTGCCTTTGCTTTTAGGTAGGTGTTGCCCATTTGGTCTCGTATACTTGACTGAAGTAAACAACATGTTAGTCACATGTGTTATTGTTTGTTTTATTGGCCTGTCTAATCTTTGGCTGAAAGGTGGACTTGGGGAGTCGCTTCCGTTCTGAGCTAGCAGAGTGTCTGAGGGCCATAGTCTCGAGGGTTCCACCAGTCTCTATCAGACCAGTAAGTCTAGTCTTTTTTTGTGAATTTTAATTTTATTCTACATTTTTCTCCCACTCTATCTGGGACCCTCTATTGTGATTCTTGTCAGAACAGTCGGTGGTGGTAGCCAGGCACCATCTAGTTCTTCTGGGCATAGGCTGGTGGAGGCTGTGGTTCATGTTGTCCATTAGTCCTTTGGACTACTGTTTTCCTTGTGTCTTTGATTTTCTTCATTCTACTTTGCTGTGGATGGGAGGGGACTAACAGGTGTATTTTAAATGGCTGCTCCTGAACTTTTAAGACCCCAGACGTTACTCACCAAAGTAGGATGTAGAACATTTTCTTTATGAACTATATAATGTCAATTGACCTAGACATTACCTGAGACTATGGTCCCCAGCCCTCAGCCCCAATAACTCAATTCCTCAAGGTGTTTGGATGTATGTAGGAAGCTCCGACGACTTTGCCTTAGTCAAGTTGTGCTGACATTCCCTATATTGTGTGTTGCTTTTCCCTTCACCAAAGTTAATACTTGTCTATTATCTAGTTAGTTATTTCCCCTCCCTACCACTCCCCTGTTTCATAACCATCAAAGATTGTTTTTATCTGTATGTAAACATTTCTTGAGTTTTTATAATAGCGGTATCATACAATATTTATCCTTTTGTGATTGACTTATTTCACTCAGCATAATGTCATCCAGATTCATCCAGTTGATTTTATTTTTAAGCCTGGCTTCCAAGGAATCACCTCTGAGACAATATAATTTATTGGTCAGCCAATGATTGGTTTGAAAAGTTTCTTAAAAGCCTTGCCTGTGTGTCTGCTATCCTTTTCCAAGTTTGTGTGTGTATATGTGTGTGTATGTAACAAGCACACCTTAAAATTTCAGAAAGTTTACAAGTTTCTCACTTCCTGCTTCCAACTTCTTCTCCGGGTCAGTCAGAGGTGAGTGTTGTCTTCTCCTTTCTCAGGTCTTTCCTGTACATGGACACAGCCTTATGCATGTGCACAATCTTTTAGATCCCCAGGAACTTGTTGAAATTCTCAAAGTTCCCTATGCTCATTGTGTTTTTCATGAGTTCCTTTTACATTGCTGACCAGGATCTTATTTGCACAAACTGACAATCACAGCCTTAAGGCAGCTGAGTTGGCAGTGTTGCCAGCAAATTGCTTTTTTTTTTTTCTTTTTCAGTAATAGCCTTTGAGTAGGGTTTTTTTTTTTTTTTTCCCCCCTGCTGAGCTGAGTTCTGAGTTAAATAAAACAGCCACAAATCTCTGGGAGTAGAGTTTTGTTTTTTTAGGGAACTGGAAGTTTGGACAAAATCTTGACTGTTGCACTGAGAATTATGCTTTTGTTGCAACTCCAAAGAAAGTCAGTTTTCTATGTTGGGTTGTAAAACTGTTGACTTTTCATGAAGCCAATGTGCCACTGAGCTGGGGAATGTGGGGGAAGGCAATAGCTCTAAGTTATAATGTCACAGACACAACTGTGTTTTTGAGGTTCAGTAGTTTCTCTTGGATAGGTGGTTTACTGTTCATTTTGTGGCTTTGGTTAATTTCCAGAGTTCTGAATGGTTAATTTAATTGCTTTGCCAGTTTTTTTTTTATTGTTTATGTAGGAGAGCAGTTCACCATGTGCAGAGTTGGGGAACAATACCCAAGACAAGTCTCACTTCTGAAATCAATTGCAAGTTTGGGATCCCCAAAACATCCTCAGGTTTGATTTACTAGAAGGATTATCAGAACTCACAGAAAGCTGTTATACTCATGGTTTAAGTTTATTATAGCAAAATAATACAACTGAAAATCATCTAAAAGAAGAGACACATGGGGATTGGTCCAGAAAATATTAAGTGTGGAGATTCCAGTTTTCCTTTCCTGGTGAAATCATGGATAGCACTACTGTTCTGGACAACAATGTATGACAATATCATGGAGTATTGCCAAACAGGGAACCTCAGAAGAGCCTTGGTGTCCAGAGTTTTTTGGGGGCTTGTGCACATAGATAATGTTAATTGTATATGATGCTCACTTTTAGTTGCAGACCCTTCAGAAGTTGAGCTATCACATGGCCCAAAACCTTTAATCACATTCTTAGACTATCTAGTGTGGTCAAAGGCCTACAAGTAAACAATGACACTCTTATCAGGTAGGGCATTCCAAGGACCTCCCAGAAGTTGAGGACAAAGACTAGACCTCTCTTTGGGTAAAGTTAATTCTTTATTATGCACTGAGGTCCTCACTCTACCATTCCAGAAGTTGACCCTTTATATGTTGATTGACACAAACAGGCAAGTGGTATTATGAACGTAGTATGATAGTCTCATGCCAAAAAAAAAAAAAAAAAAAAAAAAAGGTAGAGATGCTACAAGTGTCAAGGGAATGGAGAAGGGCCTTGCCAGGGACAGGAGGAGTTCTGGGGCCTTCACTTTATTCTGGCTGATGAAGATGTGGAGGCTTGCAGATGAAGTGATCTATGAGATGATTCTTAAAGGAGGAATGGAACTAATCAACAAAGTTTAAGGATCCATAGACAGATGACTGCAATAGAAACCTACTCAGTCTGATCTGAATCCATTTTAAACATATTAGAATGTTCTTTCATTTGCAGGAGAAAATTATCAAGTGGAAGAAATTGGTATTCCTGTTTGATTGGTAAAGCTCCCTCTGTTTTGATCTGCAATCACAAGTATGAGTGAAGCTGATATTAGCAGAAAAGGGGTTATGTTTTGTATTCTAACAAGTTGTCAAAAACCTTACAATGAATGATCAGGGACATGGTATTGGGTAAGGAAAATTTATACGTATATATACGTAAAATCTTGGAAGCTATCCTAGGGACATTTGACTGTAGTTAATTGTATTTCATGTGGGTGGAGTCTCACATGGAAAGACTAGATTGCTTCAGTAGGGTTAGGGAAGCCTCCCTTGAAATAGGCAGTGGATATATACATTGAAGGGTTCTAGTAGACTGACTGCACCAAAATAAAGTCCTCTTTACCTTGTTGGGAACTGCATCTAAACCTAAGGCATGTGCTCATCTCCTATATTTCACCTCCTCCACCCACATTTTGAAATTAAATTAGGTTCTAATTATACTTTGGAATTTGGAGTCATAGATCAACCTCATCGCAGTGGTATAAAATATTTTATAAATGCACAGATAATGAAAAATCAAGATCTTTATTCTACAGGACATTTTTCATCATCTTGAAAAAAATCAATGAAATTATTGTAAAACTAAGGACTAATGAGATTAGAAAGCTGGCTGGGTAAGCTAGGCTGTGGACATCAGGTTTGTTTAGAGGCAGAGATAAAAACTGAGAAGCCCTCAGATTTTGATATATGAAGAGGGCTTTAGAAGAAACCTAAAGTTTCAGAAAGAAAGGGTGTCTTACATTTACAGGCATTATAGAGATGGTAAGAAACAGAAAGGAAAAGGTGGTATACTAATAAAGACAAATGAATTTGCCTTTCATATGGCAGAGCAGGAATAGGATCTAGGCTGGTTCTGCTTGAAAGTGTAGGGAAACAATAGAGGTAAATTAAATAAAGGTATATCTTACAAATAGAGAAGAACAGATGTAGAAAAGCATGTTCCTGATACTGATGAAATAGCACAAATTACCCAAGCCCTAGAAAATTAAAAGACAAAGAGAAGACAAGGCAAGGAACACATGATGGAGGACATATTAGCTTTCACTGGGCCCCTGAGGGAAACAGCTTCTGAAGCCTCAGGTCCTTCGGCTGAATTGAAGTATCAGTTGAGGGTGCCTTTCCAGCTGAATTGCATGTGAGGATGAAGAGAAACTTTCCGTATGATGCAGAATTCATACAATTCATAGACCTATGGGAAACCACAGAAGGAGGCAAGGCGAGCAGGACAAAATACCTAGGTTAAGATCCTGCTTGAACTATAGACACAAAGAGCGGGACCATATGAAATGCAAAGTCAGGGACTTTGCATGAGAGTTTTGAGGAACTCTGCCCACAATACAATTTCATATAGACCTCTGGGCTGCCTGGCTTTGAGGAGCCAGGAATTCAGGGGTCAAGGTGAAATAGAAGTGAAGGTAATTTAAATATATGCTGTGTACCAGAGGAGACATGGGATCAACCTAGAGAGCATAGTTTCTTCCATTTAATATTTAGAGATATTTGTATTTCAGAAGAAAGGAATATTTTAAATTCTACCTCCAGACAGGGAAGAACTAGGCATGCTGTTGTTGTTTGGTGCTGTCGAGTCAGTTCTGACTCATAGTGACCCTATGTACAACAGAACGAAACACTGCCCAGTCCTTTGCCATTCTCACAATCATTGTTATGCTTGAGCCCATTGTTGTAGCCACTGTGTCAGTCAATCTTGTTGAGGGTCTTCCTCTTTTTCACTGCCCTCTACTTTACCAAGCATGATGTCCTTCTCCAGGGGGACTGATCCCTCCTGTTAACAAGTTCAAAGCATGTGAGACATAATCTCGCCATCCTTGCTTCTAAGGAGCATTCTGGTTGTGCTCCTTCCAAGACAGATTTGTTCATTGTTTTGGCAGTCCACGGTATATTCAATATTCTTCACCAACACCACAATTCAAAGACATCAATTCTTATTCAGTCTTCCTTATTCATTGTCCAGCTTGTGCATGCATATGAGGCAATTGAAAACACCATGGCTTGGATCAGGCACACCTTAGCCTTCAAGGTGACACCTTTGCTTTTCAACACTTTAAAGAGGTCTTTTGCAGTAGATTTGCCTAATGCAATGCATCTTCTGATTTTTGACTACTGCTTCCATGGGTGTTGATTGTGGATCCAAGTAAAATGAAATCCTTGACAACTTCAATCTTTTCTCCTTTTACCATGATGTTGTTTATTGGTCCAGTTGTGAGGATTTTTGCTTTCTTTTACGTTGAGGTGTAATCCATACTGGAGGCTGTAGTCTTTGATCTTCATCAGTAAGTATTTCAAGTCCTCTTCACTTTCAGCAGGCAAGGTTGTGTCATCTGCATATCGCAGGTTGTTACTGAGTCTTCCTCTAATCCTGATGCTCCGTTCCTCTTCATATAGTCCAGCTTCTCAGATTATTTGCTCAGCATACAGATTGAATAGGTATGGTGAAAAGATACAACCCTGATGCACACCTTTCCCTCTTTAAACCACAGGTATTTTTCCTGTAAGTATATAGGAAGCACAGTATCACAATTAACCGCTTGATGGGAGGTCTTTTCCATTTCAGTTTAAATTCACACGTTGTAGGCAAAACATTGACACAGATTGACTAGAATCTGGTGAAATATTAGCCAAGAATAATTTACCTTGTATTTTTTGTTTGTTTGTTTTTGCTTTTGTTTTCTGGATCTCCAAGATAACATTAAGTTTCTGCTATAGTTTTTAGATGACAACAATAAGTCTCTAGATTATGAAGCGTTTTGGTTTATCAGGATGATTTTAGCTCCAAGTTAAAAGAAGATCACAACTCAAAAGGACTTAGGTTATAAGAATATATTTTCTCATATAATAAGAAATCTGGTGGTAGGGTAGGCCTCAATGTTGGCTAATTCAGTAACATGTAACAAAAGGCCCACGTTCTTCCATTCTTTCTATTCTACCACTGTGGTGGATTTGTACTGTGATCTCTTAGTGAACTGGATGTTTCTCAGAATTCCCTTCCATTGTTCTGGTTTAGAGCTGGCATCAGGATAAATTTGCATGAGATTTGGTAGTCAGAGGTAAAGCAGCAGCCACTGTGTTGGAAGGTGCTACTGTTTTTCCTTAATGCTGTCACCAAATTGATGTTTCACATCATTGGTATGAGGCAGCAGACAAGTCTGCAGCTTCTCCAGCCCCAATAGTATCTCCTCCTACAGCCCCACTGACTCTGGGGCAGGTGTGTGTGCAGCTCTGTTGTGAAGGGCAGCAGATTCTTCTGCAGGTCACTCACATCACTAGGGTTGGATGAGGTGAGAGATGGATACAGGTTCCAGTTTGTCTTCATAGATTCCAGTTTGTCTTTGCTTGTCCTCACTTCACATCTAGACTTTTTCTCAACTGCCTACCCTGATGACTTGTGGTGACTTCAGATCCACCACCAGATGCACAGACAACAGCCTTCCACGGACTTCTTCATACTCCCTTTCATGATCTCTGGTTAATTACTTTTTTAAGTGTTCTAACCAGACTTCTGTCCACATGTCTGTCAGTTTGTCGTACTGTGGTGGATTGCATGTCGCTATGATGCTGGAAACTATGCCACTGTTATTTCAAATACCAGCAGAATCACCCTTGGTGGACAGGTTTCAGCAGAGCTTCCAGACTAAGACAGACTAGGAAGAAGGGCCTGGAGGTCTACTACTGAAAAAACTGGACAGTGAAAACCTTATGTATAGCAGTGGAATGTTGTCTGATACAGAGCTGGAAAATGAGCCTCTCAGGTTGGAAGGCACTCAAAAGACGACTGGGGAAGAGCTGCCTCCTCAAAGTAGTCGACCTTAATGACTTGGATGGAGTCAAGCTTTCTGGGCCTTCGTTTCTGGTGTGGCATGACTCAAAATGGGAAAAAACAGCTGCAAACATCCATTAATAACCAGAACGTGGAATGTACGAAGTATGAATCTAAGAAAATTGGAAGTTGTCAAAAATGAAACGGAACACAAAAAGATTGATATCCTAGGCATTAGTGAACTGAAATGGACTGGTATTGGCCATTTAGAATCAGAAAAGTGTATGGTCTACTATACTGGGAATAACAAATTGAAGAGGAGTGGCATATATTCATCATAAAAAAGAACATTTCAAGATCTATCCTGAAGTACTCATAGCTCATAGGGACCCTATAGGACAGAGTAGAACTGCCCCATAGGGTTTCCAGGGAGCAGCTGGTGGATTCTAACTGCTGACCTTTTTGGTTAGCAGCCAAGCTCTCAAGCACTGTGCCACCAGGGCTCCACTGTATCAACACTACAGCAAAGGTTTTTTTTTTTTTTTTTTTTTTAAATCCTGAAGTATAATGTTGTCAGTGAAAGGATAATATCCATATGCATACAAAGAAGACCAGTTAATACAACTATTATTCAAATTTACCCACCAACAACTAATGCCAAAGATGAGGAAATTGAAGACTTTTACCAACTTCTGCAGTCTGAAATTGATCTAACACGTAAGCAAGTTGCATTGATAATTACTGGTGATTGGAATGCAAAAGTTGGAAACGAAGAAGAAGGATCAGTAGTTGGAAAACATGGCCTTGATGAAAGAAACAACACCAGAGATGGCGCGATAGATTTTTACAAGACCAATGACTTATTCATTGCAAATACCTTTTCTCTACAACATAAACGGCGACTATACGCATGGACCTCTGCAAATGCATTACACTGGAATCGAGTCAACTATATTTGTGGAAAGAGATGATGGAGAAGCTCAATATCATCAGTCAGAATAAGGCCAGGGGCTGACTGTGGAATGGATCATCAATTGCTCATATGCCATTCAAGTTGAAGCTGAAGAAAATTAAAACAATTCCGCGAGAGCCAAAATATGGCTTGAGTGTATCCCACTTGAATTTGGAGACCGTCTCAAGAATAGATTTTACTCATTTACTAATTACTGAAGACCAGATGAATTGTGGGAAGACATCAAGGGTGTCATACATGAAGAAAGTAAAATGTAATTAAAAAGACAGGAAAGAAAGAAAAATCCAAAATGGATATGAGAATATACTCTGAAACTCAGTCTTGAATGTAGAGTAGCTAAAGTGAATGGAAGAAATGATGAAGTAAAAGAGCTAACCAGAAGATTTCAAAGGGCAGCTGGAGATGATAAAGTATTATAATGAAATGTGCAAAGATATGGAGTTAGAAAACCAAAAGGGAAGAACATCCTGTAAGAACTAAAAGAAAAAAAGTTCAAGCTTCGACATGCATTTTTGAAGGATTCTATGGGCAAAATATCAAACGATGCAGGAAGCATCAAAAGAAGATGGAAGAAATACAGAGTCACTACACCAAAAAGAATTGGTCAACGTTCAGCCATTTCAGGAGGTAGCAAATGATCAGGAACCAATGGTGTTGAAGGAAGAAGTCCAAGCTTCACTGAAGGCATTGGCAAAAAGCAAGATTCCAGGAATTTATGGAATACCAATTGAGATGTTTCAACAAACTGATGCAGTGCTGGAGGTGCTCACTTGTCTATGTCAAGAAATTTGGATGACAGCAACCTGGCAAAGCAATTGGAAGAGTTCCATATTTGTGCCCATTCCAACAAAAGATGATCCAATGGAATGTGAAAATTATTGAACAATATCATTAGTATCACATACAAGTACAATTTTGCTGAAGATCATTCAAAAATGTTTGCAGTAGGACATCAGCAGGGAACTGCCGGAAATTCAAGCCTGATTCAGAAGAGGACATGGAATGAGGATATCATTGCTGATGTCAGATAGATCTTGGCTGAAAGCAGAGAATATCAGAAAGATGTTTACTTGTGTTTTACTGACTACACAAAGGCATTTGGCTGCATGGATCATATCAAATTATGGACAACATTTAGAAGAATGGGAATTCCAGAACACTTAATTGTGTTCATGTGGAACCTGTACATTGACCAAGAAACAGTCATTCAAGCAGAAAAGGGGAACACTGTGTGGTTTAAAACCAAGAATGGTGTGCGTTAGGGTTGTATCCTTTCACCATACTTGCTCAGTCTGTATTCTGAGCAAATAATCTGAGAAACTGGACTATATGAAGAAGAAAACGGCATCAGGATTGGAAGAAAATTCATTAATAACCTGCTATATGCAGATGATACAACCTTGCCTGCTGAAAGTGAAGAGAACTTGAAGCACTTACTGTTGAAGATCAAAGACCACAGCCTTCAGTACGGATTACACCTCAACATAAAGAAAACAAAAGTCCTCACAGCTGGACCAATAATCCACTTCATGATAAAAGGAGAAAAGGTTGAAGTTGTCAAGGATTTCATTTTACTTGGACCAACAATCAGCACCCAAGAAAGCAGCAATCAAGAAATCAAATGACTTATTACATTGGTCAAATCTGCTGCAAAAGACCTCTTTAAAGTGTTGAAAAGCAAAGATATCACTATGAGGACTAAAGTGTGCCGGACGCAAGCCATGATATTTTCAATCATCTCATATGCATGTGAAAGGCGGACAATTAGGAAGACTGAAGAAGAATTGATTCATTTGAATTATGGTGTTGGTGAAGAATATAGAATATACCGTGTAGTGCCAGACAAAAATAAGTCTGTCTTGGAAGAAGTACAGCCAGACTGTTCCTTAGAAGCGAGGATGGCAAGACTTAGTCTCACGTACTTTGGATATGTTATCAGGAGGAACCAGTTCCTGGAGAAGGCCATCATTCTTGGTAAGGTAGAGGGTCAATGAAAAAGAGGAAGACTTTTGACAAGACAGACTGACATGGTGGCTGCAACAATGGGCATAGGTACAATTGTGAGGATGGCACAGGACTGGGCATTGTTTTGTTCTATTGTACATAGGATTGCTATGAACCGGAACCAAACTGATGGCACCTAACAAAAACTATACTTCTGGTTGATCATTTCCCCCCTTTCACCTACAATTGAGTGAAGTCTAATGCTTATAATAAATCCATTAGTCTATAGTGCTCATAGTGGTTTTGCTTCTCAGAATAAACCCTAATTAGTACATCCATCATTAATGTGATGACTAGCTCTTCTCATGGTTACAAGTTGGCTGCCACAGATTCAAGCATCACATACAGATATGATAATATCTGGTGAAAGATGTATGACTCGGGTTGATTCACCTCCCCTAAAGCACCTAGTTTCATAGAGAACTTTGGAGACCTGAACAAAATCAGGGGTCTGCCAATAAGAAGGAAGGAGTTAATAGTTGATGGGCAGGCATTCAATAGGATTGCTGGTATTTTATAAATTTATGAGAGTGGAACTGGTGTTTGATAGATCTATATGTCCTTTAGATTCTGAAATTTTGAAAATATAAACCACACGAGAGATTTGGAATTGGATTCTGAAAGAGCTACATCAGTTCCAGCAGAATATGGCATGGGCTGCTGAAGGTGATACAGAAGGAAAGAAAATCACCGAGTAAGAATGTTTTGACTCAAATGAAGAAATATGAGAAAATTGGTTGGAGAAGATTTGGAGACACATTAATTTCCCAAAGAAGTTTCTTTGGGAAATTAATGTCCCCAGTAGGTGAAATATTTTCCTCTTAGAGACTTTTTTTTCTTTTCCTCAAGTTTTTTACAAAAGGAAAGAGCCTTTTATTTTTGGAATTTTCATTTGATTTGTGGGAACTTAATGTCAGAGATTAATATTTTTCAAATTTGGGACAAATATATAGTACTGTATTGTCTTGTGTTTATAGTAATTTTTAGAGAATATATTGGAGCCCTGGTGGCACACTGGTTAAGAGCTTGGCTGCTAACCAAAAAAACCAGCAGTTTGAATCCACCAGCTGCTCCTTGGAAACCCTACGGGGCAGCTCTACTCTGTTTGCCATCTGTCTTCCTCTTAGCCCTGCGTGTGTCTCTGTGTCTATTCCATTCTTTTTAAAACTCAGAAGTGATTAGATTTAGGACACATCCTACTCTTCTGGTATGACCTCATTAATATAACAAAAGAAGACCCCTATTTTTGATCTGGGTCATATTTATAGATACAGGGGTTAAGATTTCAACATATATTTTGGGGGGATACTATTCAATCCATAACAGTCATCAAGATTTTGTCTAGCTAATAATCAATTCATATCTTGAATTCTCATTTTTCATTGTTCCCTTAGGACTCTCAGAAAGGGATTACTAGGCCAATGGAGGTTTTGAGTCTGGATTCTCTGGCTCTAATACCATCTGAAACCATCAAAATGTCACAGCTAACAAACATTATTGAAATGCACAAAACAAGAAAGAGCTTGTTGTGTTCAGGTAAAACATGTATTTCCTTATTGTTGAACGTAAGATGGGATATGGAGGGTGTAAAGAATTATGGGCAAAAGACTGAAGAGGTGGGAAAGGAAAGGGAGAAGATCACAAACACATCTTACATGTCACACTAACAAATTTCCAAATTTTATCTGGTGTGCAATGGGGAGCTGTTGAAGCCTTGGAACAAAGGAATTGAGATCACTAGAATCATTTTTGTTTTTTTCTTTTTTAGAGATTCATCCTGGCTTCTTGGCAGGGATTTGAAGGAAGAAGGAGAATAAAGAAAAACTAGAAGCACATCACTGGGGACATTGCAAAAATCTAGGTGATGGATATTGAGGTTTAAAATGAGGGCAGTGATAGTACTGCTAAGGAGGGAAATGTTCTTGTCCTGAGGTACATTAGAGCTATCTGGGAAATTTTCAAAAACATACTGATGCGTGAGTCCCACCTCAGAGATTCCTCTTTAATTTTGTTTTGTGGTGGAACGTGGGTATTATATTTTTAAAAAGATCTTCAGGGGATTTTTACCAGAATTGAAATCCACTGGGTTTGATTCTACTAAAGAGAGATATTTAGGAGAAAAATTAAAAGAGCTTGGTGGCCAATTGAATATGGTTGAAAGCAAAAATAAGGACTATAAAATAACTGCAGGTTTTAATCTCATTGGAGGGGCAGTTTATATGGGAAGAAAGATGATGAAATGACCTGGGGAGCCTGAGGGGTCTTTAGGGCATCTGCACATGGCTCCCCGAGAGGCAGTTATACAAACATCTAGAGCTCAGAAATGAGAATGATAAGACTTCGTCTCACACACTTGGACATGTTATCAGGAGGGACCAGTCCCTGGAGAACAACATCATGCTTGGTAAAGTGGAGGGTTAGCAAAAATGAGGAAGACCCTCAACAAGATGGATTGACACCGTGGCTGTAACAATGAGCTCAAGCATAGAAATGATAGTGAGGATGCCGCAGGATCCAGCAGTGTTTCTTTCTGTTGTACATAGGGTCGCTATGAGTTGGAACCGACTTGATGGCACCTAACAACAACAACAGAGCTCAGAAGAAAAGGTGAATCTGGAGACATATAGCCAGGAGATTTAGGCATGGAGTGGTTCTCAAAAAGTTGTGGATGAGTGAACAAGATCAAGGAAGGTAAGGGAATAGAATGAGAAGAGAAGGCCACAGAAACAAATTCGGAAAACTTCATGAAAGGAAACAATGGTTGAAGAGGAAACAGTGCGATGTCCTTGGATTTTTTCTAAAGCCAAAGGCTTTGATGACAGTTTGCCAAGATTATGAGATGGGGTAGTGTGAGATATAGTATGCCTTATTACTTAAAGGAATGGGATGGTGATGGAATAACAAAAAGCCTAATCATGGACGAAGATTCTCTCCAATACCAAGTGCTAAAGTTTATAGATGTGTATAAAAAAAAGAAGGAAAAACTAATAAAAATGTCAAGAATACATAGAAAAGAAGAATGTTTTTTAGATTTTATATTTTTGTGGCATAATCTAAGCTACTGATGCTTCCCTCATGATGCTTATATTGTGATGTTTTGGGGTTTGAATGCATATTGTAGTTAGGGTAGGATAACTAGAAATCTCAGTGGTTTTAACCATAAAGTTTTATGTTTTGCTCTGACACATCCAGTGTGGGTCAGCGGGAGGTGGTGTTCTGCTTCATGCAGTCATTTGGGATCTAGGCTTGTTGCAGTCAGTTACTCTGTCATTTCTTAGAGCCTCTTTAACTGGATGTAGTTGATGTAGAAAGAACAGAGCTTGGAGGAAACCTTGGGAGATTTTATGTGCCAGGGTAGAGATGTTAAAAATCATTTCTTGCCTCATTTCATTGGCCAGAACTCAGTTACTTGGCTGCCCATATCTGCAAAGGAAGCTGGAAAATCTTGTGTAGGTATATGAGGCAGAAGAGGCAGTGAGTTTGATGAGTATTAGCCAGTGGGTTTTGTTTTGGTTTTGGTAGCCAATCTTCATGACAATGCATTATGCTTCTCCTTTGTCAGAAAGTACGAAGAGCTATTTAAACATAAGTGACAGGATCGACTGTAGAGATGATGAAAATAGTAAGGCTGAGATAGAAGTAGATGGGCATTGGAGAACAAGTTCATGTCCAATCTCCCTGACAAGTACATATCCCATCTTCCATGCTCTCACATAACATGCTGCTCCTTTAAGGGCTTGTGAGACTCAAGTGAGAGTCATCTGTGATACGCCCTGTCTAGGTTCATTGCCATAGGGAATTCTGTACATGGCGAATTATGGAACCAATGTTTATAAGAATGAAGACTATAACCTCTGCATATACTGTGCAAATACAATTAAAAAAAATAAAAAAATAACAACAAAACTTCATAATACCCTGTAAATTCCTCATATGAGTCACTGCTCGTGAGTTCCACAACAATGAACAAGACACACAGGAGCCCTTTGCTCAGGAAGCTTATTGTGAACATATTTTGAAGAATAAATCCCTATTCAAATGGAGAGCATAATAATTAACCAACTTTATAAAATGAAGAGTTACTCTGAATAGTTCTAAACAACTGTTTATTTGACTGTCATTCTGAGAGAAGAAAAAAGTGGATCTCTGTACACTTTTAAGAAATAACAGATATTTATTGCAAAATTTAAAACCTTAAGATTGCTTAATGAATTATGTATGATCCCCTCCCTAAACACTTAATACAAAGTTTTGCCCAACATTCTTGCAAAATGAAGAAATCTCATAAAGGCATTTAGTGACTATTGAATATTGTTCTATATTAACAAAGAACTGTTCATATGTTAGTCTTCTTGGGAAATTTTTTTCAACAATCTTTTGTGATAAAAATATTATTTTGGTAATACAAAATTCAATAGCTCTAATACTGAAAAAAAAAAAAAAAGTCGCTGGGTGACACAAACGATTTGTGCTCAGTTACTAATGAAAAGGTTGGTGGTTCGAATCTATCCAGTCGTGCTTCGGAAGAAGGGCCTGATGATCTACTTCTGTAAGATCACAGCCATTGAAAATGAGACGTAGAGGTCGCCATGAATCAGAGTTGTTTCAACGGCAATGGGTTTGTTTTTTGTTTCTTTTTTTGGTGCTATTGAGAAATATTAAAATTTTAGTGAAATGCATTTAACCTTTGGGCTTTTTTTTTCTCCAATGAAATATTCTATATAGAAAGCAAAAGTCACTTCTGTGTACCATTTTATCTCTGTGAGAGTCATCTGATTATTTAGTGTGATTGTAAAATGAAATCTAATTTTAGTATAGAGGTATTGTAATGCTGGATGAGTAAAGAAAAGATAGAAAAACTAATCAGTCTTTTTATTTTTATTTCAATTATCCCGATGTGAGTTTGGACTCCTGATACTTCATTTAGAAACTATAATTCCAGTAACTCTAGAATAGAAATGAATGTGTACAATATCAACAAGTCACTTCAAAGAGATAAGTCTACCATGTGGCTGGGTGCCTGGATATACTGTGTTCACAAAGTCACATCCATGATTCCTACTCTTACTGACTAAATGTTGGTGCTATCCGTACTTCGCCTAGTGGGTGGCACAGACCGGTAACCGCTGCCCTTGTTCAACAGGTTTCATTTTTCACTGGGACAAAATAAAAACTTTTTGCACCTTCCCACTCCTTTCTGAAAACTATCCTATTCCTGAAAACCAAGTAAGCAGGCTGGAAGAATAGAAAAGGAAATGATCTGGAAGGAAAGCAAAAGAGAAAAAATGGTCAAGAAAGGAAATAGCTACATACTGTCTGTATGATTCTGCTATTAATCCAATGAGCAATGCCATTAATACTTTCCTGCATGTTTAATGATACTATTTACCTTTACTGAAGACAAATTTCTAATATATTTAAAAGATTTTGGTGTTAAAGAATACCCTAGAAAACTGGCATGTATACGGATGTGTATGTGTTGGAAAATTAGCACTAAGTGACAATTTCTAAAATACGTTGTCAGGTTGACTTGTAACAGTTCATGCATTTTCTTCTTGTAATCTTAAATTTAGTTTGCCACTGAACATTTTTCTACACATTTTGTCCCACAACATGATTGAAACTATTCGCAGAAACAAAAAAGAGATTTACTCTTCTTTATATCTTCAAACACTTAGCACAAAGTATTTCATGTAGCAGTCTCTCAATATCTTTGCTAAATGAATGATATGCTTGCAACATAGTAGGCATTAAATAAATGTTTATTGAATTGCATCACAACTCTGCAGGGTTCTAGATTCCATGGAAACGAGCTTATCTCTGCCCTGTTGCCTTGGATGCTATATTGGCTGTATAAACTAAAATATGTCTTTATTATTAAAATTACAGTGAACACTTTATACCACTCTTACCAACAGTACTTAGAAAATATCCAATCGTTAACAGTCTTCCTGGACTTTGAGCTTAACCAAGTCACCTTCCAATATTTCATCACCATTTAATTGCTTTAAATATTTCCCTTTATGCTCCCTAGCATGAAAAAAAAATGATTTCAGGCGATGGCTTACCTTCTTGTGTAATGAGAAATTTATTCATCTTACTCCAAGGTCCATTGGATTTTTCACTAGATTGTCTAAACTCAGAAGGTTTGTTCCATCCTTATATATGCTTATAAATCCCTAAGAAAATATGCCCCTTCGATATGTCAGAATGCATTAATTATAATGGAGATTTTTCTCTAATTAATTCATAATGGTGTTTTGGTTTGGTAATAAGGAAAAGCCCACCAGTCTTCATATGCATTAATTTATTCTTTGCTGTGTAACAGAACATAATACTCAATGTATGCTTATATATATCTTTTATCAGAAATATTACTTATGTTGCTACAAACCACCCAACTCAAATAAATTCTATTTGAGTTGGGTGGTTTGTAGCAACGTAAATAATCAGAGAATTATGAGGCTGAGGTCACAAGGAAAGTCCGTATGAATTTTAAGTGCTCTTTATGCTTCTCTTTGACTACCTGTCAGTTTGTCATACTGTAGTGGCTCGCATGTTGCTCTGGTACTAGAAGCTATATCACTGGTATTTAAAATATCAGCAGGGTCACCCGTGGTGGACAGGTTTCAGTAGAGCTTCCAGATTAAGACAGATTAGAAAGAAAGGTCTGGTGATCTACTTCTGAAAATTAGCCAGTGAAAACCGTATGGACCACAACAGAATGTTGTCTGATATAATGCTGGAAGATGAGCCTCCTAGGCTGGAAGGCATTCAGAATACACAGTGGACACAAGAAATGGACCCAAGTATGCCAATGATCATGAAGATGACTCAGGACCAGGCAAAATTCTGATATACATGTGGTTGCCATGGGTCGGAGCTGATTCAACAGCAACTGACAACAACAACATACTTTTCCTAATAGAAAAGAGTAGAGTTACTGGGTTTCATTACATAATATTACACTTTTGTAACAGAATTAGCGAATTGATGTTGTTGTTAGGTGCTGTCTTGTTGGTTCCGACTCATAGTGACCCTATGTATAACAGAACAAAACACTGCCCAGTCCCGCACCATCCCCATAATCAATTAGTGAGTTGATACTGAGACTTAATTCAGTGAATTAATACAAAGCATTAGTTATTTAAATACTTATAAAATTATAGAATTTTTGACTTAGGATATACCATGGTATTCTTCTAGTCTAAGTTCCTCATTTTACTTAGATGGGGATGACGTTACCAAGCTAGAAACACTCACCTCACGCGTTCATCCCAGTCCTATCATTGGTAAGAGGTGTAGCAGGCACGCATGACACAGCAACAAGAAATGCTAAAGGAGTAAATGCTCCTGCAGCTTTCTTCAGGAGGAGGAAGAGGTTTAAGAAAGATAACATGTCAAGTGTCTACCTAGAACCAGATGTTGAGTTCTTTCAGGAGGGAGATGATTTGGTGGTGGTAAAGGGGTGGTTTAGAACCAAAAGAGAAATAAGGGACAAGTGGTTGCAACAGCAGAACAGATGGAAAGAGAAGATGGCTGCAGGGAAGGCACAGAGAAGCTTTTTTGCTGAGTGTCTAGGGGAGATGGAGATGCGTTTCTGATTCTAGTTAAGGGAACTCTGTCTTTGTCCAACCCATGTGAAGAAGATCTACTACTTATTCTACCCATAGCCTTGGAGTCAATTCTGACTCAGAGTGACTCTATAGGACAGAGTAGAACTGCCACATAGGGTTTCCAAGGAGCAGCTGGTGGATTCGAACTGCTGACCTTTTGGTTAGCAGCCAAGCTCTTAACCACTGTGCCACCAGGGCCCCATGAAGGAAATGGAGGTATTCAAATTAAGTTTGGAAAATTAAGTTCACTTTTAAGGGCAAACACCCTCTCTCACTTTTAATCAAAGTAAAAGAGTTATATATTTTTAAAAGAACTAAAATGACCTAGCTTTCTCTCAAAATATGTGGTTGTGTACAATGGGATCACCATTCTTTAAAAGTATTCTTGCCTAGTATGTGTGCTCTGGGTATCAAAGTCCTGACGGAAATTGGAAGTCATGGCCTGTTTGATAAAGGAACATCCTGTTATGCACTCTGGAGGTAGCAGAGAAGAGTCCAGCTAGGAACAAATATGCTGTGATCCATCAGCTCCACTTCTAGAATGTATAACTTCCAAGGAAATGCCAACACGTAACCCTAAAGAAACACATACAAATTGCAGAATTGTTTGTGATAGCAACGAGTGGAGACTAGATCTCAAAAAATGGTGCTGAATGCAGAAAACACAAGAGAAACGAAAGGACATCTATAGTAACATTTACTATACATGTGTTATAAATTACACACACACAAACTCTCCATATTTTACAAATTCAATTGTACATATCAAACATGTTAGACATTTATTTCTGTCTGGGAGCATTATGAAGATATGAAGGAACAAAAAATAAATAACAAACAAAAGTATACTTTGAAGACAAGAAGTACTTTTTGCAAGAACGAATGATGATTGCCTGAAGTGAAATGAGGGATATAAATTATTCCAACTTCTGTATCTAGGTCAAAAGAAAAAAGAGAAGAAAAAAAAAAAAAAAAAGGCAGAGGGAAGGAAGGAAGATAAGAAAGTAAAGGAAGGAAGTTTTGTAATAACACATTAATGGATTCTTGGACTGCAGACCAAGATGAATTGAAAGATGTAAAACATGCCCTATTGAATGAGAGTCACAGTTTACTGAACAATTAATATGAAAGCATAAATATTCATTGTCTTCTTCCCTCCCTTGTCCTTCTCTGCCTGCCCTCCTTCACATAAAATAAACTATAAATACAACTCTTTCAGTCTTTATGGAGAGGGAAAGGGAAGTGCCTGAGAGAGGTATCTGAGTCTAACGTTGAGCCATTTCTTTATAAGTGGGCTCTGTTATCTGCTAGTACACTGACTTCTACACTTGCTGCTACATTTTCCAACTCACAATTCTGTTTAAAATTTTCCATCTTTCTAAGTTTAAAGAGGATGTTTTCCCTGTTACAGAGCATCTCTGTACAGCTCAGAATTAAAGTAACTGAAAAATAGACCTAGAGGAGCCCTGGTGGCACAGTGGTTAAGAGCTACAGCTGCTAACCAAATGGTTGGCAGTTCTAATCCACCAGCTGCCTTGGGAAACCCTATGGAGCAGTTCTACTCTGTCCTATAGTGTCACTGTGAGTTGCAATCAACTTGACAGCAACAGGTTTGGTTTTGGTTTGGGTTAACGTCTCTTAAAAAATTAAAAATGTAAAACCATACACTTAAAACCTGTGAATACACAAAATGAAACAGGTGAGGAAATTATCTGGCAAATTCAGATAGAAAATGCAGTGGAGGCTGTAGTGCCCTGTTCTCTCTCGTCAGGAGAGAAGGTCTCCTCCCTGCTGCTGGCTGAGGACTTTCAGGAGGGTCCCTCTCTGGGTGTTGCCTGGGCAGAAGGGAGCTGCCTTTCACTGAGAAAAGTCCCTTCTTCGGGGGCAGCCTGATTTATACCACCCTTTAGATATGTGCTCTAAGACTAGAATCAGCAGAGAACATTTTACGTATATATATATATATATATATTTATATAAGATGTCA
>NW_004443957.1:611037-647034 GCF_000243295.1 Trichechus manatus latirostris | reverse complement strand
TTGCTCTTGAACGTCGAGTAGCTAAAGCAAAATGAAGAAAGGATGAAGTAAAAGAGCTGAACAGAAGATTTCAAAGGGTGGCTCAAGAAGACAAAGTAAAGTATTATAATGACAAGTGCAAAGAGCTAGAGATAGAATACCAAAAGGGAAGAACACGCTTAGCATGTCTCAAGCTGAAAGAACTAAAGAAAAAACTAAAGCTCAAGGTGCAATAGTGAAGAATTCTATGGAGAAAATATTAAACGATTCAAGAAACATCAAAAGAAGATGGAAGGAATACACAGAGTCACTATACCAAAAAGAATTGGTCAACATTCAACCATTTCAGGAGGTAGCATATGATTAGGAACTGATGGTACTGGAGGAAGAAGTCCAAGCTACGCTGAAGGCATTGAATAAGGAAGACAGAAGAATTGATGCCTTTGAATTTTAGTGTTGGCAAAGAATATTGAATATACCATGGACTGCCAACAGAATGAACAAATCTGTCTTAGAAGAAGTACAACCAGAATGCTCCTTAGAAGCAAAGATGGTGAGACTATGTCTCACATACTTTGGACATGTTAACAGGAGGGATCTGTCCCTGGAGAAGGACATCATGCTTGGTAAAGTAGAGGGTCAGTGAAAAAGAGGGAGACCTTCAACGAGATGGATTGACACAGTGGCTACAACAATGGGCTCAAGCATAGCAATAATTGTGAGAAGGGCACAGGACCAGGCAGTGTTTAGTTCTGTAATACACAGGGTTTCCATGGGTTGGAACTGACTCGACAGCACCTTACGACAACAACAAGGACATATATAATCTAGAGTGGATAATCCATCATTTATTTGTTTTGTTTTGCCAGTCATGAAGTACTTCCAAATTAATTTTCATTCAGTAAATCCGTAACAGCTTATGCTGCTAGGAGACTGGCAAATCTTCCAGGGAACAAAGTATGTATCAGAGACGAATAATTTAGAGGAGATCAAGTCAAATCTAAACTATTTGTAACAGGATTTCTTCCTAAAATTTTGCACTACGTGCTGAATTCTATAAGCACAGAGAATTCCAGTGACTTTCTTAAGATCATTCAAGAGGCATTTGTTAATTGTTAATTATCTAGCAGATAAAGAGGCAGAGAACCTTAAAGAATTTATAATCTGGATGAAGAAAAAGTCATATAACTTAGACTAATAAACTACAATTAGAAAATGTTGCTGTTATTTGCTGTCAAACTGGAGCCAACTCATTGAGATTTTTTGTATAACAGAACTAAATATAGCCTGGTTCTGGATCATCTTCATGATTCCTGGTATGTTTGAGTCTATTGTTGTGGCTATTGTATCAATCCATCTCGTTGAGGGTTGCTGTCATTTTTGTTGGCCCTTTACTTTACCAAATATGATATCCTTTTCTAACAATTGGTCTTTTATTTTTTTTTTTTTGAACAAGAAATTTTTAATAGAAATTCTATAAATGTAGTTAGAGAATCCACCTTTTAAAATCAGGAAAGCAAATTAAAACAAAATCACAAATAATAGGATAATGTAAGGAGGTAGCCACTTATATGAATTGCTTGCCACAAATTTTCTGAAGGCCAACTGAGCATTATCCCAAAGATTTCAGAAAGGATAAGAGAAAAGCTGTAACTACAATGATGCATCTCACAAAGTTCTTTACAAAAGTCTAAATTTAGAAGTTATTTAAATTTTCAACGTTAAGGATATTGACTAAATACATAATGGCACATAAAACACATATCATAAAGCTTTAAAAATACAGTAGGATATTACAGAAATTTGCTGTACGATTCCATTTTCTTTTTTTTTAATTTTATTTTGTTGTTATTGAGAATATACACAGCAAAACATGCACCAATTCAACTGTTTCTACATGTACAATTTAATGACATTGATCATATTTTTCAGGTTGTGCAACGTTCTCACCCTCCTTTTCTAAGTTGTTCCTCCTCCATTAACATAAACTCACTGTCGCCTAAGGTTCCTATCTAAACTTTGGAGTTACTGTTGTCACTTTGATCCCGTATAGATAGTTCTTAAAAGAGCATAATGCTCAAGGAAGACATTTTTTACTAGTAAAGCTAAACTATTTTTAGGTTTTAAGAAGACTTCAGGGGATATTTTTGGTTTCAGTTTTAAACATTATCTCAGGGAAATAGTTTCAGGGGTTCATCCATCCCCCATGGCTCCAGAAAGTCTGGAGTCCATTAGAATTTGAAATTCCATTTTTCATTTTCCCCCTTTTGATCAAGATTCTTCTATAGAATCTTTGATCAAAACATTCAGTAACCTTAAACCAAACCTTAAACCTTAAACGATCCGGTTTTTCTGGTCTCATGGCAAAAGAGGCAGTTGTTCATGGAGGCAATTAGCCACACAATCCATATCCTCATTCTATTCCTGACTATCCTTTCTCTGTTGCTGCAGACCATTAGAGACCAATTGACCCAACCTGAGCGCTTAGAGTTGAGGGGAAGGAGTGCAAACTTGGGAATCAAAATGGTAAAGCAGAAGAATGGTGTATTGGAAAGAGTGTAGATGATACGATTTTGAGCTCCATTCTAATTCTCACTGGGGTGTGATCTGGTCATGCCACTTTTTCATCTCCAGGCCCCAGTTTCCTCATCACTAAATGAGGGGCTTGGGATGATTTGTATGGTCCCTTCTGATTTCAATATTCTTTATTTCTATAGGAAAGTCTTTGAAGATATACCACCAAAATGCTCCTTAGAAGCGTGAGTGGTGACACTTAGACTCACCTACTTTAGACACGTCATCAAGCAAGACCAAACACTGGAAAAAGACATCCTACTTGGTAAAGCAGACGGTCAGTAAAAGTGAGGCAGACCCTCGGTGAGATGGATTGACACAATAGCTGCAAAAATGGGCTCCAACATATCAAAGATCATGGAGATGGTGCAAGACCTGGTAATGTTTTGCTCCGTTGTACTTAAAGTGGTGGCATCACTAGGAGGCTGCGGGGGGTGCAGTGCAGACCACACCAGGTGACACTGTCAGAAGGGGTGACACCAAAACGGCTGTCTATAAAATTTTTGTGTTGTGTTTCAGAAGAAATGTATTATTTTTTATAAAAAATATCCCCGTAGTTATACCACCAAAAAAAATTTATTTTTAAGCCCAGCTCACATGTATTAATATACTTACAAGGCTAAAACTCTATGTGAATTTACTTTTTGAACCTTCTAATGCTCTCTGGTCTGAGCTATCATTATTACTCAGTTACAATATCACTTCAAATCACATGGTTTTGTCTGCTTGCGCTATAAGCACACACTGTCGTTTTCATTGCTGTCAGTATTTTTATAGTTGCTGATTTTGTTAAGTTTTCTGCTGTTTTAACTACAATATTGTAGTAATTAGTATGGGGGGGTGACACCATGAATCATCGCATTGGGTGACACCAACCCTAGTGACGCCACTGACATAAGGCCTCCTTGAGTTGGAGTTGACTGGATGGCAACTAATAACAAGAACAACAATAGAACTTCCGATGGGTGTGAAATCCTAAAAATGCATCTTTGTATTGACAAAAGGGAACCTCCCAAGGTTTAAACATAAATGCCATTTTCTGAACACTCTTTTCTTATGAGGGATGCTACATTCATGGCGAAATCCACCTACATTCATGCAAATTAGTTCCTATTGTTTCTGCAAGTTCACCTTGTTGAAACAGAAGGCTGTAACAGCTTCAGCTGCTTGTTTTGTGAAAGTAACAAAAGCAATTGGGATGATGCCAGAATTTAAAATACTGATGATAATCAGTATTTGAGTACACACTGGCTTCAGTTGGAGCTAACATTTTGTCTTAAGAAAATGACTCAAACCTTTAGCCAGAAAACAAAAGCATAGAAAATATTTTCCTTCTTTCTTCTCTCATCTTACTCAACTATTAATCTTTGTAATTATTTCAGTGATTCTGAAACTTAATTTGTTTTATCAGGAACTACATGTTAGGGTGGCAAAACCGGATAATATTTTCATAAAGGTTATCATGCCATTTTGTCATTATATTCTATGAAAAACTGCAGTGAGTTTACACAATATAGGTTTTCGTATATCGACAGATAATGATTATAATATATTATTTCCAGCCTGCGCTGCAAGCCCAGATATTGTCCTCACCCTAGCAGGTTAAATCTGTGGGCTATTATTGAGTATGAAATGCGTTACACTCAAAGCTTTGAAGAATGTTAATTTCTTTGGTTTAATTTCTAATTTCTAAAAGACAATTTGGCCATTTATTTGACAGGAAAGCTTACTAAATGCAGTCAACCAAGAAACAATTATGTATATTTTAAAATGCCGATGAAAGATAGATCAATTATCTCTTTCTTATTCTTGGTGGTTTTTGCATTGAGTACCATTTGGGATTCAGAAGTTAATTCCTATTGCATGAAGAAGGCATATACTCTCCTTGTAACTGATGCTTTTGGCCCATTTCTTTTCCTGTCAAGATTTTGTGTGAAAACCTGCTCAACAGTGCAGCCTGTAAGAAGTAACATAAAATTGTAATTCACTGTCCTGTATTGGTGAAACCCTTACAGGAGAAAGTGTGTGCTTCCCCTAAAGTATTTGGAGCTTTCAAAAGGTAGGCGGTAGATTTCTAACATAAAGAAGTTGGGGCAGGATAATGTTCTGTCCATATTGGTTTTTGGTGCCATTTTGGAGAGAGATAGGATGGGGCCCTCTTTAGCGCTGGTCTTAAAATGTTTAGGGTAGAAACTATTATTTCCTTTAAACAGCTATCATCTTGGAAAAGGGTCTTTGTGTAAAGAGTAATGTTTTGCTAGTTACTGGTTGGTGCGAACAGTTAATGTGCTCAGGTGCTAACCAAAAGTTTGGAGGTTCAAGTCTACTCAGAGGCTTCTTGTAAGAAAGTCAGGGATCTACTTCCAAAAAAATCAGCCACTGAAAACCCTATGAAGCACAGTTCTACTCTGACACACAAGGAGTCACTGTTGGTCGAAATCAGCTTGATGGCAACTGGCCCTGGCCCCAAGGGTTTTCTAAATGCAAGATTTCTTTCTCTTTATGCCTTTTCCCAAACATCAAAATAGTGCAACTATTGATGAGAACCAGATTAGATTAAATCTATTTGAAATGTAAGAGATAGAAATCTTGATTTACTTAAGTTTACAATCTACTGGTCACTATGGAAAGTATCATATGTCTCACTCTTTTAAACATGGGGATGGGGATCAGTTTTTCTTCCAATGTTATGCTGTACTTTATTGAAAAGATGAAAATTTTAGCCAAAATTATTTTGGAGAAGAACTTGAAGCGGTCCATCTTGTTTCTTGCAAATAAGGAAAATAACTGAAAAACACGTTTTCTGTTCTTCCTGATTATTGCCAGAAAGAAGCAGGACTTGGGGCAAAATGAACCAAGGTTAAAATCCTCATACAGTCATGCACTCTAAGTAAGAGTATCTTTTATCATCAAAGTGTCTAATTTTTAAGTAAATCGTTAAGCTGGTGATGACATCAGAGATGCAACAGGACTGTCTTAGTTATCTAGTGCTGCTATAACAGAAATACCACAAGTGGATGGCTTTAATAAACAAATTTATTCTCTCACAGTCTACTAGGCTACAAGTCCAAGTTGAGGTTGCAAGTTCCAGGGGAAGGCTTTCTCTCTCTGTTGGCTCTGGGAGAAGGTCCTTGTCATCAATCCTCCACTGGTCTAGTAGCTTCTCAGCATAGGAACCCTGGGTCCAAAGGACAAGCTCTGCTCTGGGTGCTGCTTTCTTGGTGGTATGAGGTCCCTCTGTCTCTCTGCTTGATTCTAGATTTTATATCTCAAAAGAGATTGACTCAAGGTACAGCCTAATATTGTAGACTGAGTCCTGCCTCATTAACATAACTGCCTCTAATCCTGCCTCATTAACATCATAGAGGTAGGATTTACAACACACAGGAAAATCATATCAGGTGACAAAATAGTCGACAATCACACAATACTGGGAATCATGGCCCAGCCAAGCTGACACACATTTTTTGGGGGACACAATTCCATCCATAACAAAGACCAAAGGCTGTATATAGATTTGAACACTGTCGATATTTTCAAATTTCAATAGTAGGTTAGTGTTTTTTTTTCTTTTATTTTTTATTTGCTAAGGGGAAAGTACTAAAATTTATTAGCTAATATTAAAATGATTTCCCCTATTTTTTTTTAATTTGTGGGCGTATTTTAGTTCTTGGTGACCCAAAGAAGAAATGCTTGTCTCACTAGGTAGTACTGGAACTAGTTGCTGATGAGTTGCTCCAACTGATGGTGACCCCAAGTGTGTCACAGTATAACTGTGCTCCACAGGGTTTTCAATGGCTGTTTTTTTGGAAGTAGATCTCCAGGCCTTTCTTCTCAGACATATCTAGGGGGACTCCAACCTCCAACGTTTCAGTTAGCAGCTGAGCAGATCAACCGTAAAGATTTACACTCTAGGAAACCCTATAAGTCAGTTCTACTCTGTCATATAGGGTTGTTATTAGTCAAAATCAACTTGACGGCACACAACAACAACAATCTTTACAGGAGCAGATCTCCAGGTCTTTTTCCCGTGGAGCCACTGAGTGGGTTTGGACTGCCAAAGCACTAGGTAGAGAGCTAAAATTCTTTTCCCCACTCAAATTGTTTTCACATTGAGGCTTGTAGTCTTTTACTCTTGAGGTTGGAACAGAAATAGAAATCTGTTTTACCTGGTCAGTATACCTTCTTTGTCTGAAAACCTCATCTTCTCTGAGAAATTTCTTCTCTCTTCAGTTTATTGGGGATTGCCATTTTCTTAAAAACAAACAAACAAACAAAAATCATTGTTTTTGAGTCGATTCCGACTCATGGCAACCACATGTGTTACAAAGCAGAACTGCTCCATCAGGTTTTCAAAGCTGCAATCTTTATGGAAGCAGATCACTAGGTCTTTTTTTCTGTGGTGCCACTGGGTGATCTTGAACTGCCCACCTGTAGATTAATAGTTGAGCACAAACTATTTGCTCCACCCAGGGACCTTCTCATTTTCTTATGTGTCTTAATTTTCTTATCACAGTTAACTGGCTCAGAAATTGATGCCTGAACCAGTTTTTGGATTTTGGCCAATCATAATACTCTATTCCTTGAGCTACAACTCATTTGCTCATGGTAGGCAATTTAACCAGGAGTATTTTTGTGGGATTAAGAAAGAAGGTCAGTTTTCTCTGGGATGGGCTGGGGTGGGGAGTGGTGGTGGTAGTGGTGGCGGAAAGCTCTGAGATGAGTTTGAGACCATGTTTCCCTCCTTTGAAGAGGAAGAGAAGGAAGCCTAGAAGCCAAAAGAAGTAGACACAATAAATGGAGATAAAGAGAATGTACTAGTGGCCTGTGAGTTCCTAGTTGTTGCTGCCACTCTGAGACATCTGTTCATCAATTCACTTGGTTGCTAAAATATTGCTTTTATTATGAGACATTACCCAGTTTCCTTCCATTCAATCCCTTTTTGTTTGAGCTGCTTGTGAGTTGATTTGTTCCTGGCACTTGCAACTAACAGTCTTGACTGACGAAATTTCTTCAGATAGCTAGGTGAGTTTTAGAATAAGACTCCTTCCTGTCTTTTGTACCATGAATGACTGTCCTTGGAAAAGCTAAACATTCCTATTCTGTAGCTCTTTGGCCAGATATCCACACGGATAGTGTCGTTCTCTCCTACTGGAGAGAAGCCTTTTCAGTCTGGGGGAAGGGTAGGAGGCGTGATGAATCTTCCACCTCTGCCACGTTGGTTTCTAAGGATGGCAGCAAGAATTGTTTTGTAAAATTAATCCCCCCAATATAGTAGTAAAGTAGTTTAATATTTTGACATGACCACTCAGGATCTGTTAAATACTAGCAATTTTTTTAAATCAAGATTTAAACATTAAGGCGTCTTTAATAACCCTAAGATGTTGGATGTGTTCCAATTTCGGAACAGCTAAAAGGCAATTAACCCCTCTATATTTCTTAACCTATGTTGCTTCAAAATGAATCCTCTTGTAATAAGAGTAGCGTTTGTCACAGTAGAAAGAAAAGACCTCTTTTCCTTCAAAAAAAAAATTTTATTTTGAGGATATTTTTCCATCGTTAAAAGGAAGTGATATGCTGTTACACCTACTATATGCCCTTAAAGGCTGGGCATAAAGACTGAACAGATACAGCTAGTGTTACCAAAAACAGGTCCTGCTCAGTGTGGCTTCTCCTCAATAAAGACTCATCAAGGTGAGAGGGCATGAAGAATGTTTATTGCAAGCCACAGGCAAGGAGCAAGGAGGTGTATACTTCAAATCAAGCTCCTCAAACAAAGGGAGGCAGAACATTTTATATTGCCTCTCACAAGGAAGTCCATACAAAAATTATGGACCACATAGGCTATCATGGCATGCAGGTGCAGTAAGACAAATTGGATTTTTTTTCCTTTGGCATGTTGGCTAGTAGACTGGGTTTGACTGGCTTGGGCCACACCCAGCCCTTTGAGGACAATGCACAAGAGGGGCAGGTTCACTTTGGTCTGAGCAGCTGCTAATGGAGCTACACCCAGAACACTTAATTTTGCTCATGAGGAACCTGTATACAGATCAACAGGCAGTTATTCAAACAAAACCAGGGGATACTGTGTGGTTTAAAGTCAGGAAAGTGGTGCGTCAGGGTTGTATCCTTTCACCATACCTATTCAATCTGTATGCTGAGCAAATAATCTGAAAAGCTGGACTCTATGAAGAAGAATGGGGCATCAAGATTGGAAGAGATGCATAACAACCTGTGTTATGCAGATGACACAGCTTTGCTTGCTGAAAGTGAAGAAGATTTGAAGTGCTTACTGATGAAGGCCAAAGACCACAACCTTCAGTATGGATTACACCTCAACATGAAGAAAACAAAAATCCTCACAACTGGACTGATAAGCAACATCATGATAAACGGAGGAAAGATTGAAGTTGTCAAGGATTTCATTTTACTTGGATCCACAATCAACACTCACGGAAGAAGGAGTCAAGAAATCAAAAGACGCATTGCATTGGGCAAATCTGCTGCAAAAGATCTCTTTAAAGTGTTGAAAAGCAAAGATGTCACCTTGAAGACTAAGGTGCCTCTGACCCAAGCCACGGTGTTTTCAATTGCCTCATATGCATGTGAAAGCTGGATAATGAATAAGGAAGACTGAAGAAGAATTGATGCCTTTGAATTGTGGTGTTGGCGAAGAGTACTGAATATACCATGGACTGCCAAAAGAATGAACAAATCTATCTTGGAAGAAGTACAACCAGAATGCTCCTTAGAAGCAAGGATGGTGAGACTACCTCTCACATACTTTGGACATGTTATCAGGAGGGATTAATCCCTGGAGAAGGACATCATGCTTGGTAAAGTAGAGGGTCAGCAAAAAAGAGGAAGAATTAACGGGATGGACTGACACAGTGGCTGCAACAATGGGCTCAAGCATAACACTGTGAGGATGGTGCAGGACTGGGCAGTGTTTCATTCTGTTGTACATAGGGTCCCTATGAGTGGGAACCGACTCGACGGTACCTAGCAACAACAAAACAACAGCGCTATCACTTAAGGTTTTGTTTGATGATGGACAGAAGGAACAGATCTTGCTTGATAAGGGCTAAGCAGCTCTTCGCTGCCTTGCCTATCACTAAGATCCATAACTGAAACAGATCCAGTATATAGTGAATGTCCTAGTGCTGCTCTTCAGACAGCCCTACCCTGGAGCCTCTTCTTTGTTGACATTATGCTTCATCTCAAGACCATTTACGGGCTTTCAGATTGCTGGTTTCGTAGGGTCTTTGTTATTTTGACTCAATCAGCTACTTAGCTGGAACAGATTGGCAAATAGGTACAAAACAAAACAAAAAACAACTTTTAATAGCAGTACAAGGAAACAACAATTTCTCAAAGTTCCTGCCAGTTACATAGCTTCTTTCTGATAAAAGCATCTGTGGAGGGTTCCTCTTCTCAAAATTTGCTATGCTTTGTGACATGTTTTGGGTACCTTGGCCACAGTTGTTTGGACTGGGGACCTGTGCCTGACGTGGTGGCAGACACACTAAAATGAAGCATAAGGACCACTGGTGTGAGAAATCAGCCAACGGAAATCTATATTGGACAATGATAAACCAGGCCTCCTTTCTTTGAGATTTTAAATGCGAAAACCAACATTCATGGAAGTAGCAGTCAAGAAATCAAACAATGGATTGCATTGAGCAAAGGTACTGCAAAAGAGCCCTTTAAAGTTTTAAAAAGCAAAGATATCACTCATACTAAGGTGCGTCTGACCCATGCCATGATCTTTTCATTTGCCTCTTATGCATGCAAAAGCTGGATAGTGTTAAAACAAAAATCAGATTAAGCCAATAATAGAAATTGATTGACGTTTATTTAATATATAATTTGCAAATTGGGGTAAGGTTTCAATTAGGGAGTCAAAAATGTTCCAAAGAGGAAGGAACTTCCAAAGATTCTTATAACCCATCTTATGGACATTGCCATGGAAACGGGGCCAGAAGAGTGTTTATATAATAACAATTTACCCTAAAACACAGCTTCTAGTCTGACCTCGGAACTTCTGTTTCTTGAAACTGACTGCACATAGATAATTTTTCAAAAGAGCACAATGCCTAAGGCAAAATGGTCTTTACTAATTTACCTGGACCATTGTTTGACTTAAAGGTGACTTTTAGAAAACATTCTCAAGGCTCAAGATCCAAAAGATCGTCTTAGGGCAGTGGCATGGGTATGTCACCCCAACCTTCATGGAACCCAGAAATCTGGATTTCACAAGAGTTAAAACTCTGTTTCTCAATAATGAAAAAGGAAGACAGAAGAAGAATTGATGTGTTCAAACTGTGGCGTTAGCAAAGAATACTGAATATACTGTAGATACCAGAAGAATGAACAAATCAGTCGTGGAAGAAATACAACCAGAACGCTTGTTAGAAGTGAGGATGGTGAAACTTTGACTGACTTGCTTTGGGCACATCATCAGGAAAGACCAATTGGTAGAAGAGGACATCATGTTTGGAAAGTAGAGGCTCAGCGAAATCAAGGTAAACCCTCAGTAAGACGGACTGACACAATAGCCACAACAATAGATCACGAAGATGGTGCAACTGGGCAGCGTTTTTTGTTATACGTAAGTTCACCGTGAGTCAGAGCCTACTTGATGGCAACTAATAACAAGAGCAAAGAGACTATAGCAGTTCAGAATAGTGAAGTATTGAAGTATCAGTAGCAGCAGGAAGAAGTAGAAGCAGATGCCCAGGGACTGGTTGTATCATGGGAATGGATGAGCCTGCTCCTGTCTCTGTGTTTGCTGAGTGGTTTTCCTACATGACACCAGCTAGCCCAACTTCTGAAAATGTTTCTTGTGTTTTCTTACTTCCCTGAGTATTCATATACTGAGTCGCTATTACTTTAAAACATCTTGAGCAAATCTATGTCTTAGAATCTGAAAGGGGCTAGCAAATACAATAAGCCACATGATTTATAACCAACCATTTCCTAGCATATTTCTAGAGGAAAAATATAAGAAAAAGTAAAATAAGCAATATCTATTGTCTTCAATACAAAAGAATAATAAATTACAAATATGTGTAGACTTGGAATCCCTGGGTGGTGCAAATGGTTAAGTTCTCAGCTACTAGCCTAAAGATTGGTGGTTCGATCCACCCAGAAGCACCTCAAAAGAAAGGCTTGGCAATTTACTTCCGAAAGGTCACAGCCTTGAAAATTCTATGGAGTAAAGTTTTACTCTGACACACATGGGACTTGCCATGAGTTGGAGTCAACTTGACAGCAACTAGATTTTTTTTTTAGTCCTATATTACACTTACTCCATGCCAGGCACTATTATGCAAATGTAAATTTATTTAATTCTGATAACACAGCACTATGAGGAAGGTGCTATTATTATTCTGATTTCACAGATGAGGAAACTGAACCACAGAAAGGTTAAGTAACTTGCTCAACGTCACAGAGCTGGGAAATGGTGGAGTTGAAATATGAGCCCAGGTAGTCCAGCCCCAGAGCACTTATTCTTAACCGCTATACTACATCACCTTTACACATTTCTGTGGCTCTTTTGGCTTTGCCAAAAGACTTGGCAACCTGAGTAGACCACCACGTCTATATTTTTACCTTGGATAAATGGCTTAATCAGCCTATGTTTGTTCCATTTAGCAAAACTGTAAAATACCATTTTCTGCAGAGATTCATCTAAGCCCTTAATGTGGTCATTTACATAATTTTACATCATTAAACACAATACTTCCATTCCAGTCAGAACCATTTGCATTTGGATTAATTTAAGAGTGCTTGGGATTCCCCCAGGGATCTTGATTAGACATTTGACTTACTTCTCAACAACCAAGATGGCTCTGCCAAGGGATCTTTCCCAGAACACAGAAAGTCTACATCCAACTCTGGAAAATCTAATTTTACTTATGCTCCTGGGAGCAAATGTTGGCAATTTAAAAATAACTTATTTATTTCCTTCTAGTTGGCAAGACTTCAGAAATAATGAAGTTATGGTCTCAGATCACCCCTGCACAGAAATATCTCTGATAGGGAGGAGACCCTAAGATGTTTTTACTGGGCAAACAATCGAAAATGGGAGTTAATTGTGTGCTTTAATTAAATAATCCTGGGTTAAAATGATAAAACATCACTTTAAAACTTTTTGTGAAGAATACATATACCACCAAATGAGAAAGGAAAAATTCTTGCTTGTGTGTGTGTGTGTGTGTGTGTATGTATCCCTAAGTATGACTTCCCTATAGTACAAAATCTCTCAACTACAAATTCCTATTCCACATCTTTTTAAAGGAGCTTTTTTATGCATTTCCTCCATAAACTGTGACCTCTCCATACAAAAAGAATCTTTTCACACTGATTCCAGCCAAGTCTAAGGGGGTAAAGAAGAGGACGACATTAAGTAAATGATGAGAATTTAAACATTGAAAATACCAAGGGAGCATATAAGAAAATTAAAAACAGTCATCACTGAACTTGGTTCACCACTGAAGTCTGCATCACATTAGAGTAATAAACATAAAATCTCTTAATGATAAGTAGGGTATAAGAAAGAAACTGTAAATTGTTCTTTACTTTGCATTGAATCCTGAAAAGCAGTGTGACAGGAACGATAACATTGCCAAAAATAACCTAGTAGCCAATTTTCCTTTTTTCCATTTTAAGATGCTGTTACAATTTAATTCAAAAATAATTACAGCTATTCAATATCTCTAAAGGCAAGGAACTTTTCTCAAACTTGCTCAAAACTGCTATGGAGCAAGAAAGAAATTAATGTTCATTTTGCTTCTCTTGTATGCCAGGCATTTGCACTTAGTATTACACTTATTTTTCACAACAATTCTGCAAAGAAGACGTGATTTTTGTTAGTTGCCATGCAGTCAGCCCCCAACTATGGCGACCCCATGCACAACGGAGTAAAATGCCACCAGGTCCTGTATCATCCCCATGATCAGTTGCGGATCAAACTATTGATCCATAGGGTTTTTGTTGGCTGATTTTCAGAAGTAGATCATCAGGCCTTTCTTTCTAGTCCATCTTAGTCTGGAAGCTCCACCAAAACCTGTTCAGCATCTTATCAACACAGAATCCTCCACTGACAGATGAGTGGTGGCTGCACATGAAATACATTGACCAGGAATCGAACCTGGGTCTCCCACATGGAAGGCCAGTGTCCTACCACTGAACCATCAATGCCCCTGTAAAGAAGACCTACTTATTACTATTATACATATGAGGAAACTGAAGCTCAGTTAGATAAATTTACCAAGTTCTCATAGAGAGTTAGTGATGGAGGTTGATGTTTCTTAGACTGCACAGTGCATGCTCTTCTCACCGCAGTGCGGTGTCACACTGTTTCCCTCCACGAAGGGAATATGTAAAATCGAATTAAATGTACAATGTGATATGAATTTTGTTGGGCTACTACAAATGCCTAATCCAAGGAATCTGTGGCCTAACCAGAGTTTATTGGAAGCTTATTTACCTGAAGGTAATGATGCAGCTGATCCTAAGTGGAGCACAGGCTTCTTGAAGGCTGTCATAAGGCACAATGATCTTCCCCCATCAGGCTTGAGACAGCAGGCTAGCAATTCCTCATTAGTCACAGAGGTAGGGAAGGTCGTGGATAAGGGACTATATCCTTCAGAAAATGGAGCCCTATTTGTCAAACTGGCTATCACTTTCTGAACTCATTTCCCATGTGGTTTAATTTATGTTGGGGTGGAATAACACTAGACAGGCCACAAGAGAGTGAGGCTTTGAGTTTTGTTTCTGCTAGTTATCAGCCATGGGCTTTAGCCATTGTTTTTTTTTTTTTTTCCTAATGAGGACAACAGACTGTGAGGATGGAATGAAATTATGTATCAAGATGATTCACTAAACTATCAAGGACTAAAAAATGTTATACTATTATAACCAGGGTGATAGTAGTTTGGAAACATTAACTCTTTACTGAGATTAGACAGTTAGCAAATTGTAAACTTGAGATTGATAGCAACCTCATGGTGGCTGCCAAGGAAGCCCTTGTTTCCAGAGAGGGCATTAAATTACTTTCAGGGTGTCCCCTCAAGGCATCCCATGAGCATCCCTGAAGGGTGAACAGCAGCTTTGTATCTGTCAAGCATTCAGCTTCCTGAGTCAAGAGCAGAATGGGCAGAGACGATGAGAATGGGAAGGCATAATTACTACATGATCCCGGGAAAGTAGTTGTTTTACATCATCTCGGAGGAAATTTCTTGGCTTCCAGATCATTCTAAGAGGTAGAAAAAACTGGAAATCCCAGTCACAGGCAGCAGCATGTTATATAATTGGATTGTGGATATGAGAAGTCCAGTTAATAGGGCTTAGCTGACCGGTGGAATTCTTTCCTGCAGTTCTTTCACGCATCAGATGAGCTGAAGTAAAATGTGAATTTAATTTTTTTTTTTATTGTTATCATGATGTGTTCAAACTGTGCATTTTGATATACACTGAATTTTCCTAGATCTAATTTTGAAATTAGACCTCACTTCAACACACACATTTACCCTTACAGGGAGAAATTCTTTAATGCCGCTATGTCTAGGTAAAGCCACTCAGGCTATTAAAGTATATGTTTTTAGAGGATCAAGTTCAGAAGAAGATACTATTTGTTAAATGTAAGTAATATAGTCTATCAAGTATACAAATTTAGGAATTCTTAAATTTTTTTGTAACATTTAACTTAGTTTTTATTTTGAGGTCTGATTCTGCTAAAATGGCAGATATTTCCTCAGCAGATTTGACTTCTCATTTCAAGTTTCAAGGGATTTATGTTTTGCCAGGAATGGCTAGGTTTTTCTGGTGGTGGTAGAAGAGATAATTTGGTCTTTGATAGCATCTGGTCAATTAGGTATCATCTGAGTGACTACCTCCTTATCTAAGACCTATGTCCCTTTCAGGTCAGCAGCTGCCTTCTCCTCAGCATTTCTGGAAACTTAAGGAATCTATGCTAAATCTGGATCAAGAGAGCTCATAGGAATCTCCTAAATTAGCTGAACTCCCCCTGCCTAGATAGTCTACACTGCCATTTGTTTTGGAATCCTGCCAGTTCCTGGGTTCTATCCAGGAAATGGATACACTTTACCTACTGACAAGCCTACTTAAGAGATCTGTTTAAAAAAAATTATTTATTTTGAACTAATTACAAACGTACAGAAAAATATAAATAACTGTTTCATAGCCTCTACCTGGTTTTACTAATTTTTAACATTTTGGCATATTTACATTATTTTTATCCCTTGAGATACATACATACATATAAACCTATTGCCACTGAGTCAATTCCAACTCATAGCAACCCTATAGGACAGAGTAGAACTGCCCCACAGGGTTTCCAAGTAGCGGCTTGTAGATTTGAACTGCTGACCTCTTGGTTAGCAGCCAACTCTTGACTGCTGCGCCACCAAGGCTCCATACATACATATATGTATTTAAATATATATCATATATATGCATCATATTATATATATAATGTATAAATATGTTTATATAGATAGATACATATGTGTATGTATATATATATATATTTTTTTTTTTCCAGAGCCATATGAGAGTTATTGTTGTTAGGTGCCATCAAGTCTGTTACTTCTCATAGCAACCCTATGTACAATAGAATGAAACACTTCCCACTCCTGTCCCATTCTCACAATTGTTGATATGTCTGAGCCCATTGCTGCAGCCACTGTATCCATCCATCTCAATGAAGGTCTTCCTTTTTTTTTCACTGACCGTCTACATTACCAGGCATGATGATGTTCTTCTCTAGGGACCAGTCCCTCCTAATAATACTTCCAAAGTACATGAGATGAAGTCGCGCCATTCTCTTTCTAAGGAGCATTCTGGCTCTACTTCTTCAAAGACAGATTTGTTCATTCTTCTGGCAGTCCATGGGATATTCAGTATTCTTTGCCAACACCACAATTCAAAGGCATCAATTCTTCTTTGATCTTCCTTATTCATTGTCCAGATTTCATGTGCGTATGATGCCATAGAAAATACCATGGCTTGGATCAGGCACACCTTAGTCCTCAATGTGACATCTTTGCTTTTTAACACTTAAGAGAGATCTTTTGCAGCAGATTTGTTCATTGCAGTACGTCATTTGATTTCTTGACTGCTGCTTCCATGGGCGTGGATTGTGGATCCAAGTAAAATGAAATCCTTGATAACTTCAATATTTTCTCCATTTATCACGATGTTGTTTATTGGTCTAGTTGTGAGGATTTTTGTTTTCTCTGTGTTAAAGTGTAATCCATACTGAAGGCTGTAGTCTTTGATCTTCATCAGTAAGTGTTGCAAGTCCTCTTCACTTTCAGCAAGCAAGTTATGACATCTGCATTTTGCAGGCTGTTAATGAGTCTTCCTCCAATCCTGATGCCACTTTCTTCTTCGTATAGTCCAGCTTCTTGGATCATTTGCTCAGCATACAGATTGAATAGCTGTGATGAAAGGATACAACCCTGACACAAACCTTTCCTGATTCTAAACCCTGCAGTGTCCCTTTTTTCTGTTCGAATGACTGCCTCTTAGTCTATGTACAGATTCTGCATGAGCATGATGAAGTGTTCTGGAATTCCCATTCTTCATAATGTTATCCATAATTTGTTATGATCCACACAGTCAAATGCCTTTGCATAGTCAGTAAAACACAGGTAAACATCTTTCTGGTATTCTCTGCTTTCAGCCAAGATCCATCTGATATCAGCAATGATATCCTTTGTTCCACTTCCTCTTCTGAATGTGGCTTCATTTTCTGGCAGTTCCCTGTCAATGTACTGCTGCAAATGTTTTTGAATGATTTTCATCAATATTTTACTTGTATTGGTATTAATGATATTGTTCAATAATTTCCGCATTCTGTTGGATCGCTGTCTTTGCAATGAGCACAAATATGGATCTCTTCCAGACGATTGGCCAGGTAGCTGTCTTCCAGATTTTTTGGCATGGACGAGTGAGCACTTCCAGCATCACATCTAGTTTTGAAACATCTCAATTGATATCTGTCTTAGTTATCTGGTGCTGCCATAACAGAAATACCACAAGTGGATGGTTTTAACAAAGAGAAGTTTATTTACTCACAGTCAAAGTAGGCTAAAAGTCCAAATTCAGGACATCAGCTCCAGGGGAAGGCTTTTTCTCCCTGTCGGCCTTCTTCTCTTCAGCGTTCCCCCGGACTAGGAGCTTCTCTGCTCAGGGACCCCGGTCCAAAGGACGCGCTCTGCTCCCGGCACTGCTTTCTTGATGGTATGTGGTCCCCCTGTCTCCCTGCTCACTTCTGTCTTTTATATCTCAAGAGATTGCCTCAGGACACAATCCAGTCTTGTAGATGATGTCTGGCCTTACTAACACAACTGCTACCCATCCTCCCTCATTAACATCATAGAGGCAGGTTTACAACATACAGGAAAATCACACAGTACCAGGAATCTGGCCTAGCCAAATTGATACAAACATTTTTTGGGGGACATAATTCAAACCATGACAATATTCTATCAATTCCTGGAGCTTTGTTTTTCATCGATGTCTTCAGTGCAGCATGGGCTTTTTCCTTCAATACCATCGGTTCTTAATCATATGCTCCCTCCTGAAACAGTTGAATGTCAACCAATTCTTTTTGATATAGTGACTCTGTATATTCCTTCCATCTTCTTTTGAAGCTTAAATCTTTTGTCCATAGTATCCTTCAATATAGCAACTCAAGTCTTGAATTTTTTCTTCAGTTCTTTCAGCTTAAGAAATGCTGAATGTATTCTTGCCTTTTGGTTTTCTAACTCCAAGTCCTTGCACATTTTCTTATAATACTTTGTCTTCTCAGGCTGCCATTTGAAATCTTATGCTGTCCAATAGAAATATAATGTATCACAAGTTGTTTTTCTAAAAATTTTATAGTAGCCACATTAAACATAAATAAAAATACAACAGGTGAAATTAATTTTTATTATATATTTTATTTAACACAATGTATCGATAAGATCATCAACAAGTAAGTAATGTAAAATTTATATGAAATAGTTTACATTCTTTTTTTCACAGTAAGTCTTCAAAATATGGTGTTTATTTTATATTATAGCACATTTCAGTTTGAACTAGTCAAAGTTCAAGTGCCCAGTAGCCACAAGTAGCCAATGGCTACCATATTGAATGGTACAGATCTACATGATCAATTAACTTCTTGGAAGATACTTATAAATTAGAGACATCCCATGGAGAAATTGGGACACCTGATCCAGATGGAGAATTTTAAATGGTGGTTGGTCAGTTCTTTGAACCTTTAGGAATCCCTAGATAAGACCCTTGAGGGAAATATTCTTCAAGTAGGGGGCAAAGATCATAGATGTAGATTCTCTTCTTTGTCTCCCTTAATAAACGTTCCTACAACTCTTATCCACCACCTGTCTGTCAGTTTATTGCCCTTTGGTAGCTTGTGTGTTTCTGTGATGCTGGAAGTTATGCCACCATTATCTTAAATATCATCAGGGTCATCCATGGTGGACAGGTTTCAGTGGAGCTTTCAGAATAAGATAAACTGGGAAGAATGGCTTGTCCATCTACTTCCAAAAATTAGGTGGTGAAAACCCTATGGATCATAGTAGATTATTGCCCCATATAATGGTGGAAGATGAGCCCCCTAGGTTGGAATGCACTCAAAATACACAGTGGCCACAACAATAGATTTGAGTATACCAATGATTGTGAAGATGGTGCAGGATTGAGCAATGTTTAGTTCTGTTGTACATAAGGTTACCATGAATCAGAGCAGACTCAAGGGCAACTAACAACAACAAAAACAAAAGAATGACTCTTACGATGCTGTGAGCAGTATGCCAAACTGGAAGAAATGATGACAATTGTTTACATGTGAGCCGAAGCATAATCACATACATGATAGTGAGAATTTAGTTCTATTGCCTTGGCTTGCTGGTAGCATCATTGGTAAAGTACCAAAATTCTACATATCTGATTGGCTTTTGTTATTCTGATGACCTCATGACGACCACCTAAGATTGGGCAAAGTTAAGAATCATGTGCAAAGCACGTTTAAACAATTCCAAAGTTCTCAGAGAGATGACTGGATGTCATTTGCAGTGTGGGTGAATTTTGGAACATTTACTTTTTCAAAATCAGTGACCAGTCATTCTTACACCAAATAGCAATGTATGCATCACAACAAGACTCTAGGATAAAGATTCTTTGCTGGGATTGAGAAACGTGTGTTCCATGACCACTCTATTGTCTAGCGCACACTTGAAAAATTGACCTTAGGTTATAAAATTTCTGGAATATAGGTTATCACAAGTCAGAGGGCAGAAGATATATTGTAAAGACTAAAACCAAAAAACACAGTTCATTTCCATCGAGTTGAATTCCAACTCATAGTGACCCTATAGGACAGAGTAGAACTGCCTCATAGGGTTTCCAAGGCTGTAAATCTTTATGGAAGTAGACTGCCACATCTTTCTCCAGTGGACCACCTGGCGGGTTTGAACTGCTGACCTTTTGGTTAGCAGCCAAGTGCTTAACCACTGCGCCACCAGGGCTCCTTTTTTAAAGACTGAACAGAACCCAAACTGAACCCATTGCCATCAAGTTGATTCCAACTAATAGCAACCCTATAGAACAGAGTAGAACTGCCCTATAGGGTTTCCAGTGAGCAGCTGGTGGATTCGAACTGCCAACCTATTAGTTGGCAGCTGAGCTCTTAACCACTACGCCACCGGGGCTCCTTTTGTAAAGACTAGTTGATAAAAATGCTAAAGGGTGTTCTCAGGTTCACAAAGTTCTTAACCTTGTATTCAAAACATTTTGAGAATTGGTAAAAGTTAAGAACAATGAGAAATAAACACATACACAAAATTTTAGCTTGTAGTTTCAGGGCTTACTGAAGTCGTGGACTTCCCAAGTGTTTATGCACCCTAGGAAAACCAAAAAACAACAACCATGGTCAATATTATGTTTTCTTGTTGTTAGCTGCCGTCAACTCATGGTGACCCCATGCACAACTGGATCGAACCATTGTGATCCTCAGGATTTCCACTGGCTGATTTTTTGGAAGTAGATATCCAGACCTTTCTCCCTCATCTGTCTGAGTCTGGAAGCTCTGCTGAAATGTGCTCAGTATCATAGCAACACGTAAGTCTCCACTGACAGACGGCTGGTGGCTGTACTTGAGTTGCACTGGCTTGGAATGAAACCCGGTCTCCTGCATGAAAGGCAAGAATTCTACCATTGAACTGTCACTATTTTAATATTGTGTCTGACTTAATACAAAATGTAGTTATTATGTCCCTGGGTGGAGCAAGTGGTTAAGCGCTTCACTACCAGCCAAAAGTTGGTGGTTTGAAAGGTGCCTTAGAATACAGGGCTGGTGATCTGCTTCCTAAAGGTCACAGCCTTGAAAACCCTATAGAACAGTTCTACTCTGCGCACAAGAGGCTGCCATGAGTCTGAATCAACAGTATGGCAACTAACAACAGCAACAACATTTTACTAAGAGTTAAAGTCTGAGACCATGGTCTTTATAGCATTTAAGGAAATGAAGATTAGAATCTTCAACCTTTCTGTCATGTTTACTTATTAAGATCCCCTAGTACCCAAGACTGTGAGAGAAGAGTAATAAATAGTTCTTATCATCAATGGAGAAAACAGAGACTACTATGCCATAGTCTATGTCTTAGTCATCTAGTGCTGCTATAACAGAAATACCACAAGTGGGTGGTTTTAATGAAGAGAAGTTTATTTCCTCACAGTCCAAGTAGGCTAAAAGTCCAAATTCAGGGCGTCAGCTCCAGGGGAAGGCTTTTTCTCTCTGTCAACCTTCTTCTCTTCAGTGTTGCCCCGGACTAGGAGCTTCTCTGCTCAGGGACCCTGGTCCAAAGGACGCGCTCTGCTCCGGCACTGCTTTCTTGATGGTATGAGGTCCCCCTGTCTCACTGCTCACTTCTGTCTTTTATATCTCAAGAGATTGCCTCAGGACACAATCTAGTCATGTAGATCAGGTCTTGCCTTACTAACACAACTGCCACCCATCCTCCCTTATTAACATCATAGAGGCAGGATTTACAACACATAGGGAAATCACACAGTACCAGGAATCATGGTCCAGCCACACTGATATACACATTTTTTGGGGGACATAATTCAAGCCATGATAGTCTATAATCAAATATGAACTAATATAGCATAGATTTACAAATCCAGGATGTATTGTAACATCTATTTTAATTAGTAGAGGAATATCTGTATTACATATTACACATAATATAGTGTTCATACAGATGAGGGCTTATAATGGTCTTCTAATTTTACAGAAATCAATGCTCATAATCAGGGATGATAAATTCATCGTGCCATTTTGCTAAAGGGGCCATAGTTTAAACTAATGGCCTAGTTGCTTTATGTCAGGGATCAACAGCTGCAGGCAAGCAGGCAAGCAGTCTAGTTTCTGAGGCAATCTCTCAAAAAAGATGCTGTGTCTTAGGGCTAAGATAGTCTGGGAATAAAAGCCTACGGACTTTGGCTGAACCTTGTGAAACAATATCACTGCAACTGTGGCATACACCCCCCAGAACATCTAAAGTTAGACATTGTGCTAGAGAGAAAATGTTTTCTTCTACTTCCTGACAGTGATGGATCCTAGAGAGCTGGTCTCCTGGGTCATTCATGCTGAGTACAGAGGGAAAGTATTTTCTATTTCTTCCTACAGTTTAAAAAATAAAAACAATATTTTATTTGGGACCCAGCCATAGGGTTATGGGCTACAGAGTTCCAGGAAAACTCAACACTAGTGGAAGTAACCTGCTTTGTGTTTCAAACAATGGCCACTTCCCACTTGGGACATGGAACAAACAAGACTTTTGTCAGGGTGTGGATTCTAAAAACAACTCCGTGTAAAGAAGATGTTGTTTGGTAACATGAGGAGCCAGCCAGAAGAAACATAGATAGATAGATAGGTCAGTACGTAGGTAGATAGACAGACAGATAGACTGATAGACAGATAGATAGCTGCCATTTAATTGACTCTGACTTATGGCAACTTTATATACAACAGGACAATATGTTGCCTGGTCTTGCATCATCCTCATTATTGCCAGCACGTTCAAGTCCATTATTGCAGCTACTGTGCCAATGGAGATATCATTTAATCCAGACTCCACCACTGACTAGCTATGAGAGCTTGGACAAATCTTTGATCCTTTAAAGCACAGATTGATTATGAGAGTAAATGAGTAAACAAACGAAAAAATGTTTGAACAGTGACTAATACAAAGTAAAGATTAGTTGAATAAGAATCTGGTAATCTCTATTTTTCCATTCTATTAAACCACTAGAATAGAAAGCCTCTATTAAGAAGTAACATCGGACAATAAGATAGAGTTGATTAGCGCTGCCTGGAAGTGATATGATGGCTACAAATCCAGTGAAGTTTTTTCTAGACTGTTTACTTTGCAGTTTCATACTTCTTCTCCTGGAGGGGCTGCATTTGCTAAGGTAGCAGCACCGATGAGCAGCAGCGGAAACAAGCAACAGTGACAATGGAGCTAGAAGTGTTAAGGTTCTATAGCGGAGCTATAAATTGGGGCTGACCTTGATAATCAGTCTGGGAAAGAGGCTAAGCAACAGGTGGATGGTTGGGCAGGAAGAAGGAGACGACCCAAGAAGAGTGAAATGGGGAAACAACCAGAAGCCTAATAGCCTACTCTATGAGCTTCTATCCCTAATGAGTCTGAGACTTGAGTGGTGGGGGCAGGACTCTGGTTAAGATTCTCCTGCAGTGACAGTAAAAGTTTTGCAATTCTAGAGTGAGATTTGTGATTATTTCTAATGAATGTATATATGCTTGCTTCTGCAGGATGCAGGAGCAGGAGACAGATGTGATCAGAGAGACCCAGTATCCCTCACTGCCCTATATCACTGCACTGCATTACTCTGGATGGAGTGTGCCCTCCAGCCAGGTACTTGGATGTTTGCAAGGAAACACTGGTGATGTCAATGGTGGTTAGGGAGATTTTAACGGTATTAAGTTGAACAAGTGCTGTCATGTTAATTGCAGCTTTTTTTTTTTTCCTTTTCTGCTTTACTTCCTGTCCCCTTTCCTTCTTTCTCAGAGAAATTATTATTTTTAGATAAACTATTACCAGGCAAAGCAACAACCCACCTCATTAAGCAGGAACTTCAAATATTTTTACATCACGTTAATAGCTTTTCTTGAGCACTTACTATGTATCAGGCACTGTTGTTGTTAGTTACCATTGAGTTGTCTCTGACTCATGGTGACCATATGTACAGCATAACGAAAGGTTTCCCAGTCCTGTGCCAACTTTGTGATTGTTGGCATGTTCGGTAACATTATGGTGGTCACTGTATATTTTGAGTTCCTTTCCAACCTATGGAGCTCATCTTCGAGCACTATTTTGGACAATTTTCTATTGTAATCCATAGGGTTTTCACTGGCTAATTTTTGGAAGCAGATCACTAGACGTTTCTTCCTAGTCTGTCTTATTCTTTGAAACCTGTCCGTCAAGGTTGACCCTGCTGGTATTTGAAGTACTAGTGGCATAGCTTCCAGCATCACAGCAACATGCAAGTCACCAAAGTATGACAAACAGAGAGTCAATGACTTGTCTGAAGTATATTATTTAATCCCCACCCAACCTTAAAAGTTATTTTTATATGATATTATCCTGGTGATTTCTACAGAGAAGGAAACAAGGACTTAAATATTATATAGTCTGTTAGAGGCTGAGCTGGGATTTAAGGCTCTGCCTGCCTTGGCAGTTCTTGTTGCTCACGACCACCCTTACCTACTTTGTTCCAGCCAGCTGCCTTCTGTGGTCTCCCACATCAGCAAACCAACCAACTGGAGCAAAACCATGTTCAAATTGATTAGTTAAAGCCCTGCTTAGAGCGAGCAGCAGATTTCAGGAAGCACCTTGCTTCCCCATCACTTTTAAATTCACTGAGTGTGTCACCTAATCCTGACCTTCACCTGTTTTCTGTTTTATTTCATGCAACCTCAGTGTAGAAAGTCCTGGCTGGTCCCTCTTCCCAAGTATGCTCTTTGGGCTTTCTTTCAACCATTTCTTCCAGGACTCTACCTCTTTGGGTCTCAAGCCCAAATTCTCTCACTTGGTGCTGGATTGTCCCTCTGTAAGGTTTATCTTATTTCTTCTTCCTGCGTTGCTAAAGTCCATCTATAGTCCCTGGGTGGTGCAACAGTTGACATGCTCGGCTACTAATCAAAAGTTTGAAGGTTAGAGTCCCCTTAGAAGCACCTCAGAAGAAAAGCCTGGTGATCTACTTCTGAAAAAATCAGCCATTGAAAACCCTATGGAGCAGAGTTATACTCTGTCACACCGGCAGTCATCATGAGTCAAAGTTGACTCGATGGCAACTGTTTTTTTTTAAAGTCCACCTGACACCCACCTCACAGAACTTGATCTACTTTCTTCAAACAAGGCTGAGGCCCTTCAACTTTGGTCTAGAAATGAACCTCTTATCTCTTTCTTTTCTTTAACAGTAAGGACATCTTCTTCTGAGAAGCTAACATTTTGTTTGCAAATGTTGATATTACTTCATAGGCAGGAGTGGTTATACAGCCCATGATTAGAGAGTTCAAAGCTCTTTAACATAAAAGCTCTTTGCACTTTTACCCTTTAGAGGTGTTCATGATGGATGACTTGTTCTGTTACTTAATATGTTGTGTGATCTTGGGCAAGTGCTTCGCCTCTGTAAGTCTGTTTCCTTGTCTAAAAAATGCAGAAAAAATGTTCTACCTCACAGGGATCTTGTGAAGATTAAATAAAGTAATGTATATAAAGAACTTAGTGTCTCATACACTATAAGTCATCAAAAAATAATAACTGCGGTTACAGTTTTTATTATATTATAGAATTCTGTCTTTATCTAATGTTTTCATTATCAAGAACTGCCTGATCCCAACCTAAATCCATTATAAGTACAAAACGAACAAGACCTACATATGACCCTCATTCAGGACATGGTGTGTTGTTAAGCTGAATTTCAACTTCAGCATGAACCAAGATGTGCAAATCATTAGAAGTCTAACCCTGGGGATGAATAAATAAAACTTGTATAAACTTTCCACTCTTATGTCAGAATCTTTCCATATAAGTTAATAAAATTTAATTTTCTTCTATTGTGTGGGTTTACATGAGTGGGAGATGAATGTTTTCAAAATCCCATCATCTCAATTGGCTTAAGAAGAGTATTTTCAAAAACAAATCCTCAATGATTCTAGACTAATATATAGCCCAAGTTAATTCAGGAAGGGGAAGGGAAAGACATATAAATGGACTTCGGTGATTTAAAGTCAAATTTGTTCAAATGTATGGTTACATTTTAGACAAAGGAAATATATGTAAGGAAAGAATACCAAGAATTAATTCCTAGAAGGATAATTCTTAGATAGATGGATGGACAGATAGATAGACAGATAGGTAGGTAGGTAGGTAGATACCTTATAAGGTAGATCCCTATAGTAACATCCTGAGTGTATTAGATGTTATTTCATTTGATGTACTAGAAGTACATTTTACTCAGTAATGTTTATTTCATCCTTTTCTTGTCTTTGAAGAGCATAATTCTCCTACGCACTGTAGAGACTGCAAAGTGTTAATACAAATTAACGAGGCTACAATTCTCTGTTTTTAATGCTAGTGCTAGTATCACACTAACTTCTTGCATACTGTTTTACATGCTACTGAAACTTTCAGTTTGTTTTTGAATAGAAAGACCATTACCTATACAACTCCATTTTACCGAGTTAGCTAGTAACTTTGTATTTGTGAAAACTCTTTGTAAAAACTGAATTACCTTGACAACTATATGTCTTACCTTGAATCAGCCCTTTGTTGCCTTCTCTCCTACTGTCCCAGGCATGTCACACTTCCTCCTGCCTCTATGACCTCAATCATGTTTTCCCTTTTACTGAAATGCCTTTCACTCTCCTGTTGGTTTATCCAAATCTCTTCTATCTTTGAAGATCCAGTTCAAGTCCTGGCTCTACAATAATGCCATTATCTCCCCAACTCTAAACTCCAATAACAGTTAATATCTGAATCATACAATTCAGTTCAAAATTATTGAAGAGCTCATGTTCATCATGACTACAAAACCCTTTACCGGGGAAGGCCAAGAGGCACTGTGGAGGACTGTGTCTTTCTCTAGGCTGGAAGTGGTTCTATTTACCCCATGAGCAATGAAAACTTTGCAAGGCATGTTGCACCCTCTGCCACAAAGGTAAACTTAGTTCTGGTGTTCTTTGAGGCCAGGCAAGTGTTGAAGAGTGAATTCCCATTCTCTGTTAGCAATGGCCCTGATCTCACAACTTTAAAAGTATGAGCTTCCCAGGACTTGCTTATGAAGAGTCAACATTTTGAAATAGATCATGAGTAAGTTTAGAAAGAGAGTCCTTAGTTGATTTGTGGTATGTTGCTTACTATAGACGCCCTTGCTACTTGGGAGCTGGCTGACTTACGAACACATTTCCAACCACTGGCTTCAACCCATCAAGCAAGTTGCACTTTTGCAAATTTCTTAACAATTTTGAAAGAAAAGAAAAAACTTAGGAAAAAAAGGTGTTTACAAATAAATATACTAGACTTTATCAATTTGAGAAATATGTATTGATTGCTTACTCAGTGTCCATTGTTCACTCTTGGCCAAATGCAGACCTTGTGCTCTGTACAAGGATAAAACTCTCACGTTCAGAATCTGGAGTTATTTGGACTTTATCCTTAGAGGTTGTTCTCAAAGAAACATTTGAAATAAGTGCTTTAGGTATCTCTATCTTCAATTTTTGTTTTCCTTTTATTTATTTTTTTTCTATCCCCCACATTTCTGTTTCTCGCAAGCTCTTTGTGTGTGCCTGGTGCTTCCATCAGCTAAGAAGATTCATACTCCATGCTCTGGACTAAACCTTCCTTTTCTACCACCAAAACTTACCTCCCTCTTCTCTCAGAACCCCACTTTCTGCTTACAAATCTGACAAGCCAATAAGCATTTCAAGTTAATCTGTGATAAAAGCTAATAAGGAACCCATCCCAATTAACATACGTTCATATTAACTATGACTTTTATGTCTGTATCTACAAATGATAAAAATTAAAATATCTGAAGCCATATCAAGAGAAAGGAGAAATTTTTAAGGCAGAGAATATAGAGAATGTCTCCCTTCAAAGGGATTCCACAACTTTCTCAGTTTTAGTAGAGATGGTTTTCCTAGGGACAGTCTTTAGTGTGATAAAGAAACCTCAAATAAGGCCAACTCTATCTCCATGAAGAGGATTCTCTTATTTCTATTCCTGCCATCAGCACACCTGGCTCCACGGGCACATTACTTGCAGCGTAATGGATTGCTTTTGTGTAGCCTTTCTTGCCATGGTCTTATAATTCCCACCTGGGTGATTGGGCGGGACTGTGAAGCTAGAGTAATTGTAGCCCACTAAGGGGATTGGTCAGTTTTGCCATCCCGCTGGGCTTGAAATGAGCCACCCTAGAGACAGTAAAGAGAAGCCCCCACCACCACCAAGGAAGAACAGCCAGGAGCCAGCATGTCCTTTGGACCTGGGATCCCTGCGTTGAGAAGCTCCTGGAAGCAGGAGACCAAGAGAGAGAGCTAGCTGTTTAACTCTGAAAATGGTGGGAAGTGGTGGCAGGAGAGACGCAGCACCAGAGACCAGGCAGCAGGAGACAGCGTGTTGGGCTTCCTGGCCCACTGAAAGAGAAGGCTGGGCGCCCTTGGGCAGAGGCCTAGGGCCAGGGAGAGGCATGACTGTGAGCATGGCTGAGAAGAGTTGCATCCTCAGTGTTCCTAGCCTGAATTGTAACCTGTTACTTCCCTAATAAACCTCGTAATCGTGAGTATGTTCTGTTAAGTTCTGTGTGACAACTGCAGTGAATTATTGAACCCAGTAGGGAGTGCTGTGGAAGGGACGGTTGGTGTCAGAGTTGCTAAAGATGGTGGAGAGAGGAAGCATATCTGACTTCCACCTCATGAGAATCAGCCTTGCACTGTTGATCTTTGTTCTTTCCCCTTGTGAAGTTAGAGGAGGTCAGACACCACCCCCACACCATTTTTACACTACTCGTTCTATACCACTGTCCTGGTTCTGTTGAGTACAGCAGTGGTAAGCTAACATTTCCAAAAGGTAACTTCAGTAAAGGATAAAAGAAAACAAAAACAAATAACTATAGAAAATATAAACAGAATGCAAATAGTTACTTTTCCAAAATAAAGGATTCTTACACTAAGATCACTCTGTTTTCAAATGGCTGATATAACTTGACAAGCATATTGTCTAGTATAATAGGCATCTGAGTCCCTTCTCAGGCCACCCTCCCTACCTTCAAAGTGCTCCCATGACCCTTGCTGAAGGAATTGGCTTCAGCAGCCATGATTGTACCAGGTGACCCTTCTTTATCCTGACCTTAGATGACTGGACTAAGGATGAATGAAGACCCAAACTGAATTCATTTTTGGAGAATTTGACTAAGAAATAGGAATTAAAGCCAGTTGGTATTGAGGACTAGGACCAATTAGTCATGTGGAATTGGGATTAGGGTTGGCATCAGGGAAATTGAAAACCAAGAACAAGTCCATGTTTTCTAGAAACAGCTCTAATACAATAGCTAATATTTATTGGGTGCTTACCATGTGTTATATCTTATTCTAAATGCTATAAATATCTTAACTAATTCTATATTCATGACAATTCATTTTGTCTTCATAACAACCCTATAGAATAGGGTTGGTAAGGTAGAGGGGCATCAAAAAAGGGGAAGACTCTCAATGAGATGAGTTGACACAGTGGCTGCAACAATGGGCTCAAACAGCAACAAGTGTGAGGATGGCGCAGGACTGGGTAGTGTTTAGTTCTATCGTACATGGGTACGCTATGAGTCATTACTGACTTGACGGCAAGTAACAACAACAACAAGAATTGAGATTTCGAATCCAAGTAGCATTTGGTTTCAGAGGGCGTTCTCCAACTTTCTAGACTAAGTTGCCTCTTTGAGCAGAAGCCAAGATCCTTAATAGACTGCAGAAAGATAGGAATATAAAGGAGACATACACAGAGGATGAGGAAAATCTTGGCTAGAAAAATTAAATATAATTCTATTTTAATGGTTCAAAGATGAGAAAAGGTGAGGAATTTGATTAGACAGTTACAGCGGTACAGAGAAGTCAGGACAAGAGTGGAGGCATACTTTTGGAGGTAAAATGAGCGAGAGTTAGTGATGAAGTAGATACGGGGGAAAAGACAAAGGGGAATTAAATATCATCAGGAGTTCTACATTTTGCATAACTGAGGGAATAGATATTTAATTGAAAATTATTTTTGAGCACTTATTATATGCCAAAGAGATAGGGAGGGAAATGAGAGATGAAGTCTCTGCCACAAAGAGTTTACATTTTAATTGTGGATTTCAGATGATAAACGAGCACATGAACAAAATAACTTCAGATGGTGACAGAATGTGAAGAAACCACAGCAGATGAAGAGAATAGAGTGTGAGTGCTGCTTTAGATAAGATGGCCCCGGAACACCTCTTTAAGGTGACATTTTAGAAGAGTTTGAAAGGATGAAAAAGAATGACGTACATAAAGTCCTGGGGGAAAGATTTCAGACAATAGGAAGAGAAAGTGTGAAGGTGCTAGAGAGGGAAAGAGTGAGGTCATTTAATGATTCACAAGATGATCAGTGTGGCTGGAGCATAATGTGGGAAGGGGAGGCGACAGAAAATGACATCAGAGAAGGAGGCAGGGACCAGATACTGCATGTCCTTATAGGCTTGGGAAAGAGTTTAATGGGAATACACTGGATGATTTTAAGTAAGGGGGTAACATGATTTGATTCATGCTATAAAAAGATCACTTTAGCTATTGTGTGGAGCAGAATGCAAGGGGATCAGAGTGGAAGCGGAAAGATCATTTGGGAAGCTATTGCAGAGATCAATGTGGTTTGGACTAGGTGCTGGGAAGTAGTAACATTCAGAATATATTTTGAAAGGGAGCTGACAGAACTTGATTACAGGCTGGATGTGAGCAAAAAGGAGGAATTAGGGATGGCTCCTAGATTTTTGACCCAAGCAACTGAATGAATGGTAGAGCCATTCATCGAGTCAAAGAAGTAGATTGGGAGGAGGAAATCAAGATTCCCTTTTGTCTATTATATATCCAAGCAATAATGTCAAGTAGGCAGTTGGATACAGAAGCTGGTGCTTATGGGAGAGATGAAGACTGAAGATATAAATATGTAAGACATGGGGATCTAGTTGGGATTTTAAATCCAGGAAGTAGACGAGTTCTGAGTTTAGATACAGAGAAGAGGGTCTAGATTGATCCCTGGGTCACTCTAGTATTTAGAAGTCAAGAAGAGGAGTGAGGGTCTTCAAAGGAACCTGAGAAGGAAGTAACCAGAAAGGCAGGTGGGAAACCGGGAGAATGTGATCCTAGTGAAAAAATTATTTCAAGAAAGAGGGAAACGTTAGCTCTGCAAATATTTCTGAGGGTTGAATAAGAGGAAATTAGAAAATAAGCATTGCTGAGAATAATGGTACCCAGAGGTAGTCAAACTCAAGGTAAAGGGCACAGTCCTCCAGACTGTTAAGTCTCTCCAAAACTTTAGACACCAGCTGCAAGTTCAGGGGTCCCCAGACTACCCTCACTTCTGACTAGCTGGCTATAAATTCGAGGATTCCTATGGACTCCCTTAGGTTTGATAATTTGCCAGAACAACTCACAGAACCCTTGAAAGTGCTATACTTATTACTACAGTTTTATTATAGCCAAAAGATACAAATCAGAACCAGCCAAAGGAAGGGGTGCATAGAGCAGAATGGGGGACTAGGAGAGTTCCAAATGGGAAACTTTCCAGTGTCTATGTGTAGTATTATGTGCACAGAGTATTGCTAACCCAGAAAGCTCACCTGAGGCTTGGTTTCCAGTTTTTATTGAGGCTTCATTACATAGGCATGATTGATTGAATCATTGGCCATGTGATTGAACTCAACCTCTAGTACCCGCATCCCCTAAATACCCCTCATAGGTCAGACTGATACCATGTGGCTTAAAGCCCCAACCCTCTAATACCTTGGTTGATCTTTCTAGGATGGGCAGCACCCCATCCTGGTATATCTCATTAGCACAAACTATCAGAGATGGTTCAAGGGGCTCACCTGAAATAACAGACACTCCAATCACCTGGGAAATTCTGAAGATTTAGAGGCTACCTCCTAGGAATGAAAGACAAAGGCCAGCCAAAGTCTTTATCACATAAATGGTTAAATCTTAGGCTATGTTTAAAGCATTCAGTGATGATCACTTAAATTATAGACGAACAGCCTAACAGTATGATAACCATAACATAATCTTACGCAGATAGCGTAACGTAATAATGTATGTGGTGACAAATTTCCACTGTCTCGCAGCACATGTTTTGATAGTCCTCAAATCACACAAACAAGGCAATGACTTCCCACATGATACAGTGCTTACCCTATTTCATTTGAAAACTGCAGCTTCCTGGGGTGATCAACTTCTTGAACCTATTAGAAGTCTAGGTTCTCCATTTTTTGCTTGGGATTCTCCAGCAAGAAAGACAGAGAAGGAGGGAAGAAACACATATTTATTGAGTGTTGACTATGGGTCACGCATTAAGCTACATGCTTTATGTATTTTTTCTCATTTTTATTCTTTTAACAATCTCATGAGGGAGGTTGTCTTAGTCTGGGTTCTCTAGAGAAGGAAAACCAGTAAAGTGTATATATATATATATATATATATATATATATATATATATACATAGAGAGAGATTATATCAAGGAAACAGCTCACGTGATTGTAGAGGCTAGAATGTCCCAAGTCCATGGATCAGGGTAGAGGTCTCTCCCAAGTCACACAGCTGCAGAAGCTGGCAAGCCCAAGATAAGCAGGTCGGAGAGCAGAGCTCCCACTCACAGGCTGTGCAGATCGACGAATCCCAGGTTTGGCAGATAAGCTGACAGCTCAAGTCCCAAGAACGGGAAATGAGATGACAGGAAGCAGCCGCAGGATAAAGAGAGAGCAAAAAGCTAGAACGTCGGCTTATATACAGATACGGGCCACACCCCCAAGGAGACTCCATTTCATCTGATTGGCTACTTACAGTATATTCAATCATGGGAGTGATTACATTAAAACACGGAGAATCATGGCCCAGCCAAGTTGACACACAATCCCAACCATCACAGTCCACCCCTTGTCAACTTGGCACATGTACACATCTCCTTAACCCATACATAATCTCTGAATAAAGACAGTGAGAAAGCCATACTTGTGCCTAACATGATACATCTAACATGCGTACAATTGAAAACGCACTAGCCCCATTTACAGCTTATATTTTATAAGTGAAGGAAACAAAAATACTTGATGCACACATACAAAGTACAAATACTCTTAACAATTACAGTCCCCGTTTCTGCAACTGGTCACGTGGCTGTAACTGGTATTTAGAACTACCTTCTTCCACCACCCATTCTGTATTTCCTTTGCCCTCAGCAAGCAGCTCGGCTGGTAGTGGTTCTTTGCCTGGTGCGGTGACCCAAACCTTCATTCCTGAAGGGTCTGTGTCCTCAGTAGTCATGTCAGAATTAGGTTGCTGTAGTTTTCCATTGACTTTAATCACAGGGCATGGTAGTACTAAGAGATGCCCCAAGGAATCTCCTGCATTCCAGACATACTCTTCTTTACCTCCATTATGTAATATCATCTGATTTCCTCTTGGTAATGAGGGTCAATCACACCAGTCAGTATGGTAACTCCCTTTTTTGCCTGTTGAGCCAGAGGCATAAGAAGCCCAAAGTGGCCAGGTGGCATTCTAAACTTCCAGTTCAATGGAATCAGTGATGTGTCTCCAGGTGGGAACATTCCTCCCTTTGGAACTAAGACCTCTAGGCCTGCAGAGCATAAGGTCCAGGGGACAGGAAACAAAATCTTGCAAGTGGGTCACTAGGGGTAATAGTGAGTGGTGCCACTCCCATTTCCACCCCTTGATTCGTGGACGTGTGAATCCTGGCTATGGGAGAAACAGCACCATATATTGGACGCTGGTTTAAAGCATATACAGCCTCTTGGAGAACATTGCCCCCACCCTGCAAGGTATTGCCACCTAGCTGGCACCGTAATTGTGTCTTCAGAAGGCCATTCCATCATTCTATCAAGCCAGATGCTTCAGGATGATGGGGAACATGGTAAGACCAGTGAATTCCATGAGCATAGACCCACTGCCGCACTTCATTTGCTGTGAAGTGAGTCCCTTGATCTGAGGCAATGCCGTGTGGGATACCATGATGGTGGATAAGGCATTCTGTAAGTCCACGGATGGTAGTTTTGGCAGAAGCATTGCATGCAGGGAAGGCAAATCCATAGCCAGAGTAAGTGTCTATTCCAGTAAGGACAAAATGCTACCCTTTCCATGATGGAAGTGGTCCAATGTAATCAACTTTCCACCAGGTTGCTGGCTGATCACCTCAAGGGATGGTGCCATATTGGGGACTCAGAGTTGGTCTCTGCTGCTGGCAGATTAGGCACTCAGCAGAGGCTGTGGCCATGTCAGCCTTGGTGAGTGGAAGTCCATGCTGTTGGGCCCATGCATAACCTCCATCCCTGCCACCATGGCCACTTTGTTCATGAGCCCATTAAGCAATGACGGGAGTCGCTGGGGAAAGAGGATGACTTGTTTCCACAGAACGAGTCATCCTATCCACTTGACTGTTAAAAATGTCCTCTGCTGAGGACACACTTTGGTGAGCATTCACATGAGACACAAATATCTTCACTTCTTTAGCCCATTTGGAGAGGTCTATCCCCGTACCTCTTCCCCATAAATCCTTGTCTCCAATTTTCCAATCATGTTTCTTCCAAGTCCCTGACCATGCAGCCAAACCATTGGCCACAGCCCATGAATCGGTATATAATCACACATCTGGCCATTTCTCCTTCCAAGCAAAGTGAACAACCAGGTGCACTGCTCGAAGTTCTGCCCATTAAAGGATTTCCTTTCACCACTGTCCTTCAGGGAGGTCCCAGAAAGGGGCTGTAGTGCTGCCGCAGTCCACTTTCGAGTGGCACCTGCATATCGTGCAGAACCGTCTGTAAACCAGGCACGAGTTTTCTCTTCCTCAGTCAACTGATCATAAGGAACTCCCCATGAGGCCATAGGTGCAGACTGGGAGATGGAAGGTAATGTGACAGGAGTGGAGACCCACGGACATTTGGGCCACTTCCTCATGCAACTTACTTGTGCCTTCTGGTCCTGCTTGGGCCCGATCTTGAATATACCACTTCCATTTAATGATGGAGTGCTGCTGTGCATATCCAACTTTATGGTTCTGTGGCTCAGACAATACTCAGCTCATGATGGGCAGCTCAGGCCTCATGGTAACTTTGTGTCCCGTGGTTAAGCATTCAGTATCTATTAAGGCCCAGTAACTAGCCAAAAGTTGTTTCTCAAAAGGAGCATAGTTATCTGCAGAGGATGGCAGAGATTTGCTCCAAAATCCTAAGGGTCTGCGCTGTGATTCACCAATAGGGGTCTGCCAAAAACTCCAAACAGCATCTCTATCTGCAACTGCCACTTCAAGCACCATTGGGTCAGCTGGATCATATGGTCTGAGTGGCAGAGTGTCATGCACAGCAGTCTGAACCTGTTGCAGAGCCTTCTTTTGTTCTGGGCCCCACTGAAAACTAGCAGCTTTTTGAGTCACTTGATAAATAGGCCAGAGTAGCACACCCAAATGAGGAATATGTTGCCTCCAAAATCCAAAGAGGCCCACTAGGCCTTGTGCCTCCTTTTTAGTTGTGGGAGCAGCAAGGTGCAATAACTTATCCTTCACTTTAGAAGGAATGTCTCGACATGCCCCACACCACTGCACCCCTAGAAATTTCACTGAAGTGGAAGGTGCTGAATTTTTGTGGGATTAATCTCCCACCCTTTAGCATGCAATGTTTTACCAATAAGTCCAGAGTCATTGACACTTCTTCCTTACTAGGTCCAATCAGCATAATGTATCAATGTAATGGACCAGTGTGATATCCTGTGGAAGGGAAAGGCGATCAAGGTCTCTGCAGACTAAATTATGACATAGGGCTGGAAAGTTAATGTAGCCCTGAGGTAGGCAAGTGAAGGCGTATTGTTGGCCCTGCCAGCTGAAGGCAAACTGCTTCTGGTGGTCCTTTGAAACAGGTATGGAGAAAAAGGCATTAGCCAGATCAGTAGCTGCATACCAGATACCAGGAGATGTATTAATTTGCTCAAGCAGTGAAATTACATCTGGAACAGCAGCTGCAATTGGAGTCACCGCCCAGTTAAGTTTTCGATAATCTACTGTCATTCTCCAAGATCCATCCGT
>NW_004443957.1:610018-610937 GCF_000243295.1 Trichechus manatus latirostris | reverse complement strand
CGAGTTGAATGGGGATGTAGTCGGAATCACCACCCCTGCATCCTTCAAGCCCTTGTTGGTTACAGTAATCTCTGTAATCCCTCCAGGAATGCAGTATTGCTTTTGGTTTACTATTTTCCTAGGTAGGGGCAGTTCTAATGGCTTCCACTTGGCTTTTCCTACCATCATAGCCCTTACTCTATTCATCAGGGATCCAATGTGGGGGTTCTGCCAGTTGCTAAGCATATCTATTCCTATTATGCATTCTGGAACAGGGGAAATCACTACAGGATGGGTTCGGGGACCCACTGGACCCACTGTGAGATGGACATGAGCCAAGATTCCATTAATAACCTGACCTCCATATGACCCCACTCTGACTGGTGGGCCACAGGGACGTTTTGGGTCTCCTGGAATTAGTGTCAGCTCAGAGCCAGTATCTAGTAATCCCCGAAAAGTCTGATTATTTCCTTTTCCCCAGTGAACAGTCACTCTCGTAAAAGGCCGTAGATCCCTTTGCGGAAGGCTGGGAGAAAGACTAACAGTAAACATTTTTGGCAGTGTATTGGAGTCCTTCCTCAAGGGGATCCAGCCTCCCCTTCATTCAAGGGGTTGTGGGTGTTTAAACTTGCTCAAATCTGGGAATTGATTGAGGGACTGTGACTCGCTGTTCTGGTGATTCAAGTTAGACTGCTGTTCACCTGACCTAGAATTCATCCGTTTGTATAGATCAAGTAAATATTTAGTAGATTTCCTATCTGTTTCACTCCTAGGGACACCATGACTAAGTAGCCAATTCCATAAGTCCATACGAGTCAGATTATTCTGATTACTGCTTTGACTCCTCTGTCCGTTACTGTAACCACACCGACCTCGTCTTTATCGATTGAGTGCGGCCACTTGGCCCCTACTACCACGGGGTCCAATCAGCCCCATTGTA
>NW_004443957.1:601475-608401 GCF_000243295.1 Trichechus manatus latirostris | reverse complement strand
CAGGTTCGGCAGATAAGCTGACAGCTCAAGTCCGAAGAACGGGAGATGAGACGACAGGAAGCAGCCGCAAGATCCAGAAACAGCAAAAAGCCAGAACGTCTGCTTATATACAGATGTGGGACACACCCCCAAGGAGACTCCCCTTCATCTGATTGGCTAATCACAGTATATTCAATCATAGGAGTGATTACATTAAAACACGGAGAATCATGGCCCAGCCAAGTTGACACACAATCTTAACCATCACAGAGGTCATGATAACTAATTTTACAGGCTAGGAACTTAATGTTCAGAGAGGTTAAGCAAATTACTCACAGTTGAAAACTTGTTAGTGGGAGAGCTGGGATTAATACCCATTGTGCTGGCTTTTGTTTCAGGTTTATTTCTACCACACCATGTTACCACTTTAATGTACTTATCTCATAAGACCTATTTTATAATACTTTTTCCTTGATGTGAGAGAGAGAGAAAAAAAACCTTTCATTTATTAGCCCTGTGGTATGGAGTTATGTATCCCCTTCCAAATCAAACCTCAGGAGAGGTATTCACTTCCCGGAATAGGACCTTTGGAACTGGGATAATTCAGAGAGTGAGTTACATAAAAATATGCCTAGATTAGCATTGTCTTGGGTCTCAATTTAATTATTTCAGCTAAAACATTGAAGAACCTTGGAGCTGTCAATATAAAATACACTCTTTCCCACTTTAATGCTATTCCTTGCCTCTCTCCGCAGCATTTTGACAGGAGAAGGTCTTTTTTTAAAGTAACCAACCTAAATTTTTAACAAAGCCACAGTGTTCTAAGGGAAATTGTTAATTGGAAAGTTGAAGTTCATCTTGAAAAGCTCAGGAAGGTACTTCATAATAATTTCTCATGAAACAAAAATTGGAAGTCTCTTAAGGGAACTGTGAAATGAGATTTCCTTCTGCAACAAAGTGATTGCCAAATAGTATCAAAGATTATATTATATTGCACTCCTGATGCTAGAGAAATAACAATATCCCTGGTCGTAACAAGAATGTGGGGACTCATGAGCCTGTTAATTAAATGTATTTACGAAAGTCGTTGAATTTCAGAAAGGCTAGCATGGAGGCAGGGAATTGTCTAAGAAAGTCATTCCAACTTAGATATCATCTAAGATAGCACAAGAAGATTGTTTCTGTAAGGCCTAGGGGGTGGAAATCCGGAGGAGGGGGAAGGGGGCAAAGAGGAGGAGATGAATCAGAAGGGGAACTTTGATTAGAGTGTATATTCTGCTCCAAGATGACAGGAGCCATATCTGATTTTTTCACTGCTTTGTGTTCCTGGAAAAATGTAGGAAGTCAATAAATAATTGTTGAATGAATGAGGGAGGAAGGCAATCTTTCGAGTAAATATATTCATATATCTGAAAAGAAATCAATTTCAGATGGCAAAATGCGGCTTTTTCAACCTGATGGAAGCTTTTTCACACACAAAAGAAGGTCAGACTAGAGTTTCTACTACTTAAGCCCATGGCTCAGTCATTTAGGTATAGCAAGTGAATGAGGGCACCAAACTGTTTACCTAGTTCAGTTTCCTGCTTAAAGGCATGTCTATGGTGAATGTGAGGATTAGGAAGGGGTAGACTGGAAAAAGAACATGAATGAGAGAACAGTTTCCAAGTTCTGAATGCAAGTTAGCTATAAGACCTAAAGGGAATCCCAACTTTTACACTATAACCAAAATGTACTTTACCAAACCAAACCTGTTGCCGTTGAGTCAATTCCGACTCGTAGGGATCCTACAGGACAGAGTATAACTGCCCCACAGGGTTTCCAAGGAGCAGCTGGTGGATTCGTACTGCTGACCTTTTTGTTAGCATCCAAGCTCTTAACCACTGCGCCACCAGGGCTCCTAAAATGTACTTTATCAGAGGTAAATATTACAAAACAAAGTAAAAATGTACTGACTATTAAGGACTTTAGATAATGCCTTTTTATACTTAAATATCAACTTATTTCCAGCCCCATTAAATACCTCTTTTTAAGATTTTCAACAATCATTTACCACAATTAAGTGACAATAATTCTAAATGTATACTTAACTGTTGTTGTTGGGTGCTGTCAAGTTGTTTTCAACTCATGGACTCCCCATATAACAGGGTACAGCTGCCCCATAAGGTTTTTTTCTTTGCTTGTTTTTTGTTTTTTGCTGTAATCTTTATGGAAGCAGATTACCAGGTCTTTAATCCCACAGAGCTGATGGGTGGGTTCGAGCTCCTCAACTTTTGGTTAACAGCCAAAACTACCCCTTATCAATTTCCCTACTCTGCAAAGATCCATACATAAATAATGGCCAAAGTGAGAAATGAACACAGAAATGATGCTGGTAAGAATTTCAGAATTAAATTATTCTTCAGAACAAAATCATTTTATTGAATCTCACATTTCTTCTAAAGACCAGGTGTTAGCAGCTGTAATCTCACTGTTTTAATGTCACTAATCTTATTTTTCATCATTGACTTAAAGATAATGGGAGATAATGTTAAAAATTAATGACTATTTGTCTACTTTCTTGATAGCTGAAAATCATGCATGGAATATTTACTGAATGACAATTGCAGTTGTTGCTGCAGATAAATTTTAAGATTTGCTGTATTCACAACTACAAAGCAAGTTAAATGTGTTATTGACGCTGTGGCATCTGCTGTATGGCTCCTCTATCTCCCCACGGAACAATCTCTTTGGCCCTCTGACTCCTTAAGATCTGTTTTCCTGCTTCTCATTTCCATAAATCTTATTCTTTTCTAAACTAACAGTGATCCTAGAAGTGGAATTAAGTAGAATTAGTTGAAATGGCTTGCCTTTCTGGAAAAATTACATTTTAGCAAGATTTTCTCAAAATCACTGCAAAATAATTGAATGATGTTATTACTGTGGAAGCTGCTGTCTTCCTGTTGCTCTTTAAAATTCTGTCACAGTGTGAACAAAACCTGCATTCCATGGGCCCCTTTTCGCACCAGGAAAGATGGGCCAAGGTTGCTTTTATAAAAAAGAATTTTGTTTATAACAAAATTCCATGATGGATAGGTATAAAGTTGGGGGAGATATTTTTGGGCAGGAAGGCTTACCCAGAACTTCACAGGCAGCTTTTTTGGCAAAGAAATCCATAAAGATGGATGTGAAAGCAAGTGAATAAATCTATACTTTCATTTAAAGTTCACTTCAAGCACTGGTGACAAAAGATGACAAATTGGAGCCCTGCAAGAAAATTTATCAACAGTATCAACTTGCCCTTATTTAACCAACATGGCACAGCATAGGTCTGCTCTAAAGAGGAAGAATACTGGACTTCATGATTATTTGAAGCCAGATATTTTAAGTTCATGTATTTCAGGAAAAGTGATACCAATTTCTGGCCCAGGTTGACTCTCTGATAAAGTAATGAAACGTCAGGACCTTCATTACCTTTCTTCAGGGTGACCCTCTGGAACACTATAGCCAGTTATGTTTTGTGATTCCCTGTTTTCTATGATTCCCTCAAATATCTCTAGGGAGGGAGTACCTTACTTTTTCATGTGTGGATTCTATATGGACTCAACTTTGACTAACATTTCACGACCTGTTCTTCTATCTCTCTGTCCAGTACCTATTCCAATAGTTATGCCTCAACGTGCAAGCTATCACGGACTCCAGAGAGCCAACTTGCTTCCTTAGACCTTATATAACAAGTAGCTGAAGTGTTCCTATAAGATTTTATTGACTGGATGTATTTCCAGTTCTATTTCTCAATCATATGCTATAGTTCTCAAACTCTAAGGAAAACATCTTTTCAATCTGTGACATCTCTGAAATTGAGGTGTGTATTACAAATAACAGTCTTCCAGATTTGATAGAATATGATATCTCATTTTGTAAGTGCGGTTTATACTGCTAAGCCCTGGTGGTGAAGGGGTTAACAGCTATGGCTGCTTACCAAAAGGCTGGCAGTTTGAATCCACCAGCCACTCCTTGGAAACCCTATGGGGCAGTTCTACTCTGTCCTATAGGGTCTCTATGAGTCGGAATTGACACGACGGCAATGGGTTTATTTATGTTGCATTTATTTCTGGATTTGCAACTTTGATCTTGAACTCTGAACTTAATTCTTTCAAATTTAGAATTATGTTAGTTGTTTCAATTGCTAAACCTTACTGCTCTTTTTTGCCTATTGTTAATAAATATAGAATTTGTCAACGTTTTGATTTTTAACACTGTGCTTAACTTTACTGGTCTGTATGTTACTTGCATCCATGGAAAAAGTGATTTTGGCACTATAGGGTCCTGGTTAGAGTTCTGGGTGTTACAAACAGTTAATGTGCTCAGCTGCTAACAAGTTGGAGGTTTGAGTCTACCCAGAAGTGCCATGGAAGAAAGACGTGGTGATTTACTTCCAAAAAATCAGCTATTGAAAACCCTACAGAGCACAGTTCTATTCTGACACACGTGGGGTTGCTATGAGTTGGAAACTACTTTATGGCAACTGGTTAGGGTCCTAGTTGTGATTCTCCTGTCCCAACTCCAAATTATAGGAATTTCTTGATTAAATACGCAGTTGTAGTTAGAGGTAGACGTGTAGACCAGAATAAAATTTTAGGAATTTGGTGTCACCTAGATATGTACTGTGCAGCACAAGTTACATACACAAAATTAGAATAAGCCTATAAATACAAGGACTGCATCACAGATAAATGTGAGTATGTGTGTCTAGGATCTCCTGACTTATGGATGTATTCCTATGTAATGTTTTTTTAGAAAAACAAATTACATTCTAAATGGAGTCACTCTTAAAGCACAGAAATAGTCTCCATTGAAAAGTTTTATTTTTTATTAAGAGTGCAATGTATTCTTTTCAAAGTGCTTTCATACTCGTTAGTTCATTTTATAGTTATCCATTAGGTTAAGACACATATTAGCATGGCCCACATCATAGATAAGCAATTTGTAACATAGGAGATGTTCCTTGCTTTGCCCAAGGTCGGTCAGTCAGCTGAGGTAAAACCTGTACTATTAGTTCTAGAGCTGATGACATGACTTTCAGGCAGCAACACTATTGAGATGCCCAAGATATTGCTTATCTCAGACAGGGCTCATAGGGATCACAAAACTGGCCACAGACGGCATCTGCCTATATAAGCACAGGCACATATTGCTTTGGGCAAATCTGCTGCAAAAGGCCTCTTTAAAGTGTTAACAAGCAAAGATGTCACTTTGAGGACTGAAGTGCACCTGACCCAAGCCATGGTATTTCCAGTCGCCTCGTATACATACAAAAGCTGGACAATGAATAAGAAAGACCAAAGAAGACTTGAAGCCTTTGAACTATGGCTTTTGTGAAGACTATTGAATATACTACGGACTGCCAAAAGAAGGAACAAATCTGTCTCGGAAGAAATACAGCCAGAATGTTCCTCAGAAGAGAAGATGGCGAGACTTCGTCTCACATACTTTGGACATGTTATCGGGAGGAACCAGTCCCTGGAGAAGGACGTCATGCTTGGTAAAGTAGAGGGTCAGCGCAAGAGAGGAAGACCTTCAAGGAGATGGATTGACACAGTGGTTACAACAACGGGCTCAAGCATAGCAACGATTGTGAGGATCATGTAGGACTGGGCAGTGTTTCGTTCTGTTGTACATAGGGTCACTATGAGTTGGAACCAACTCTCTGGCACCTAACAACAACAACTTTTCCTTAAAGAACAAAGCAATGTTAATTTAATTATTTTGTAACCTAGGCACCATTGAATAGTGCTATACTATTTCAGACCACCAAAGTTTATGGATAGAAATTCACTATTGAGTCAGGAAGGAAATAAATTCCTTCAAGTCTCCCTTAGACTTCCTGTTTTTGCATTGGGCCTTTCCCTTCCTCATTCAAACTGAAATTGATCTGACTTTAAGAAATTCGGTTTCTGCTCCCAAGTGCTTCTCTCATCATTCCTCTGGAGGCCAGTACAACAGCTGCTAGCTGTGCTGTGAAAAAGGAGGAAATAGAAAAGGGACTGTAATGTAGTCATGATTATTGCCCAAACTAAAACAACCGTTCTCACTCCCCAGGGCAGTTTAATGTTTTGACAAACAGTGCAAATGGTACTGTCAAAAATAAATAAATAAAATAAAATAGAGCAAACCAGTACTTACCAGGGAGGCTTGCTTAAGTCTGACGGATTCAGCGGCTTTGAATTTTTGCATAATCTGTTTACTGCGCCAATGTTAGTGAAATGGTACAAAGAATCCTTGTGCTAATTTGCTTTATTTATTCATATTGAGGTATGTGGTCTGTTATGTATTTATATAAGTGATTATTGATAACCTTCTCTTTATTATTAGTAAATTTTTTTTAGTTGCCATAGAGTTGGCCCCTCTGTATTCTGAGTGTTTTCCAACCTAGGGGGCTCATCTTCCAACTCTGTATCGGACAGTATTCCATTGAGATCACAGGGTTTTCACTGACTAATTTTCAGAAGTAGATCACCAGTCCTTTCTTTCTAATCTGTTTTACTCTGGAAACTTCACTGAAACCTGTCCACTATGGGTGACCCCGCTGGTCTTTCAAATATGAGTGGCATAGCTTCCAGCTTCATAGCAGTGCACAAATCGCCACAATATGACAGAGTGACAGATGGGTGATTGATTAGCAAAATAGTACTTAAAAAAAAATTAATAGCTTGTTCGTGTAATGGAGGCTCTTTCCACATGTAACTCAAAGTATTCAGCTACACACCAGCTGGTGAATGGCAGCGACTAACTACAGTCAATGTGAGTGAAGTACTCAGCCCATCACTCGGTTCTTGGGCTTCTCCCACTTCACCTTCGGAGTGCTTTGCCCATGCTGTTAGGTGCTCTGCTTGTGCCATCAGTGAGCCTACCACGGGAAGAGAATTCACATTTTTTGAGATAGAGTGTGAATTTCAGATCATATAATA
>NW_004443957.1:572985-601375 GCF_000243295.1 Trichechus manatus latirostris | reverse complement strand
TATAGTATATAGTATATATATACTATATTATATTATATATTATATTATATATTATATTATATATACTATAATATAATCAGATCATATAATATTAAATTACTTCACAGTCTTAAACTTCTGAGATTACAGAGGCAGTCTGCATGAATAACTTCCATTAATATCAAGGGCTACTATCTACCCTTAATTAACATATGTTAATTCCCACAGGAAGCAATGTGTCAACCTTTGCCCGCAAATAATCGGGTCAATTTTGTGAATGAATATCTAAGGGCAAAGTTTGAACCCTTCTTTAATCTTTAATTGGAAAGATCAAATATGTAAAACTGAAAAAGGATTTAAGGAAGGTATTAAAAATGGAAAGGTTCAGGTTTTGCTAAAAGAATTTGGATTGCAGAGCTATTGAATTAATTGCATTTACAGGATTGCATGCTAACGTATCAACTTGAAATGCCAAATTGCAAATTCATGAAGGTAGAGTAATTATCTTCACTGAATGTTCGCTAAGGCCCATTCCCAAAATATCACAGCATTGCCAATATCTTGGAAAGATATTGTTACAATGTAGTGATTAGGAAGTGGAAACGGAATGAGGCCAGGTGCAAGGTATAAATTTATATATGAAATCAACCTCAATCGCTCATGTTGATATGAAGCATTCTGGGAAATGCATTTGTCCTTGAAAAAATAACTTATGTAGATTACTAGAATTGAAAAATTCTAAAGATCTCTCAAATATGCCTGAGTTCTTTGAATATCTGAGTTTTCTATTATAAATTATTCATTGTAAGATTAATAATTTATTACATATATAAATATTACTTACTCTAAATGAAGAAAGACTTTACTCCATCAGAATATTGCTTACATTTGGATAGTTGAAAGGCGGCACATAACTAGTGGTAGGATATGTTGGAATCAGGCATCCAAATCAAAGTTCAGTCTTCCAGATATTTTATCTATGTGGTGACACCAAACAAGAAATATTAAGAAGCCATTAGATAATGACTGGTGCCTACGATTTCATCCTGGCATTATTTGTCTTTAAATTGACAGTTTTTAATTGGGCATATTTTCATAATTAGCATTACACATGTACGTCATTTTTTTCAAATCACCAGACATCATCTCTAACAATTGCTTATCCTAATTTTCTCTTTTTATAGGAGTAATTTGAAGCCCTGGTGGGACAGTGGTTAAGAGCTACAGCTGCTAACCAAAAGGTTGGCAGTTCGAATCCACCAGCTGCTCCTTGGAAACCCTATGGGGGGCAGTTCTACTCTGTCCTACAGGGTCGCTATGAGGTGGAATCGGCTCGACAGCAACAGGTTTGCTTGTTTTTGTGTGTGTGTGTGTGTGTGTGTGTGTGTTTTGGTTTTATAGGAATAATTAGACTTTTTCCATGGAGCATTTTTTTTCTTTTCAGCTAAAAGTTTCTTGAAATGGAGTTTTGAGAATTTATTTCTTTCCTGAATGTTTAAGTGTACGCTCTGTTTTATGGTTTAAGCTGTGTTCCCCCCAAAATATGTGTTGAAATCTTAACCCTTGTATCTGTTAATGTGCCCTTATTTGGAAATAAGAGTTTTCCTTTGTTATATTAATGAGCTCATATCAGCTTAGGGTGGGTCCTAAACCTAGTCACTTCTAAGTGGTATTATAAAAAGAACAGAATAGACATAGAAACAGAAGCAAGAGGAAGACAGACACCATGCGGTGACCCACCAACAAGTAAAAGAATACAAAGGATCACTGACAGACAACGGAAACTAAGAGAGAGGTGCATAGAAGGAAGTGACATGGCTGAGACTCTGATTTGGACTTTTAGCCTCCAGAACTGTGAGAAAATAAATTCTGTTCTTTGAAGCCACACACTTGTGGAATCTCCTATTATGGAAGCCATAGGTAACGAAGACAATCTGCTTATTCAAACATTATTATTTTACATTTTACAATAGTATAAGTGTATAACTATACAGATAATATAAAAGTAACATTTTTTATAATATATTTTTATTAAAGAAAAAGTGATCAGATATTTATAAAAACTCATGTAACGAGAAAACTATCCAACAGGTTGAAGTGCAAAACTCACCATAATCAATGAATGTTCTATTAATTAGGAAGATTATCAATTGTTCCAGAGATAAGTCACCTCAATAAATGATTTATATGCTTGTGATTACTACCAGGGTGCTAGAAGAGAGTGGTATTAGGTGACTCTTCTGCCTCCATCTAGTAAATCTAATCCTCTGGGAATGGGAAGAACTTGTCCTGTGGTCCATCAGTCATGATCTAATGCATGAATTAGACATAGTGTCCTGGGAGAAACTTTGTCCAGTTCCCATTTACGAGTCTAATGCTCATCACACAAGTAATTCCACCACCTCCATCGCCCACTTTTTTGGTTGAAAACAAATGGAGTGAACAAATTGTTGCTGTTATCTATTTTTGTTAAATAATTCACACGAAGATCTGTTTGTACCTTTTATAGAAACATAAGCACATTTATTAGAACAAAGGGAATATACAGCGCTTGCTTGCTGTATGGGTGCTGAACACTGACTAATTTCTATATTAGTACAGATAGGCTAGATGCAAGAACAAACAGCTTACCAATCTCAGAGGCTTAGTGTTAAACAATAATAAAATGTTTATTGTTTTCTAATGTTTTAGTCCAGAGCAAATTGGTGGTGGAGGGGGCTCTGCTTTATGCAGTTATTCAGGGAGGTCTCTTCTATACTATGATGCCTCTCTTTATCACGTAGCCTTCAAGGTTGTTGCAGAACAGGAAGAATGTAGAGAATAGAGGATTGTAATAGATCAGACCTGGAAGTGAACTCATCTCTTCTGCTCACTTCCCATTACCTTGAACTTAGTCACATGACCATCTCTTCGCAAGCAAAGCAGAAAATGTAGTATAACTTTAACTGTGTGCCCAAGATGAAGAGGGAATATGTTTGGTAAACATTTAGCCAGGTTCTGTCATTGTCTGTCCTAATTATCAAATATCTCTTTGAGTCTTCTTCCCATGTATGGAACCCAATCAATATCTCTTTAAGGGAAGCAAACCAAACTGTCATCCAGTCACCACATTCAGTTCTAGGTCTATGTGTTACAAAAGTTCTTTCCATAAGATAGAAATTAGGCCTGGCCCAGAGAGGAGAATTACAACCAATTGTGTCAAGGTTTTAAAGCATATAGATATCAAAGAACATGAACAAGAAGAAGAGGAAGAAGAAGGAGGAGGAGAAGAAATAAATTCTTACCTTATATGGTTCCACTTCTTCGATAAGTTGGGATTGAACTATTTCAATTCACAGGAGATTAAATTTTCATGGAAGAAAAAATAAAGTTGCCATTACTTAAAAACTAGTAGGCCATTTAGTTAGAATAGAATGCAGGTTGGAACAGTTGTGAAGAAGAACTAAGACCTGGAGCTGTATCTGCTCATTGGATGGCACTGGTAATAACTGATCCAGCTTCAGTTCTGACAGGGGTCATTCAGTCTAGTGGAAAAAGCATGAAGATCAAGAGGATTTGATAACAGTTTCCAATTCAGGTGTGCAGTCAACAGCGGAGAGTCAAAGATGAGGCTGTTGGATGTCCCAAAATGCAGATGGAACATAGCAATGGTGAATCTCAGAATTCCAGGCAGTCAGGCAGTGTCAGCAGTTCTGGCAGGAATTCCAGCACAAAGTTGTGGGCCCTGGGAAGAGGACTTGTAAGAACATCAGTAAATGATTCTAAAGTTTTAACATTGGGTATCATTCTTGATTTGCATCTCTCCCACCCTCTACAAACCATCAATCATAGACTTTTTGTCTAGCTGCTTTCAAATTTCACTTCTTTCAAATCTGTTGAATTTTCTTTATCCATGATATCGCTAACCAAGTCCTCTGGGCTGTTATGATAGCCTTTTAATAATTTTCTCTATATTTGCTTTGTTGACATCTAAATCATACTCCAGCTTCTAGGCTAAAATTTAGAAAATTTAAATTTCATTACTATGTCTGTTGGGGTCATGGTGGCGTGGTGGTTAACTGTTTGGCTGCTAACCAAAATGTCAGCAGTTAGAATCCACCAGCTGCTCCTTGGAAATCTTATGCGGCAGTTCTGCTTTGTCTTATAGGGTCACTATGAGTCGGAATTGACACAATGGCAACGGGTTTGATTTTTTTTTTTTTTTTTGGTTATTATGTCTCTTATCACCTTAGGACACTATGATGTGTTTTCATTTTCCTTAGGTCTAAAATTTTAAATCTTTTAAGATTGCTTATATGTGCCTCCTCAATCTATCCTTTGCCTTTCTCTTCGGCTTACCTGCACCACTTCCTTCTTGCTCTCTTTACGCCGGTGGAAAACTTTCAGTTTCTCAGAGGTACATTTCCTCCCCCATCCACTTTCCTTAAGACTTCACACATGCTCTGGCCTCTGCTTGGAACATCCTTGTCCATTCCCCTTTCCTTTTGTTTTCATAATACCCACCACACTTGTTTACCATGAGAGAAAATATCCCATAGTTTTTCTTGGTTATTGACTTTCTCCAGAGCCCCTCCTAGTGCCGGGCATCTACAAGTATTTTATTTTTAATTTAAAATTTCCCCTAATGTTGAATGAATGATGGAGTTCTGAGAACTACGCAGGACTTAATATACCACCTTACATCACAGAACTGAGAAGGGACTGGTTGACACTATTCAGAAATGCTTCCCTTTGGGAGAATTTTTATTGACTAGATCTGGTAAATATAATTGCTAATGGAAAAAAAATCATGTTTCATCATATAACTAATCTAAGACTAGATTAAAGTAGACGTCCTTGTTAACTCCATTAATTCATTCAGATCTCTATGTTGCTGATGAAAGTTAAGTCATTGCTGATAGATATTAAGTCCCTACTTGCAAGCTAATCAGTGAGCTTGTCACAATTTCAGTGGTTAAGAGCTCGGCTTCTAACCAAAAGGTCAGCAGTTTGAATCCACCAGCCAATCCTTGGAAACCCTGTGGGGCAGGTCTACTCTTTCCTAGGGTCACTGTAAGTCAGAATCGACTCAACAGCCACTTTTTGTTGTTGTGGTGGTTTATATACATAAAACATGAGACCCCTGGGTCAGAGGTAAAAACTGTGCTTATTCATGGTGAGAGCAGCAGCCAGAGCACAATCGGGTTCCTGAGCCCCAGTCTCCATAGAGCGGGGCAGTGAAGATCAGATGACGCCGGCACAGCCAGTGAGGATGCATTACAGGACAGGAGCCTCCAGGATAGGAGACTCGGATCTTATATAAGACAGCTGAGGACCTGCCCATCCTTCCCTCTGGAGAGAGAAAGATTCTACCTTTACTTTGGAACTTAAGTAAATCTTCTCTGCGGCAGGGAGGTGGAGGGCCTTTACTATCCTCAGTAGCTTTGGGGAGGGAGAGGTTCTCTGTCTGTATCACACTGATCAGGAAGCAAACCTTCCCTCCAACACAGACAGAGACACTCTCCCTGGCTTCCAGGGAGATCTGCATGTGAGCAAACATCCTTGAAAAGATTGTCAATACCTTTTGCTCAAAGGACACAGACCATGCAGAAGTGTAAGATATTTATGGGAAATTATTTTCCAACAATGAATGTCGCTTCACACAATAACTTATTGAATACTACTGAAATTAAAGAGTTACTGCCCTTTTATGTGGCACCCATCTTTTGCCCAGGGCTAACTCCCTCCCAGCTTTGAAGTGAACAAAGTTTTACTCTGGTCAATTTTTCCTTCCTTTGAGACTCTTTTGCTTGAATAATCACCTTGAGCCAGGTGATGTGTGCACTCAGGAACCCTGAAAGTTGGCTTTGTCAAGAACCAAATATAATTGCCTTCCAGGAAAGTTTCTCAGGTTCCTGAGCTTCCTTTCCTTTCTCTTCTGCCCATTAAACTCTATATATCTATGTGGTTAGATTCCTCAGTGCAAGACAGTTCAGTCTTAGAAACTTACAGAAGGTAAAGTATTAATTAGTGTTAATAGCTTTCAGGCTCACTCCTTCCACATCACGTATTTTATCAAGAGTGTTTCAATAAATGAATTCAAAATCAGGACTATATGGGGATTTCAGGCTTCTAGAGACTGGGTGATAGAACTTCTTCATAATTAAATTGTTCTCTCTTATTATTAAAGGTCACTGGGTGATGCAAACCATTTGCACTGAACTATTAACCTTAAAGCCTGGCAGATCGAACCTGCCTAGTGGTGCTCAGAAAGAAAGGCCTGGCAATCTGCTTCCACAAAGATTGTAGCCAAGAAAACTCTACAGAGCAGTTCTGTTCTGTAACACATGGAGTCACCATGAGTCGGAATTGACTAGACAGCAACGGGTTTGTTTGTTTGTTTTGGTTTAGAGACTAGGTGACAGAGCCTCTTGGTAGCTAATTTGTGCTCTTTTCTTATTAAGCTTTATCTTAAATGTCACAGTGCAAGTGACCTTCTCTCCGTTTTAATGAATAAGGTTTTCAATTCATTGCTGTTGCTGTCCCTGTTGTTGTTAGTTGCCAATGAGTCGGTTCCAACTCAGGGCAACCCCATGTGTGCAGAGTAGAATTGCTCCATAGGGTTTTTATGGCTATAATTTTTTGGAAGCGGATCATCGGGCCCGTCTTCCAAAACACTTCTGGGTGGGTTTGAGTTGCCAACGTTTCAGCTAGAAGTCGAGTGCTTACCCCTTTGCACCACCCAGGGACTCCTAATTAATTGATGGAAACCCTGGTGGCATAGTGGTTAAGAGCTACGGCTGCTAACCAAAAGATTGGCAGTTTGAATCTGACGGTTGCTGCTTAGAAACCCTATGGGGCAGTTCTACTCTGTCCTATAGGGTCTCTATGAATTGGAATTGACTCAACAGCAATGGGTTTGGTGTTTTGGTTTTCTTCCACTGTAGCACACCCTTCTGGTCTGCAAAGTTGTATTGAGTATCCTCTGTGTCACACAATCTGCCGGCTAATTACTGACCTAAATTTCCAATAGCACAACGTGTCCTTCATATCTCTGACCCTCCCTTTGGAAAACACTGCTAAGGGTGACGCACCTGCCAGCTGTCTGTAACGACCTGTCAACACGATCTGCAATTACTTTGTCTGCCTTGTCAAGCTGGACTGCAAATGCCAATAGAGCAAGGGAACTTGATGGAGTTGTGGGAAGAGTTCTTGGAAAACACAAGAACAGATAAAGCAGAGAAGGGGGAGCAATTCTATAGAGCTCATCTTATTTTATAGATAAAGACACAGAGAAGCAAATACATTAAATGACATGAAAGAAGCACCATAGCTTAATGGTTAAGAGTGTGGACTCAGGATCCACCTGCCTGGGTTTGAATGCTGGCTCAGCCAGTTACTAGCTGTAACTGGAAGTAATCAGCAAGTTATTGAACTCTGTGCTTCAGTTCCCTATTAATAATACGGGACTAATAAGTAGCACACATTTCATAGGGTTGTATGAAGATTAAAGGAGCTAATATTTATAAAGTGCCTAGAACAGTGCCTTGACACACAGTGAGTCTCTTCTGTATTTTTAAATAAGTAAGCTGAGTTAATGATGGAACCAAGAACAGAACCAAGTCCTCAAGGAGTTTCTGCTCTTTCTTCTTGTAGCTCTAAAATTCCTGAAAGAAACAGAAGTCAGAGAACTAACAGAATTAAATACCTAGAACTAAATAATCCCAAATGACAGGTGAAGGCCGGGATGGAGTCATTGTCACTATAACTGAGAACTAAGGAAAACACAAGCAGGCTGTCCCTGAAGCTACAGAGGCTGACCAAGCCACCTCACCATCCTCTGGCTGAGTGCTACCTTTGATGATCTGGCCTTCTTCCCACTCTCTTTTAGCAGCAGGACCTCTTAGTCTCAGGGAATCCTTGGAGGCAATTACTTGGCCAGGTCATATCACCGTGTCTTGCACTAGCTGAAAGGAGAGGGCTAGAGAAAAGTGCAGCTGTCATCAAGGACCTCACTGACAGCACTTAGGAGGCGGGAAGGGGGCATAATTTATAATTTGGCTGAAAAGTTTGGGATGCACTGAAAGTTTGGGATGTACTGATTTATAGACCTTCTCAGAGCCTTCAATTTTCTGAAGTACAGCACAAAGGTCTAAGGGAGGACTAAAATCAGCAATGTTTCTCAAACACATTTGACCACAAATCCCTTTTTTAAATGTAGTATTTTGTGATATAGAAAACACATTTTGGAAATGCTGCCGTAATCAATCTATCCTCTGTAAATATAATAATTTATTTTCAATTCCATAAAATACTATTAAAATTTGACTTGAATAAAATACGGATTAGCTTATCACAACTAAATAATAAAAGCTTAATGTAAGATAATCTATTTTTAAAGAGAGACCTCAACTTCATTATGATGGTTAACTTTATGTGTCAGGCCATTGTGCCCATTTGTTTGGTCAAATACTAGTCTAGATGTTGCTATGAGGTAGTTACATGTGATAAACATTTAAATCAGTTGGCTTTAAGTAAAACAGATTACGCAAGGTAGGTGGACCTCATCCAATCAGTTGAAGTCTTTAGGAGCAACACTTGAGGTTTCCTGAGGGAGAAGGATTCTGCCTCAAAGCTGTACCATAGACATCTTACCTGAGCTTCCAGCCTGTCACCTGACCTACAGATTTTGGACTTCTCATACCCACAATTATGTGAGACAAATCCTTCGAATCTTTCTCTCTCGCTTACTCGCTCTCTCTATATATTACTGGTTCTGTTTCTCTGGAGAATATTAACTAATGCAATCACAAGAAAACAAGAGTCACACCATAGAAGACTTTCCAGTTATATGCTAGACTTTAATAGGCTTTGTGAGAAATTTATGCGAAACTACTATTAGGAAAAGTAACCAAATACCAATTTGTTCACAAAGTTGCATATTGTTTTCTTTATTTGTGCTAAAATCTATACTTCTCCATGTTCTAAACAATGTGGCCTTTAACGGTAAAAATCAACCAGTCTGATTGACGTTCTAATAGTATACTTGAGAAACTTGATCTTGTAATGAATTTTGTTCTCAGCTGTGATTCATTTAAAGCAGGTTTATTTGACATAATCTTGAAGGAGAATTGATGTTACTCATAGCAAAGTAAATTTGATATTCCCTATTACAAGAATACAAATTACTGTAGAATTGTATTTTTAAATATAGCTCTGTGGATTTAGCTGGAACTTTTCTCTTCAATTTAATTTAACTATATCCTATAAAAGTTCACTCTATTTCTATAGAAAATTAATATTACAGTGTTTTACATATTTATTTACATGTTTATTTTGTACCATTATTTTCAATTCAGAAATGATTTGTAATAATTTTCAAGATGATAATGTTGGTGGAGATATGAAGAAATAAGCTTTCTCTTGCTTGATGGTGAATGGGAACAAACTGACAAAGTACATAAAAAGTGAAAAAAAAAACCCACATATTTTTGGCCCAGTCTTGGCTAAAATTGGAAGAAAAATCTGAACATCTCCATTGCTGTCGAGTGGATTCTGACTCATAGCAACCTTTAGGACAGAATTGAACTACCTCTTAGGGTTTCCTAGACAGTAATATTTACTGGGGAGCAGACCACCACGTCTTTGTCCTGCATAGAACATTTGTACATTGGCATACTATTTATATATACAGTAGATTGGGATACTGTATAGTTATTGAAATAATTATGCAGATTATATGCATTTATAAGTAAGAGCTTCATGATACATTGCTAAGTAATAAAAGAAGGATCAGTACATGTAAACACATATACATATCCCACCACCAGCACTATCACCAAAATATTAATAGTAGCTAACTAAGGTTGCTTGGAATATTGTGTTTTATTCCTTTTGCTTGTCTATCTGCTACAATTTTTTCACAATGAACATGGATTATTTGTGTAAAGACCAAAGGAACAAATAACAATTTTTAGAAAGAAAAAGAAACCTCTTATAAAATTGCACATTTGATAGCCTTTTGCAAGTAAAGTCACTAAAGATGTGCATTTTGGGTCAACAATTAGAGGTATATTCTTTCACAATGCTAGATGGAGTTTTCTTGTATCAGTTCTCATGCTTTATAAAAAGTGATTTTGTCATCATAAAATGTTCACCTGCCTATGCTTTCATATTTCCTTAACTGTGAATTAGTCCATTTGTCCTTCATTTCATGTAATAGATGATTTTAAAAATGGGGAATCTCATGACTACAAAGTCCATCTATAAATGAGAAGTGTTTGATAAAGAGGAGGTTAGGATTTCGAGCTAAGTGCTGGCATTTCTTCTTAGCATGTATTTTGGTTGTTCTCCAAAGAATACTGGTTCTTTTATACCTCTTCATAAGTTCCCATTGCCATTGAGCCTGGCTCATAGCGACCCTATAGGACAGAGTAGAACTGCTCCATAGTTTCCAAGGAGGGCCTGGTGGATTCGCACTGCCACCTTCTGGCAGGGTTTAGTTAAGAGCTTGGCTGCTAACCAAAAGGTTGGCAGTTCAAATCCACCAGCCACTCCTTGGAAACCCTATAGGGCAGCTCTACTCTGTCCTATAGGGTCGCTATGAGTCAGTACCAACTCAACGGCACCTAACAACAACAACAATATATGTTCCCAAGTGGTGGAGAATGTGGTCCTGCCATATATCCTGGAAATCAGGTCCTGACCCACTGTCAACACTTTATAGATGTTTTTGAATGGTTGTATAGTCAATAGTTTCTGAATAGATGAGTCCACGCTTTAAAATCATCGACGTCTGAGAAATCTGTTCTAAAAGGTGTAATTCCTTTGATGGCCATAATCTTCCTGTAGCAGAAAGGCTTCTGAGGACAAACTTCATGGGAGCAGAGAAAGCTGTATTAGTCACAGCTCATTGAGTTACAAGTGGTATAACCCAGTGAAATTACCTCAAGCAAAAATATGCAGGGGACAGAATACATTGTCTCATTTAACTGGGAAGTTAACATGATCACATTTCAGTTATGGTTGCTGCCATTAGTTCAAATCACATCACCTATGCTCTCAAACATTCAACCCATCTCTGGGCTTGGGTTACTTCTTTGTATATGACTCCTTCACTCACAAATAGGTGGATTTCCTCTAGTGAACAAGATGTTAACTAGCTGCCTCAGCTTAGAAAACTCCAGTGAAAATGGAAATTCTTTTTCTAAAGATCTATGTATTAATTCCAGGATTTGATTGGTTCTACGTGGATACCTTGCCTAGCCTCTTGGTCAATCACTATTGTCTAGCAAACAAGGTAGTATCCTTTGCCTGACTAGATTACTTTCCCAACCCTATGTCTATTGGGTGGTAGCAACTATCAGTCCCACAAGAGCTATATGGAAAAGGGAAAGGGTAGTTATTCCAAGAGAACGGTGCCGCTCTATTCAGAACCACACCTATCCAGCACCTAGAACAGTGCTTACACTTTGTGCTGTTGTTAGGTGCCATTGAGTCGGCTCTAACTCACAGAGACCCTATGTATAACAGAACAAAACGTTGCCTGGTCCTGTGCCATCCTCACAATAGTAGGTATGTTTGAGTCTGTTGCTGCAACCACTGTCAATTGCTCTCATTGAGAATCTTCCTCTTTTTCACTGACCCTATGCTTTACCAAGCTCCATGTCCTTCTCCAGGGATTGGTACCCTCCTGATAATATCTCTAAAGTAAGCAAGACAAAGTCTTGCCATCCTTGCTTCTAAGAAGCATTCTGGCTGTACTTCTTCAAGACAGATTTGTTCATTCTTCTGGAAGTTCATGGTATATTCAATATTCTTAGCCAGGCCTGGTACATTGTATATACTCAAAACTATTAATTGAATGAATGAATGCTCACTACATAAGGGAAAAAGAGAAATGAAGTAGTGTTCCGTGGTCAGGCACTATATCAAAAGTTATATATAGTTTACTTTTTTTATTTCTCTATTACCCACATTTTAGAGATAACCAAACTGAAGTGCAGGGTATTATCATGCTCCTAGTACAAAGATAATGAGTGAAAGACCTGGGTTTCTTCATAGATTTTATTATCTGCCTTCATGGTACACCCATTCTATTGATGTTTTTCCACTTCAATAACTTCAGTGACCATTTATCGTGACAACTCTCATACTTGTTTCTCCAAAAAGATCTTTCTCCTGATCTCTGTTTTTCTGATATCCATCTGTTTTTTGGACATATCCACTTTGACATCCTTTAGGCACCTTAAACACAACAATTCTCATCTAATCGTCTCATTTTTCCCTAATCACACCTTCTTCCTATAACCATTAGGATAAATGACACCACTGGCAAACAGTGTGTCTGAAGTTAGAAATCTGGGAATCATTCTGATGATTTCCTCCTTGTTAAGGTCATATCAATTCTATCTTCCAAACATCTTCTTAACTCATCCCATTCTTTCTATCTTCATTGCATTGCCTTAGTTCAGATGCCCCAAAACTTCTCCATTGGAATACAGCAACTGTTGTCTCCCAAATTTACTTCATCTAATAAAATTCCTAAATTTTGCAACCAAAATGATACCTAAAACTGCAGATCGGATCATCTTTATCTTCTCTGACTCTAAATCCAACAATGATTTTGTTATCTACTGATGAAAACTCCTTAGCATGGTGGTATGTAAAATTTTCTGTAATATAGCCCCTGTTATATCTCAGCCCTCACCTGTCAACCTTCCTTCCTTTGAATCCAGTGTCCCAGGCATATGTAGTCCCCAGAATGAGTCTTAAAATCTCATATTTCCCGGTCTTTGAACATCCTCCTTCATCTCTTTGATATACACTTTACATCTTTCTCATCTTCAATGCCCTCTGGGACTTAGCTTAGGTGTTTCCCTTTATAGGAAGCCTATCTTGATCTCAACGCCAGGCTGCAGAAGGTGTATTGGATTCTTACTTTTCTGTATAGCAGTCTATGCTTACCTGAATCATAGTATTTATGCCATGGGGATGGATTTGACTCCTTACTTGTTTGTTTCTGTCATTACATTGAAACACTTGGAATAGAAATTGAAACTTTCATTCCTGCATTACGAGCACCTCTCCCAGTACACACAGAAGTCTTATAATACATGTGAGTCAAATGCACGAATAAACAATCAGAAATACGGAATAATTTTTAAAACAGATTTATGGAGATAAAATCCACATACCATATAATTCACCTAAAGTATACAATTCAGTAAGGAATTCAATAATCAATAAGGAAGACCAAAGAAGAATTGATGTCTATGAATTATGATGTTAGCAAACAATATTGAATATAACAAGGACTGCCAGAAAAATGAACAAATCTGTCTTGGAAGAAGTACTGCTAGAATGCTCCTTAGAAGCAAGGATGGCAAGACTTTGTCTCACATACTTTGGACATGTTATCAGGAGGGACCAGTCCCCGGAGAAGGACATCATGCTTGGTAGAGTAGAGGGTCAGCGAAAAAGAGGAAGACCCTCAATGAGATGGATTGACACAGTGGCTGCAACAATGGGCTCAAATATAGCAATGATTGTGAGGATGGCGAAGGACAATGTTTTGTTGTGTTGTATATAAGGATGCTATGAGTCGGAACCAACTCGACGGCACCTAACAACAGCAACGACATACAATTCAATGGTTTTTAGTGTATTCATGAGTTTGTGCAACCAACACCAGAAGCAAATTTCAGAACATTTTCATCACCCTTTCCCCAAAGAAAAACTCATGTCCTTTAACAGTCATTCCCATTTTCCCCAAAACTCACAAGCCCTAGGCAATAATGTACTTTCTATCTCTATGGATTTGCCTATTCTGAACATGTAAACGAAGTACAATATGTTGTCTTTTGTGACTGGCTTCTTTCATTTAGCATAATGTTTTCAAGCTTCATTCGTGTTGTAGCATATATCAATACTTCATTCCTTTTTATTGATAAATAGTAATCCATTGTATGGTTTTTACCCGTTTATCAGTTGATGACATTTGGGTGTTTCCACTTTTGGTTATTATTAATGGTGCTGCTATAAACATTTTTGTACACATTTTTGCATGAACGTATGTTTTCATTTATTTTGAGTATCTACTAGTGTAATTGCTGGATCACATGTTAACCCTGGAAACCCTGGTGGCATAGTGGATAAGAGCTACAGCAGCTAACCAAAAGGTCTGAAGTTCAAATCCACCAGGTGCTCCTTGGAAACCCTATGGGGCAGTTCTTGAAGAACTACCAGATAATTTTCCAGAATGGTTACACTATTTTACATTTCACCAGCAGCGTATAAGTGTTCTAATTTCATCACCTCCTTGCCAATAATTGTTATTAGCTGTCTTTTTATTATAGCCATCCTAAAGTTGTGATGTGGTATTTCATTGTGGTTTTCAATTACGTTTCTGCAATGGCTAATGATGTGAAGCATCTTGTCAAGTGCTTGTTGGCCATTTTGTGTATCTTATTGGGAGAAATGTGCATTCAAATCATTTGCTCATTTTAAAATTGAGTTACATATCCTTTTATTATTGAGTTGTAAAAATTCTTCATGTATTTTGAATACAATCCCTTATCAGATTTATAATTCATAAATATTTTCTCCCAGTTTTTGGGTTTTTTTCACTTTGTTGGTGGTGTTCTTTGAAGCATAAACTTTTTTAATTCCATAAAGTCCAATTTATCTGTTTGTTTGTTTTGTTTTTTTTCTCTTTTGTCGCTTGAGCTTTTGGTGTCATATCTAAGAACTCAATGTCTAACCCCAGGTCAAAGTGTTAAAAAACAGAGATGTCACTTTAAGGACTAGTGTGCACCTGACCCAAGCTATGATGTTTTCAATTGCCTCATATGCATATGAAAGCTGGACAATGGGTAAGGAAGACTGAAGAAGAATTAACACCTTTGAATTATGATGTTGATGAAGAATATTGAATATACCATGGACTGCCAGAAGAACAAACAAACCTGTCTTGGAAGAAGTACAGCCAGAATGCTCCTTAGAAGCAAAGATGGAGAGACTTCATCTCACATACTTTGGACATGTTATCAGGAGGGACTAGTCCGTGGAGAAGGACATCATGCTTTGTAGAGTAGAGGGTCAGCCAAAAAGAGGAAGATCCTCGATGAGATGAATTGCTACAGTTGCTGCAACAATGGGCTCAAGCATAACAATGATTGTGAGGATGGTGCAGGTCTGGGCAGTGTTTCATTCTGTTGTACATAGGGTCACTGCGAGCTAGAACTGACTCGATAATACCTAACAACAACAACAACCCAAGATCATGAAAATTTACCCTATTGGTTACATCAGAGACTTTTATAGTTTCAGCTTTTGCATTTAGGGTTTTACTCGTTTATTCCCAGTTTCGACCTGGCACAGTTAATCATGGTTCCATATTCTACCCAGATAGAGTTCACACTAAAGATAATAGGTCTGGTGATGTACTTCCAAAAGATCACAGCAACTGACAGCCCTGTGGAGCACAGTTTTACTCTGACACAAATGAGGTTGCCATGAGCTGGATTTGGCTTGACAGCAATTAGTTTGTTTGTTTTTGTAAAGAATGCTTATTTCTCTATTTGTTTGACAGTATAGAAGTCTAGTCCCCCAAAACAAAATATAAACTCCATCCAGAGGCTGGTCATTTTGTCATATGATAATTTAATGTTTTTAGTTAATTGCCTCTCCTGATGCTGAATTTCACATAAATTAGTAAAAGGTGAAGTTTTCCATATAATTTTCATAGTTTTAAAATTCTATCATGTGTCTATAACAGTAGATAGAATTCTTCCATCAGCACAAATTCTATTGTTTTTATTACTATGACTGTTATTATGGACTTTGCTTATTCGGAATAAGGTCATTCATATTTTCATTCACTGATTAGGTAAGATGAAAGAGGCAGAGGGGGCTAGTATATCATTTTCTAAGTTCTTGAGTGAGATGCTTCGATAAACTTGTTCAGTGTTGATTCCAATTTAATTAAATGATCATCTTCTATTAATTGATTCTTTTCTATTTCATATCTCTGAAATCACTTCTATTCTCACAGAGCTTAGTTGATAAACTTACTAGACTTTCTTTTTATGCTTAGTCACTCTCCATAAAACAGGTTAAATTCCAAAATGAAATAGCAATGGTTTTGAGTTCTCATTTACAAAGAAAGTCATCAAATATTAGATGTAGCATTTTTTAAATTTCATTCCTTAAATTTGGCCTAAGTACTAACTTGTCTTAGACGTTTACCTCATTCTGCAAATATTCTCTTCTTTCTCTAATCTGTCTTTCTGAAGTTTTCAACCACAAATATCAGTGAAAGACTGTGGTAGGTATATTGTGAAGGTAAAAATCACTTTCATAAAACATAGTCAATTAGGTATGGACAAAGTAGGTGAATTTTTTCAGGATACCCTCCGTTTTATTCTTGACTTTTTGCCTGAATGGATATATTTTAAAGAATAATCTGATTTACTTTGTCTAACAAGTAGCCATTTATGATTCTGAGTATTTTACAACCTCTTCCTCTTTCCACGATTGGTAAGTCATTAGTTTTCTTGTCTTAGTTCCTCACACTATGTCTTGTGTTGCCAAGTGAAGAAAGGGTAGGATAGGAGAAGGTAGGAAGAAATATTTTACCCTAATCATTCATTAAATCAACACATATTTATTGGATATTAAATAGATGCTAGGCACTTCTAGATGTTGGTTATCGTGATGGTTAAGATTGTGTGTCAACTTGGCTGGGCCATGATTCTCAGTGTTTATATGTGATCACTCTCATGATGGGATCTGCTGTGAGTAGCCAATCAGTTGAAAGGGAGTTTCCTTGGGACTGTAGCCTGCACCAAATATAAGTGGATGTTCTTGGGACTTGAGCTAGCAGTTTACCTGCCAGTCTTGGGATTTGTCAACGTTCACAGCCTGTGAGCAAGAGCCCTGCTCTCTGACTTGCCAATCTGGGGTTCACCAGCCCCTATAGCTACATGAATCAGGAGAAGCCTCTATAATGATCCAAGGACTTGGGATGTTCCAGCCTCTACAATCACGTGAGCTGTTTCCTTGATAGAAATCTCTCTCTATATATATATATTTATACGCTTTACTAGTTTTGCTTCTCTAGAGAACCTAGCCTAAGACAGTTATGTAAGGATGAATGAGAGAGACAAAATTCCTTCCCTTATGAAGCTTGTATTCTAATTATATGACTATATGAGTTAGTACAATGATTTTTATTTAGTTTTTTTATCACTTGGTACAAGTTAAATTATAAGTAAATAACATTAATGATGCAACTTCTTATTACTTACTGTTGTTTTCATGTTTATGATTTTATCGATCCTTCAATCCTTTTATGTATATACTATACATGATTATGTTAGTTTATATCAATAAGTAAGTAATTAAAAATCAATTTTAAATAACTATCAAATAGAAGTTAGGGGCTATATCTTTTTAACACACTTTGTACCATTGACTTATAAATCACTCCACAGGGTGAGGGCTTTGTCTCATTTGTTTTTCATTTTGTGTTTTCTCCAAAAAAGTATTCTTTGAAGTGCTCTTTCTAAATAGTTCTAGTGCCAATGAATGTGACTGAAAACAAGTTAATGCATTGCTTAAATATACTGCAACACATTTACACATTTCAGCCCTAGATTAGATAACTTACTGATATGCTAGTGATTCAGTTATTTGACATAAAATTTAAACATATATTGATTTTAAAATGAAGCATATGATTGATTTTTTTTGCCAGTGCTCAAATTTTTGGGAAGTGTGGGTGACATAAGGAGCCCTGGTGGCATGGTGGTTAAGTATTCAATTGCTAACTGGAAGGTTGGTAGTTTGAACCCACCAGCTGCTCAGAGGGAGAAAGATGTGGCAGATTACAGCCTTGGAAAACCTATGGGACAGTTTTACCTTGTCCTATAGGGTTGCTGTGAGTTGGAATCCACTCAATGGTAAAGACATTTTTTGCTTTGTTTTGTTTTGGTGGGTGACATTGCAGCCATCCAGTAGTCCTGGTGCAATATGCTACAACAAATTGCAGGGATGGTCATCCCTAGAGCCCCAATTTGTGTGTTCCTCTGCTCAGTAGACTATTTTATATTTACATCTCATTTCTTTGGCTTGCATATCAAGCTTTTTACGACCTCAGTTCTGATCTCCTCTTGTCTTAAACCACACTTTGTGACAGGCCTGCCGCGTTTAGTTTATCTTTTTTATTTAAGCATTATTTCTTGCTCCAGTTTGTTGTATAATTATTCTGAATTTTTGTATTTATCCAGGCTCATAACTTATAAATAAACTATGATTTGGGGCAGTGTTCTGATAATTTTTTAAATCTTTCTTAGGGATAGATTGGCTCTCTAATTGGATAGAAAAAATTTAGTGCAGATATCTTAAAACCCCCTGATAATTTTGGCACATATTATAAGCTGCCGGGATCTTTCCACCAGAGTGATAACAGGACAGCCTCATTTTCTTTTTTTTTTTTTTCATACACAGAGCTATTTCTGAGTTTGCAAGCAAGCCTGCCAAAGATTATTTTAAAACGAGTGGTTGCTTTGGAGTTTAACTAACAATAACAATCAGCCTGTTTTTATTTTTGACAATCTCATTAAGGAAAAAAAAATCATTTCATACTGTATGTTTCTTTAAATTGCATTTGATGTAAATTTAAGTTCTTATTTATTTAGTACATAATGAATAAAATAAACATCTGGACTGTTACCAGTGTAAGGAAACAGATCGATGTGAATGTGCTATGTGTGTGTGTGTGAACGTGCTGTGTGTGTGTGAACGTGCTGTGGGTGTGTGTGTATGTGTGTACGTTTAAACTAGGGAGGAGTTCTGGGTTCTGGAGAAATTCAGAGCTTACTTAGATAACATACAAGAAGCAGTAAATATGTTTATGAACAAGATTTATTTCCAACTAGATCTTAGCTTGATAGTCTATAATGTTTCCAAATCTGAAATCTATCAAAGGCCAAAGAGAAAAATCAAGAATATTGTTTAAAAATCCTTCTGAATTTTTTACAGATTTTATTGTAATATTGTTATATACATTTTAAAAGTATATATAACAACATTACAATTTTTTAAAATTTTATCGTAATATTATTATATATAAGGAGCCCTGGTGGCGCAGTGGTTAAGAGCTTGGCTGCTAACAACAAGGTCGGCAGTTCAAATCCACCAGCTGCTCTTTGGAAACTCTATGGGGCAGTTCTACTCTGTCCTGTAGGATCACTATGAGTCGGAATTGACTTGACAGCAGTGGGTTTTTAACTTTAACAATAAAGTTTAAAATATATGTAACAAAACATTTGTAAAAAATATATAACAAAACATTTGTCATTTTAAGCATTTTCAATTGTACACTTTGGTGGCATTAATTACATTCACCATGTTGTGCAAACATCACCACTATCCATTTCTGAAAGTTTTACATCACCTCGAAGAGAAACTCAGCATCCCTTCAGCAATAACTTCCATTTCTTCTCGCCAGTCCCTGGTCATCACAAATAAACTTTTGTCTCTATGCATTTTGCCTAATCCAGATATTTCAGATTAGTGGGATCGTACAATATTTTTCCTTTTATGTCTGACTGTTTTCACTCAGCCTAATGTTTCCAAGGTCCATCTATGTCATAGCATGTATCAGAACTTCTTTTTATGGCTGAATAACATTCCATTTTATGTATGTAAATACATTTTCTTTATCAATTCCTCTGTTGACATGAGTTCTTTTTGCTTCTATACTTTAATTCAAGGACACCGGAAACAGCAAATGTTATTTTATATAAATATAATTGAATCAATGTGATTTTAGGTAAATTTATTATTGATAAACCCATAACTGCATGTTAAAGTTTGAGGATTTCCATGTTACATTCTGAACTTTTTGAGTTACACATTAAAAAAAAGGTGAAAGCAAACTTTATTTCCAAACACTCCTTATTGTCCTTGTCCTTGGCTTACATCGATTCATGGTAAACTCCAAAACAGATTTGTTCATTCTTTTGGCAGTCCATGGTATATTCAGTACTCTTCGCCAACATCACAATTCAAAGGCGTCAGTTCTTCTTCGGTCTTCCTTATTTATTGTCCAGCTTTCGCATGCATGTATGGGGTGATTGAAAACACCATGGCTTGGATCAGGCACACCTTAGTCTTCAAGGTGACGTTTTTGCTTTTCACGACTTTACAGAGGTCTTTTGCAGCAGATTTGCCCAGTGCAATGCATCTTTTGATTTCTTGACTGCCGCTTCCATGGGTGTTGATTTTGGATCCAAGTAAAATGAAATCCTTGACAACTTCAATTTTTTCTTCATTTATCATGATGTTGCTTATTGGTCCAGTTGTGAGGATTTTTGTTTTCTTTAGGATACTTTTATTTATGTTCATGAAGGACACTGGTCTATGGTTTACTTGTTATGTCTGTCTGGCTTTGATATCAGGGTTAAAGAAAGCTGAGCAAAAATAACCATTACAATGCTATGGAAACAAAATAAAGAGATACACCAATCCAAAAAGGGTTTATGCTTTAAAGATTGTAAAACTTCAGGTAAGAACAGCGAAAGTCTGTGACCTTCATTGCTAGAGTTGTCCCCATCTGCCCCTGACATCTCAGTCATCTGGGATGTCATCAGAGCAGGGCAGACTGAGGACCAGCAGCTTTGCTGCCTGCGGTCAATAGGGCTCCCTCAATCAGAAGGTCAGAAGACACCCTTGCCCAGTGGTATTGTCAATGAAGTTGACTGTTGCTTTTTGGAAAGAGGAGTCACTGACCCTCTCACTCAGCCCTAACCAGAAGTCAGAATAATCATGAACAAAAGGAGGGCAGGATTTTCTCCCTCTTCTAACTTTCTAGGGCTGTGGCAAGGGGTAGTGTACCTATTGCAGGAATGATGTTCAGCAGAAATTATGTAGAAAAATACAGAGGGGAGAAAAGAAAATGATGAATCCAAGACTGCACCAGTATTTCAAGTGTCAGTGTGTGCAGTAACCAAAGAGATGCAGCTGATGCAGAATTCACGGACCACCATGTAACTGGCTATGCAAGAGAGCTGAGAAAGAGAGGGAGGGGACACTTGCAAATGATAGTGTTCCTGAGCTGTCACTTGCATGACTAATTCTTGTCAATAGGGAAAAAGAAAACACCCCAAATGCTTGACTCTTAGAGGTTTTATATTCCTGGCACAGAAGCTTGCTATGTGACCTTGGGCTCCCTATTGCACTTTAAGTCTGACTCTTTCTACATCTTTCAAATAGGGATACCATAATATTAATAAAAGTGATGTAAGGCCGCTTAAAGTTAATGTTGGTAAAGCATTTTTAAGACCCTGGAGAAATAGGTCTTAGGGTATGTACTTCCTAAGCTATGCTATTTTAAACTGGCATTTTTAGTGCTTGTCGGCTTCTAATAATCAGAGTTTCCCTCCATATTCTGAAGTAAATGTCTCAAACCCTTACCACTTTTTTTGTCAGAAAAAGAAAGTGCTACTTAATAGAAGTAAAAGATGTCACATATACAGTTAGTGTCAAAATATGGATTTATATTTAGCGATCATTTATAAGTATGTTGAGAAATTGAGACAAAATTAGAGGAACCAAAGTAAATGGGGGAGGACGCTGGCAGTGGGCATGGAGAAAGATGGAGTCAGACTCTAAGCTTTCCTTCCTGCTGGCCACATTCCCTCCAACCCTCACCAAAAAGAGTAAGTCCCTTTCATAATGTTTAACAAGTTCCAAAGAGTTCCTTTGACCTGCAATGAATTTCAATTAAATTCTTTTCTCTAAGGTTATCCTGTTGCCAGAAGGAGAACATAATTACAAAAGGGGACCCAACCAGCTGCAAGAGAAAGGTCTGGTGATCTGCTCCAGTAAAGATCACAGCCTAGAAAACTCTATGGGGCAGTTCTACTCTGTCACATGGAGTTGCAATGAGTCAAAATTGATTCAATGCCACCCAACAACAACATTTCTGGAAAGAAGGGTATTTAAAAAATTGCATTGTCTCAAACACACACACATACAACCTATCTATCTCCTGAGTGTCAAGACGTTCCCCCTAGAACTGACCACAGGCAGACACTGGATCACTTCTTGTGTGGGCACCTCTTATAGACTTCAAGCTGTGGGCACCCACCAGCCATAGGGATTGTGTTAGTTTTCTATTGCTATATAACAAATTACCACAAACTTAAAGGCTTACGACAACACACATTTATTATCTCACATTTTCTGTGAGTCAGGAGTCTGGGCACAGCTCATCCTCGGTATCAAGGTCTCTCATCTGGCTGCAATATAGAAGTTGACCAGGCCTAGGATTTCATCTGAAGGCTCAACTGGGGAAGGATCTCCTTCCAAGATGACCTAGGTGTTGTCAGGATCCAGTTCCCTGTAGGTTGTTGCACTGAGGACCTAGTGCCTTGCTGGCTGTGTCCAGAGGCCACTGACAGTTTCTTGCCATGTAGTTTCTGCAACATGGCTGCTTGCTTCATTAAAGTACGCATGCCAAGAAGGCACTAGAGAGAGTCTACTAGCAGGACAGAAGTCACCATCTTATGTAACTAATTAGGGAAGTGACATCTCATCCCGTTTGCCGTATCCTATTGTCTAGAAAATATAAATGGAGAAAATACTGAAGTTGTCAAGGACTTCATTTTACTTGGACCCACAATCACGCCCATTGAAGTAGCAGTCAAGAAATCAAACAACATATTGCATTGGGCAAATCTACTTCAAAAGACCTCTTTCACGCGTTAAAAAGCAAAGATGTCACTTTAAGGAGTAAGGTGTGCCTGACTCAAGCCGTGGTATTTTCAATCACCTCATATGCATGTGAAAGCTGAACGATGAATAAGGAAGACCAAAGAAGAATTGATGGCTTTGAATTGTGATGTGGCGAAGAATATCGAATATACCATGGACTATCAGAAGAAAAAACAAATCTGTCTTGGAAGAAGTACAGACAGAATGCTCCTTGGAAGCAAGGATGGCGAGACTTCGTCTCATGTATTTTGGACATGTTATCAGGAGGGACCAGTACCCTGGAGAAGGACATCATGCTTGGTAAAATACAGGGTCAGCCAAAAAGAGGAAAACCCTCAAGGAGATGGCTTCACACAGTGGCTGCAACAATGGGTTCAAGCATAACAATGATTGTGAGATGGCACAGGTCTGGGCAGTTTCGTTCTGTTGTACATAGGGTCGCTGTGGGTCAGAATCAACTCGACAGCACCTAACAACAACATTGTCTAGAAGCAAACCACAGATCTTTCCCACACTCAAGGGCGGAGGGCTACATAAAGGCATACATACCAGAGAATGAGGATGATTGGGGGACATCTCAGAGTCTAATCCCCACAGGGAGACAGGAAGGACGAAGGATGATCATCAGCTCTCCTTCCACCTGTACCTCTGCAATGTTTAAAATGTGCTCTCTGAGTTTTCTAGTAGCTTCTTCCATCTGCCCCAACCTGAAAAGCCTCACGTTCCTGCTCTTGTAATCTTGCTTTGCTACTCTACTTATGCTCATTCCCCACATCAAGCCAAGCCCACGTTCAGATTTTAATTATTTTTCCTGTCTTATAACCAGTAGCCAGTTTCTTCAAGTCATCTCCAACTCTTGGTGACTCCATGTGTGTCAGAGTATAACTGTGATCCACAGGGTTTCAATGGCTGATTTTTCACAAGTAGATCACTACAGCTTTCTTCCAAGGTACCTCTGGGTGGACTCAAACCACCAACCTTTTGGTTAGCAGCCAAGTGTGTTAACCATTTGCACCACCCTTATACAGGGGTAAATCAGCTTCAAGTCTTATGCTCATTAGACTGGTGAGGTTGTGTCTGTACTTACCATAGGCTTTCCTCTTCTTAGGTAGGGGCAGAAGCTCAGACTGGCATTTCTCTTTTCACTTTCTTGGAAGTGTAGCTTTCACACATGAAAATTAGTAACTCTAGTCTTCTGGATTTCTGCTTGTGCTGGTTGGAGAACTTGCTCATCCTAACCATACTTCTTGAATCTCCTTTTGGGGGCTTCCCTTTTATTTCAGAGCACCTGGATATCACCCATATCATCCAACTTTGACCCTGATTCTTACCAAAAAAAAAAAGAACCCATTTCCGTCGAGTTGATTCTGACTCATAGTGACCCTTTAGGACATAGTAGAACTGCCCCATAGGGTTTCCAAGGAGCACCTGGTGGATTTGAACTGCTGATCTTTTGGTTAGCAGCTGAACTCTTAACCACTACGCCACCAGGGTTTCCCTGACTCTTACAGATAGCCCCAATCCCTTTCTGGGCTTCTAAGACAATTTGTCAATAGTCTCCTGTCAATAGGTCCTGGCTACTCCCATCTTCAGTGTCTTTTCAAGCAGGCGCACATACATTAGTTGCCACAGCAACTGGCATGGCATTAGTGCATTTGACAAAAGTATAATATAAGAATAACACATACATTACATCATTTTTATTAATATTATCACATCCTTATTTGAAAGACCTTTTGGCTAGCAGCTGTAGCTCTTAACCACTACGCCACCAGTGTTTCCAACTTATTTGAAAGATGTAGAAAGAGCTAGACTGAGAACTTTTAAACCACTCAGTTAAAGCAATTAATCTTTGCTATCAGTGCATTTAACATGTGTTTTAACAGTGTGTGCCACCCAGGGTCGCTATGAGCTAGAATCTACTCAATGGCAATAGGACAGTCAGTGAGTTTACAGTCTCTGGTTGTTGTAAACTGTTAGCGTGCATGGCTGCTAACCAGAAGATTGGAGGTTTGAGTCTACCTAGAAGCACCTTGGAAAAAAGGCCTGGTGATTCTATTTCTAAAAAAACCAGCCATTGAAAACCCTATGGAGCACAGTTCTCCTCTGACTCTTTCTGACACACATGGGGTCACCATGAGTCAGAAGTGACTCCGTGGTAACTGGTATGGCATTATTGTATTTGACAAAAGTAGAACACTATAATTAGATCAAATATTGTGGCTCTAAAACAAGCTTCAGTATTCACTGACTTGTTTATAGCAAAAACATTTTCTTCAATCTACTTTATCTTTGTACTGCAGAGGAAACAAATATTTTCCTAAATATTGAGATATTCCTTAAAATCTACATTCAAAATCATTCTTTTCCAAAATCATATACTGACTACTCACTAAGTTGGTGTGTCAACTGATGTGGGCAATGCAAAGAGATCATAAATATGATCCTGTTCTTAAGAAGGGTATAATCAAATATATAGTAAAAACATACACTCATCAAACAAGTACTAAGTTTAAAAAAGGTTTGGCCCCCTTGGTCCTCCACCACACCTTGTGCCAATCTGTCTCCCCGTTAAACTCTCTTTATCTCTGGAGTTAAAGGAGCTCTTGTGGCAGAAACGGTTAATGTCTCAGCTGCTAACCGAGAAGTTGGCAGTTCAAACCTACCCAGTGGCTCGTTCAATGAGAAAGATCTGGCAATCTGCTTCTGTAAAGATTACAGCCAAGAAAATCCTATGGGGCAGTTCTACTCAGTCACATGGGGTTGCTATGAGTCAAAACCAACTTGACAGCACCCAGCAACAATATCCCTGGAGCTGAATCTAGCAGATTCCTTTTAGGAAAGCGAAGAATATTTTTGTATAAACTACTAGATTGAGAAGATAGGCAGAGGAAAAAAGAATCTAAAGACCAAGGTTATGGAGAGAGGGTAATATAACTGTTCCCTTTCCAACATCTTCTCCAGCCCAACAAATACTGAAGAAGCTTTGTTTTAGAGGTAGCATCTTTAATACCACAGTAGGTATAAATTGTCACATTTTCCTCTTTGCAGTGGGAAGCTTGATTCCAATTTCCATCCACAAAATTCATATACAGTTTGCATGTTACTAATTATGTAAAATAGATTTCAAATAAATGATAGTATCTCCACTAGTGCTTGTGGATCAATCTGATCTTTCTTTGTCCTCACGAATAGACAATACTCTTCTCATTAGCACCTACCTGGTATGTCATTATCCCACAGTGTTTATTCCTGTCCCATTGTGCCATGAGGCCTGAAGGTGGCTAATGGCCAAAGTTAAGATATCTTAGAGGATCTGAGGTGACTTCTCCATCAGTTTTATAGATGTTTATCCCTGCAGTATAAACATGTGCCAAGCTCTTCTGTGATAGTGGTAGAGTTGGAGCCAGTGGTAGTCCCATGGAGATGTCCTTAAATCCAGACAGGATATATGCGTTTAACAATATCACAGGAAGATAGCATTCAGAAGTTGTTCTCTTCCCACTTTTAGAGAAGGCTTGTAATACTTTACTGGGCTACAAAGGGAGGATAGGGATGATTATTGCTCATGAAAAGTGGTAAAATTAAATGGAGCCCAGTACTTTTTAGTACACTCCTTACAAAGGGAGGAAACATTTTTTTTTTTTTTTGTACTTTAATGAAGGTTTACAGAACAAATAGTTTCTCATTAAACAGTTAGTACACATATTGCTCTATGACAATAGTTAACAACCCCACGGAATGTCAACACTGTCCCTTCTCAACCCTGGGTTCCCTATCACCAGCTTTTTAGTCCCCTCCTACCTTCAAGTCCTTGTCCCTGGACTGCTGTGCCTCTTTAGTCCTGTTTGTTTTATGGGGCTATCCAATCCCCAGCTGAACAGTGAACCTCAGGAATGACTTCACCACTGAGCTAAAAGGGTGTCAGGGACCATACTCTTGCGGTTTCTCCAGTCTGTCAGGCCAGTAAATCTGGTCTTTTTTTGTGAGTTACAATTTTGTTCTACATCCTTCTCCAGCTCTGTCCAGGACCCTCTGTTGTGATCCTGGTCAGAGAAATCAGTGGTGGTAGCCAGGCACCATCTAGCTCTACTGGACTCAGTATGGTGGAGGCCATGGTGTCTGTGGTCCCTTAGTCCTTTGGACTAATCTTTTCCTTGTATCCTGTTCTCTTCATTCTCCCTTGCGCCCAAAGGGGTGAGACCAGTGGAGTATTTTAGATGGCTGCTCACAGGCTTTTAAGACCCCAGATGCTACTCACCAAGGTAGACTGTAGAACACTGTCTTTATAAACTGTGTTATGCCAATGTTGAGCTAGATGTTCCCCAAGACCATGGTCCCCACAGCCCTCCACCCAACAATTCGGTCCCTCGGGGAGTTTGGATGTGTCTATGGAGCTTCCATGGCCTTTCCTTCTGCAAGTTGTGCTGCCTTCCACAATATTGTGTATTGTTTTAACCTTCACAAAAGTTATCACTTATCTGTTATCTATTTAGTTCCCCCCCCCATCACTCCTAACAAAGATTGTTTCTGCTTGTGTGTAAAATTTTACATGAGTTTTTACAGTAGAGGTCTCATACAATATTTGTCCTTTTGTGATTGACTTATTTCACTCAGCATAGTTCGTTTATCCATTCTTCTATTGATGGACATCTAAGTTGTTTCCATTTTTTGCTATTGTGAAGAGTGCTGCAATGAATATGGGTGTGCATATATCTGTTCGTGTGACAGCTCATTTCTCTAGGATATATTCCTAGGAGTGGGATTGCTGGATCATATGCTGTTTCTATTTCTAGCTTTCTAAGGAAGCGCCGTATCATTTTCCAAAATGATTGTATCATTTTGCATTCCCACCAGCAGTGAATAAAAGTATCGATCTCCCTGCAGCCTCTCTAATATTTGTTATTTCCAATGTTATGGATTCGTGCCAGGAATGCCAGGGTAAGATGGTGTCTCATTATGGTTTTGATTTGCATTTCTCTAATGGCTAGTGATTGCAAGCATTTCCTCATGTGTCTATTGGCCACTTGAATGTCTTCTTTGGTGAAGTGTCTGTTCCTTCGCCCATTTTTAAATTGGATTATTTGTTTTTTTGTTGTAGAGGTGATGGATTTTCTTGTACATTTTAGAGATTAGACCTTTGTCTGACTTGTAAGTCCAAAAATGTTTTCCCAGTCTGTAGGTTCTCTCTTTACTCTTTTGGTGAAGTCTTTTGATAAGCATAAGTGTTTAATTTTTAGAAGATCCCAGTAATCTAGCTTATCTTCTGGAGTTCGTGTGCTGATGGTTATGGTTTGTATCCTGTTAATGCCATGTATTAGGGCCTATAGCATTGGTCCTATTTTTTCTTCTATGAACTTTATAGTTTTGGGCTTTATATTTAGGTCTTTGATCCATTCTTAATTAGTTTTGGTACATGATTTTCTAATGTTGAACCATCCTTGCATACCTCGTATGAATCCTACTTGGTTGTGGTGTATTATTTTTTTGATATGATGCTGAATTCTATTGGCTATAATTTTGTTGAGAATTTTTGCATCTATCTTCATGACAGATATTGGTCTGTAATTGTCTTTTTTTGTATCATCTTTGCCTGGTTTTGGTATCAGGGTTATGTTGGCTTGATAAAATGAATTCAGAAGTATCCCTT
>NW_004443957.1:562834-571206 GCF_000243295.1 Trichechus manatus latirostris | reverse complement strand
GTTTTTAACTCTGTTTGTGTTTACCTTGAAATTTACCCTTATCTTCCTAGATTTGAACCAATCTGTTATTACTTGGTATTGCCTTGCCTTCCTCTCCATTAGAAGGTTCTATACCTATGCTGTTTATTCCCTCTTTTATTGTTCTGATGTTGTTGTCATTTACAGATTAACCTCTATGGTTCCCTGTTGTAATACTTTTGGTTTTGCATAGTCCTTAAGAGTTCATTTCCTAGATTGGTATCTAGCTAGTACAATTCTATGTCCTAGATTCAGCCTGTGGTCTGATGTTTGTTCTCAGATTGAAGGACTCCCTTTAGTAAGTCTTGTAAGTTTGGTTTTGTTTTTTACATTGTCCTTTAATATTTGTTTATCGGTAAATGACCTAATTTCACCATCATATTTGAATGAGAGTTTTGCAGGATATATTACTCTTGACTGGCAATTATTTTCTTTCAAGGTTTTATAACTATCATCCCATTGACTTCTTGCCTGCGTGGTTTCTGCTGAATAATCTGAGCTTAGTCTTATTGTTTCTCCTCTGTATGTGACTTTTCGTTTTTCTCGAGCTGCACTCAGGATTCTTTGTTCTTCTTTGGTTTTAGTGAGTGTGATTATGATATGCCTTGATGATTTTCTTTTGAAGTCTATCATATATGGGGTTCGTTGAGTTTCTTGGATGGCCAGCTTTTCATCTTTCATGATATTGGGGAAGTTTTCTGTCAGCAATTCTTGAATAATCCTCTCTGTGTTTTCTGTTTTCTTCCCCTGTTCTGGAACTCCAATCACTTGCAGATTTTTGCTTTTGATTGTATCCCACATAATTCTCAGGATTTCTTCATTTTTCTTCATTCTTTTTTCTGATTTTTCCTCAGAGTTGTATCCAAGTGTTTGTCTTCAATTCCGCTGATCCTGTCTTCCATCGTTTCAAACCTGCTCCTCAGCCCGTCTATGACACTATTTCTGAAATCTTGTAGTTTATCTTTTGGATTTCTAATTGTTGTTTTTGTATGATATCTAGTTGTGAGCTTATTTTAGCATTTTGTTACTGTATTATTTTCTTGAATTCTTCCATTTTTGTCTGTATTTTCCATGAATTTGTTTGCCTTTTCCATGAATTTGTTTATTATTTCCTCATTTTTGTCTGCTTTTTGCTTCAACTCTTGAATAATTCTGAATATTAGAGATTTGGATTCCCTATCAGGTGGTTCTAGTGCCTTTTCTTCTACTGGAAAGTCAGCTGGTGTTTTATTTTGGATGCCTACTGGAACCATCCTGTCCTGTTTTTGTATATATTTTGATATTGTCTGCTGTCTTCAGGGCATTCAGTGGTTATTTTCCTTGTTTATTGATTGTAGATTGGTTTGTTTGTCCTGCTTTTTTGTGTTATTTTGTTATGTCTGAGCAGGCGGGCTGTGTGTTCTTTGTTATTTGCTCATCTGCAGGCACAATACTTTTCATCTCCCTTTCTAATGGACAGGGTCAGTCACTCAGGTATGGTACAGCAGGGCAGGTCCAGCTGAAGGGGAGTTGCTGGGATGGATTGTTTGTGGTATGTAGTAGGGCCGACAGGGCAGACCAGAAATTAGTGCAGGGCAGGTTCTGGTAGGCCATGACTGTGCCGCTTGGGAGTGTGATGTTCAGTGCATGGTGCAGGTAGGCAGGAAGGGGAGGGGGAGAATGTGATGTGTGGAGCTAAGATGTGTATGGGAAAGAGGGGAGAGAGGAGAAAGGAACGGGAGCCAAAAACATACCCACAAACAAAAAACAGTGCTAAGGGAGCTTGCTATTGGAATGGAGAGATGAGAGACTGAGCAATGGAAAAAAACAAAAATAAAAAAAAAGAAAAAGGATACAAGAAAGAAATGAATAAACCGAGAAGCTGGAAATGAAGAAAGACAAAAAGGGAAAAGAGAGAGAAGAAAACAAAACAAAGAAACAAAGAAAAAAAAGAAAGAAAGAAGAAAGATATACCCCCAGGGATGTCACTGGCATCTGCGCAGAGTAAAGGAGTAGCTCCTAAGCTGCACGGTACTGCCTAGTTAGAAGGGGCTCCTAAGCCAAGAAAAGAAAAAGAAAACAAACACACGAATCAAAACAGAACAAATCAGAACAAACAAACAAACAAAAGCCATGGGGGTCCCACGAACGTAGCGGCATGGGCTGGGAAGCAGTTTCACAGTCAAGCAGTGTTTCATAGCCTTTCAGGAAGAAGCCAAAATGGCACACGGAGCCAGGTATTTGAGAGAAAGGAGGGGGAGGTTGTGAGAGGTAAGGAAGATATCTAATGAAGCACAAAAAAGCAACAGCAGCAGCCAACAAATGGCACTCAGGGAGCCGGCTAGTGCGGGCGGGTGGAATCCAAGCAACACTGGGGTGAAGCCAGTGCTTCCTGACCAAGAGACTGTGGCTGCAGGAAGCAGAGGAGGCCAAGTGGAGGTGAAGAGGTGTAAGGGGTGGGAAAGCCTATATCGCTGGTTACCGGTTGTTCTGTCTACTGCTGGAAGCTCCATGAAGATGCTTTCTCGTACCCCCAGTTTGCTGATCTCTGATAGATGTCCAAGATGGCGGATCTGTGCTGAGGTAGCTGATACAGGACCTCTGCATGTATCTCTCCTCACTCTGTTCTCGGTCAGTTTCTTATTCCATTCAGTGCTTGGCTGAGTTCTTTATGTCTTCATTTGATGCTTAGGGTTTCAGGATAGACATGAGACTCTTTTTGACTTAGTTTTTTGGATCTTTGCTGTGGAGGGATGGTGTGGTGCTTCTGACTATAGCACCATGTTGCTTGGAAGTTGGGGAGGAAACATTCTGAAGGGCCAAATGATTAAAGAAGGAAAACAGTCCAGCTGCATTTAGTGAAGAGACACTGTTTCAGGCATGTTTCTAAGTGAACTTTGAGATCTTCAGTGTTCTTGGAGATTTGGGTTCCCTGGTGAAGGGACTATATCTCTTTTGGGGTGCCAAGAATCAGGCCTCTCAAAAAGGAAAATCAAATAGTTTTTCATTTCTTCGTTGAAAGCCTTTTTTTAGGGACCAGAATCTTTAAATGTGCCTTTCTTTGAATTAATTTTAATTTTCCAAAAACATATGCAGGTGTCTGATTAAGACTAAGAAGAAGCAGGTGTGGGGAAAAGTAATTACCTAGAGCTTATGCACACATAATCTCATCTCAGAAGGATACCTTCAGAAGCCATTTGATAAATTTGTTTCTCAGACCCAAGATGAAAACGTTATGAGAGGTGAAAATCCATGATTTGATTTTTTTTTTTTTTGCGGTATTATCTCTCTTTTTTTTGGGCAACAATAGAATTTCAGTTTTCTAAGTGTTTCAATTTTGAAAAGACAAATACTTTGTAAAAGCAAAACACTGGCTGTTGCAAATGAGCATTGAAATGCTAAGCATCAACTGCCACTTGCCAGGGGTAATAAATATTATAATTGCTTCCTTCAGAATGCTCACTTGTTAGAATGTCAGCCAGGATAACACTTGAGGTGGGTCACATTAGAAAGAATCAATTTTAGACACACATTTAAGTCTACACTGTTCAACAACAAGAAAAAGGAAAGGAAAAGACAGTATTCGAGATACATTGCTACTTGATAAATTGAAATAAAAGACATCATAGGATACAAAGCAATATGAAGAAAAAATTATGTGTTAGCAGAATCTTAGTATTATAAAAGTTAATTTTCGGACTGTACATGATCTTATCAGGCACATTTCCACCAACATGTTTATTTCTATTTTTCAGTGGCTTAATAAATCCTTGTGTTGATTAAATCTAGATCAAAAAATCTTTGATCATGAAACCAGTAGTCATTTTTTTATTTTACTTTATGAAAATCAGCAACTGATAATGATACTGGTCTCCTTCTTTGTGACTTGTCACTTACTCTATAAGCAAGTCACTCAGTTATGATTGGATTGTAGAAATAGGACAAAGATTTGCAGAGCATTCAACAAGTTTATTGCAGATGAGCAAAGTATTCTGATTTGATAAGGAAACCTTTAAAAACAAGCACATATAAGACAATAACCATGCTGCCTAGTATCCAACTTCACTTCCTGTGCCATAACTCAAACACAATACCAAACTATGGTAGTAACTATGTAGTTGCCATGTACCATACTGGTTTTTCCCCTTTGAGCATTTGCTCAGGTGGTTCCCTTCTACTCAGAATGCACCAACCAGTCTTCATATTCTCAGAGATTCTTAGGTTAATTAAGGGCTCAGTACTTGATTCAATTGCTTTAAAGATCAGCCCTGTCTTTTCAGGCTAGGTTTCAGGAGCTTTTCTCCTCCATCCCTTAGCACTTTGCACTTACCACAACCAGAGCACTCTAACACAACTACCTGTTTAATTCTCTGTTTCCCCAACTATAAAGTTAACTTCTGAAGAATAGTAATCATGTCTTACTCATCTTTTCATCCTCTTATCTGGCACCTAACATCATAGGTGTTCAATACATGTTTGTTAAAAGAAAGACTGATTAACTGAATGAGACTGGAAACTCATGCGCAGGGGATCAGACAGATATTAGTTACCTTTCTTTGCCTGGAAACAACAAAACCTGCTTCTGACTAATCTGAGCAAGAAGAGAGGGTTTTTTAAGAATGCTACTGAGATCACTCAAGGAATAGAAGGAAGGCTTGAACAACCAGTCTTTATGAAGGCAGTACCCAGCACGGATCTGAGGATCCAGGCAGGGGAAGTTCATGGAACCCTTTCAGGTGCTACCATCAGATGGCAAGTTCCAACTACCTCTCATGCCTGTATGTCTTCACTCAGGTTCAAGGAGATTGGCTCAGAGAATGTCAAGTTCTCATTGCTATGATCAGAAGGTAGGGTCTATTGAAAGAGGTGCTTGTGTGGGGAAAGGGTCTGAGTGGGCAGTAGCTGCCAGAAGACCTCGTCCTTAAAGCCTATCATACAAAAGAGATGGAGGGGCACATTTAGAGTGGAAAATGTTTTCTATTGGAAGATCTGTACATTCTGAAAAGTGAGTGTAGGGGATGCATTCCATAAGTTTATATTCTTATCTAACTGAACAATTGATTCCTCTGGTCTGGCTTCTGTTTCTCTACAAAGCTTCATTCCTTTTGGTATGAGCAGAATTATCATGGGGTGTGGAATGGGGGTGCTGAAAGGTCCACTCATGCTTATTTTAGCTCCACTTTTTAATTTCTCTTTAGTGCATAATTTTTTGGATATATAACAGTACAATGGTAAATGTAAATAGAATATGAGTGCTTACACATAAGGAGGCACTTAATATATTTTTTCTTTTTTTGCATTACAGCTGTGTGATCAAAAAATGTGTAGATCACTATTCTAAAGGACTTAAACTCTATTAAATTTGAAAGCTGTTAATCAGCTATCACTGGAAAGATATTAAAATAGATATCAACAACAATAATAAAACTTTATAACAAGGCAAACCAAAAAAACCAAATCTGTTGCCGTCGAATCGATTCCGACTCACAGTGACCCTATAGGGCAGAGTAGAACTGCCCCATAGGGTTTCCAAGGAGTGGCTGGTGGATTCCAACTGCAGACATTGTGATTGGCAGTCGAGCCCTTAACCACTGGTCCATCAGGGCTCCATAACAAGCCAAACTAGCTGTTATATTGAAACACACCCCAGTGGTTTATTTTTCTGTCATGAGGACCCGACCAGGTTTCATTGTGATAGCAGTAGTAGTCTGTTAAAATACATGCTGCTTTATTTTTATTTTCTCCAAAATTTTTCTTCTTTTCCTCCTGAAAAAAAAATCCTCAAATGTTGTTCTCTGATCAATGATAATAATAACGCCTGATTAGAGAACAACTTTCTTCAAGCAAATCTATAAAAAACAGATTCTTCCAAATCATTTCAACAAGTTAAAAATGTTATATGTAACTTTCAAGAAGAAGTGACTTGTTTGCTTGGTGTAAACCCGAAGCTTTGATATTTCAGTACAATTACCACAGCAAAGAAACCATGCTATTTCTAGATGTACAATGTTTCATTCTGAGATTTGAAGTAATTAAAACACAAAGTGAAATCTTTCCAGTGAAGTTGTTTGTGTTAGAAAAGTCAAACGTAGGGTACGTTTCTGAGAAAAAAAAAGAAATAGAAAAACAAGACTGCAATTATTTGATACAAAGTCAGCAGAACAATTCATTAGAGTGTGAAAGATTTAGTCAGTCAGGAGTATTATTTTTTTACACAGAACCAAATTCTGATTTTTATCTTTACTCTTTCATTGTATTTTATATTGGATTAAATTGGCTAGATCGGTGATGTCATATAAACACACATAGAGAAATTGTGCTTTATCCTGGTATCAGATTTTTTGTGGACCAGCTTCAGTTGGGGTAACATACCTTTGTTCTCTTTCCATCGCTCACTCATTCCTCATTTGAAGGAGGGAATAGGTATGATTAACTCTGCTCTTTCCTGTGTCTCTTATTATACCTGCCTGCATGTAAAGAGAGTCCAGTCTGACTGTGGTAGATTGATTGCAAAACTGACCCCAGTATTCAACAAATATCCATGCCTCTGCAATGTAATTTTTCAGTGACTTCCATCAAGACATGGCGTGTAGTATATTTTCCCACACTTGAATGTAGGCTGGTTTTGGGACTTGCTTAGATTAGTAGAATGCAGTAAAAGTGACGGTGTGTGTGTTTTCCTGGCTTTCTTCAAACCCTGACTCCGCCATAAGAAGAAACCCAGACTAACCTGCTATAGGGGAGAAGAGAAGTTTTCCCTACACTAAACCAGCCAGCCCCTACCCAGCTGACCTGCCAGCTAGCCTTAGACACATGATTGAGCCCAGCCAAGATCAGCAGAAACTCCTGACCAACCTATAGACTAGTAAGCAAAGATAAATGTTTATTGCTATTGCTATAGGCCATTAAAAGGTCCCCTGGAGGCGCAGTGGTTAAGCCGTCCGCTACTAATTGAAAGGTTGTTGGTTAGAACCCACCAGTCGCTACACAGGAGAAAGATGTTCCAGTCTACTTCCGTAGAGATTATAGCCTTGGAAACCTTATGGGGCAGTTCTACTCTATCCTATAGGGTCTCTATGAGTCAGAACTGACTCAACAGCAATGACCATTGAGATTTTATTTGTTATACCACATTAATGAGGCAATGGAAACCGAGACATCTGTCTTTCCTGTGGGTTATCAACCAGAAACAACCACAACCAGCTTAGACCAGTCCCAGGTGCTTCCACCTAAAAACTTTACTTATCTGGTATTTTCTAAACCCACATTCTCTTGAAATGTCATCACAGTAAAGCCAAGAACCCTTGTACCTATTACAAATGAAAGTATGCATGGTCCAATCACAAAATTGCCCAGACTTCAAAGGACCCACCTTTACTTAAAAGACACCTTTCCAGAACTTATTCTGTTTTACCCAGCTAACTTCCTCAAAGATTCCATAAAAAGAGATTGCTGTCTTTCTCAAATTGAAGCCCTTGGTATCTCCTCTTGAGTTGAGGCTTCCTTGCTGCATCAATTTGGTTTACTCTCAAATAAAATCTCTATTAAAATGTTTATAATTTGACTACAGAATCTGTCATTTAACAGAGGTCAGCTTAGTAGAGCAATCTAAGCTCCTGTAGAGAAGAAATGCTCTTGTCCAGCACTTGCATGACAGATGGGTCATCTTTATTTTGGGATGAGGTGTTAGAAAGTACTTTGGCTGCAGATCTATAGTCACCTTTCTAATTAGCTGATCAGAAACAAGAGTAGCATTTGGTCCCCTACTATATACCTCCTGTATTTTTCCTCAGTTGGATACAAACTTAGGTATTGCAGAAAAGGTGTGATATAGCTATGCCCTAAAACTTGAAAATCATGCTTTATTGTGGAAAAAGAATTTTACATTGTGTGAAATTTGTATAGTCTGTATTCATGTGACTTCATTAAAGAAGCAATTAGAATTATGATCCTAAGTTATTTTAATTGGTCACCATTACTAAAATGTGGCACATTTTCCAACAGTATGCTAAAATGAAAAATAAATTGTCACTAGACAGCAGGATTCTTAATGAATAATTGGTTAATTTATACATTACTGACTGTATATTTGAATTTATCATGAAGGAAGCGGCTCTTCCCATTTTTTTTTTTTTTTATTGTACTTCAGGTGAAGGCTTACAGAACAAATACTTCCTCATGAAACAGTAGTACACATATTGTTTTATGACATTTGTTAACAACTCCACAACATGTCAACCTTCTCCCTTCTTGCCTTTTTTTTTGGTGAAAATATACCTAGCAAAAGATACACCATTTCAAAAATTTCTACACGCACAGTTCAATGACATCAACTATGCTCTTCCAGTTGTGCTGCTATTCTCACTTTAGATGAA